>NC_136484.1:155601861-155976861 GCF_053919585.1 Euprymna scolopes | reverse complement strand
GTATACTGTTTTCATTGGTGGCGATGTTGGTTTTCGCTGGACACCAGTGAAAACAATACGGGGCGAAAATAATAATGGCCGAAATAACCTGGTAAATCAAAATTGCGAAATATGAAACGTCGGGCATATGAAATAAAATACACATTTTAGCTATTGAAAGAGAATCATTTATTTAACTGGAATTTGAACAATATATAAATAAATAAAATCAACTGGTTTGTTTGTTTGTTTTTTTTTTTTTTGTGTTGTAAATTTGAAACTATTTTTTTTAATAAATGTTATCCATAGAAAAACTTTAAAATAATTAAAATAAATACTATTTCACAAGAATTTAAATTAAATAAACGAATCTAGTCACAACTTCCTTTTCGTTTGCAATGTTTTGTTTGTTTTATTCAACTTCTTGTTAAATGCAAAAGATTTCGGTAAAGAAGAAAAAAAAGGTCAATGCAAGTTTCTTTCCAACTCCCCAATAAACTTTAAAATGACGACTTTTAAAGGTTTTCGGTGGTGCTAAAAACGAATATCACATTTAAATTTGGGGCAGATAAGTAGTTTTCATGATATGAAGAAATTACGTTTTCAAAAATGTGGGGGATCACTTTCCTATATAAATTTAACGTAGAATGAGCACCCACTTTCTGGCCATCTAGTAATTTCTTCATATCATAAAAAAAATTTAATTGATATTCGTTTTCAGCAGCCCCGAAAACCGGCGCTGGTTTTATTTACTAAGAGATCCGTTCACTTTTTTCATCTCGTAACTTAGGACTCTATGCTGTTAGTAAGTTTACAAAAAATCATTTGTTTTTCGTTCTTTTTTTTTTTTTTTTCCATTATAGGACTTGTATAGGTATTAACAGGTGCTTTGCAATTTAATATTTCACAAAAGTTCTGTTTACATTAGGGGCGATGGAGGGGCGGGTGGTGTTGTATGTTGTACGGCCGAATTTACACTTTGGACTTTACAGGTAAATTTCAAAAAAAAAAAAAAAAAAAAAAAAAAAAAAAAACACTTTTTTGTTTTAAATTAGAATATCTTATTTATTTATCTTTATTTTTTTATCTTCAATTTGTGATATATAAAACTTTGGTGAGTAAATTAATTATTTAAATTTTAATAGACATTTCAAAATGGAGGGCGGGGATTTAAATAAAAAAAAAAAAAAAAAAAAAAAAACGTTTGTCTAAAATATTATATTCAGTTTATTGGAAAGAGCATGAAATTACACATTGATCCTGAAAATTTCGTAAAAATTGAACCAATAGAAAAATTTTGATAGATTTTTAAATTTTAAAAATTGAAAAAATTTTCACTTGTAAAATTCAATTGATTTCATTCGTAAAAAAAAAAAAAAAATGGCTAGTTGAACGCGCGCTGGCACTTTGTAAACACTGTTTCTTAAAAAATAAGATTCCTATTATTTTTTAAACAACTTTAATAGTTTATTTTGGAAGTATATTCCATACAGAAAATAAACAACCCACTTTAAAAACAGAAATTACGAGTTTTTTATATTTTATTCAGTTTTCTGTTAGGGCGTCAAACATTCCTAAAAAGTTCTGATACACCTACAGAAACACCTGTTAAAAACTATACAAGTTCTATAATTGAATACCAACCTTAAAAAAAAAAAAAAAAAAAAAAAAAAAAAAAATGAAAAACAAAAGTATATTTTTGTAAACCGCTCGTAGGTGTATCAGAATTTTTGTAGGAATTTTTGACACCCCTAACACGAAACTGCGAATAAAATATAAAAAAAAATCGTAATTTCTTTTAAAAGTGGGTTGCTTATTTTCTTTATGGATTATATACTTCCAAAATAAACTATTAAAGTTGTTTTAAAAGTAATAGAAATATTTTTTTTATTTTTTAAAAAACAGTAATGAATTTTACGAACTCAATATTTTTCAATTTTTAAACTTTAAAAATTTATAAAAATTTTTCTATTGATTCTATTTTTACGATATTTTCAGGGTCAATGTGAAATTTTATGCTCTTTCCAATAAACTGAATATAATATTTTAGACAAAAGTTTTTTTTTTAAATTCACGCCCCCCCCCCATTTTCAAGTGTCTATTAAAAAGTAAATAATTTACTCACCAAAGTGTTATATATCACAAATTGAAGAGAAAAGGTCAATAAATAATATATTAAAATTTAAAACAAAAAAAAAAAGTGTTTTTTTAGAAATTTACCTGTAAAGTTCGAAGTTTAAAACCTTTTTTTTTTTTTTAAACCACATTTTTTGTTTTTACTTTTGTTTTTTTTTTTAATGAAACCTTGGTCCTTGCTCCTTTATAATTGAAAAAAAATTAGGGCTTGAATTACATTTCTCGAGTAGTTATAAGCTTGGAAAGACAGGGGGTCGAATAATTAACGCCTCCCATTTTGAAATGTCTATTAAAAAGTAAATAATTAATTTACTCACCAAAGTGTTATATATCACAAATTAAAGAGAAAAGGTCAATAAATATATTCAAATTTAAAAAAACAAAAAAAGTAGTGTTTTTTGGAAATTTACCGGTAAAGTCCTTAAAACACTGTTTGTTTTTTTGTTTTTCTTTTTAATGAAACCTTGGTCCTTTAATTGAAAAACATTAGGGCTTGAATTACATTTTTCGAGGAGTTATAAGCTTAGAAAGACGGGGTGGAATTATTCACTATTTTTCACGAAATTTCTGACACACCTACCGCTCGTGTAAGCTTACTGACAGCGGAAATAGCGTCCTAAATTATGAAAAAAAAATGAACGAATCACTTAGTAGCGCCGGTTTTCGGGGGTGCTGAAAACGAATATTGCAGCTAAATTTGTTTTATGATATGAATACATTTCTAGGCGGTTAGAAAGTGGATGTTAAATTTTTATAGAAAAGTGATTTCTTTATATCATGAAAACTACTCGTCAGCCCCCAATTTAAATGTGATATTCGTCTTCAGCACCACCGAAAACCTATAAAAGTCGTCATTTTAAAGTTTTTTGAAGAGTTAGTTTAGCATTTGATTTCATTTATTTTATTAGCCGGAAAAATAAAGATTTAGGTATAGAAAAAAGAAAAAGAAAAAAAAAGAAAAAGAAAAAAAAAGAAAAAGAAAAAAAAAGAAAAAGAAAAAAAAAGAAAAAAAAAGAAAAAGAAAAAAAAAGAAAAAAAAAGAAAAAGAAAAAAAAGAAAGAAAAAGAAAAAGAAAAAGAAAGAAAAAGAAAAAGAAAAAGAAAGAAAAAGAAAAAGAAAGAAAAAGAAAAAGAAAGAAAAAGAAAGGAAGAGAAAAAGAAAGGAAGAGAAAAAGAAAGGAAGAGAAAAAGAAAGGAAAAGAAATGAAGAGAAAAAGAAAGGAAAAGAAATGAAGAGAAAAAGAAAGGAAAAGAAAAAGAAAGGAAAAGAAAAGAAAAGAAAGGAAAAGAAAAAGGAAAAGAAAGGAAAAGAAAAAGAAAGGAAAAGAAAGAAAAAGGAAAAGAAAGGAAAAGAAAGAAAAAGGAAAAAGAAAAAGAAAGAAAAAGGAAAAAGAAAGAAAAAGGAAAAAGAAAGAAAAAGGAAAAAGAAAGAAAAAGGAAAAAGAAAGGAAAAGAAAGGAAAAGAAAGAAAAAGGAAAAGAAAGAAAAAGGAAAAGAAAAAAGGAAAAGAAAAAAGGAAAAGAAAGAAAGAAAAGAAAGAAAGGAAAGAAAGAAAGAAAATAAAGAAAAGAAAGAAAATAAAGAAAAGAAAGAAAAGAAAGAAAGGAAAAAAAAGAAAAAAGAAAAAAAAGAAAAAGGAAAGAAAAAGGAAAGAAAAAGGAAAAAAGAAAAAGGAAAAAAGAAAAAGGAAAAAAGAAAAAAGAAAAAAATAAAAAAAAAATAAAAAGAAAGAAAAAGAAATAAAGAAATAAAAAAAGAAAAATAAAAAGAAAACAAAAAGAAATAAAGAAATAAAAAGAAAAAGAAAAATAAATAAAAGAAATAAAAAAGAAAAATAAATAAAAGAAATAAAAAAGAAAAAGAAATAAAAAAGAAAAAGAAATAAAAGAAATAAAAAAGAAAAAGAAATAAAGAAAAAGAAATAAAAAAGGAGAAAGAGAAAGAGAAGAAAGATAAAAAGAAAGAGAAAGAGAAGATAAAGAAGAAAGAGAAAGAGAAGAAAGAGAAAGAAGAAAGAGAAAGAGAAGAAAGAGAAAGAGAAGAAAGAGAAAGAGAAGAAAGAGAAAGAAGAAAGAGAAAGAGAAGAAAAAGAGAAGAGAAAGAGAAGAAAGAGAAAGAGAAGAAAGAGAAAGAGAAGAAAGAGAAAGAGAAGAAAGAGAAAGAGAAGAAAGAGAAAGAGAAGAAAGAGAAAGAGAAGAAAGAGAAGAAAGAGAAGAAAGAGAAAGAGAAGAAAGAGAAAGAGAAGAAAGAGAAGAAAGAAAGAGAAAGAGAAGAAAGAAAGAGAAAGAGAAGAAAGAAAGAGAAAGAGAAGAAAGAAAGAGAAAGAGAAGAAAGAAAGAGAAGAAAGAGAAGAAAGAAAGAGAAGAAAGAGAAGAAAGAAAGAGAAGAAAGAGAAGAAAGAGAAGAAAGAGAAAGAGAAGAAAGAAAGAGAAGAAAGAAAGAGAAAGAGAAGAAAGAAAGAGAAGAAAGAAAGAGAAAGAGAAGAAAGAAAGAGAAGAAAGAAAGAGAAGAAAGAAAGAGAAAGAGAAAGAGAAGAAAGAAAGAGAAAGAGAAGAAAGAAAGAGAAAGAGAAGAAAGAAAGAAAGAGAAGAGAAATAAGAAAAGAAAAAGAGAAATAAGAAAAGAAAAAGAGAAAAAAGAGAAAAAAAGAGAAAAAAGAGAAAAAAAGAGAAAAAGAAAAGAGAAAAAGAAAAGACAAGAAAGAGAAAAGAGACAAGAGAAAAAAGAGAAAAAAGGATAAAAGAAAAGAAAACACGAAAGAAAGAAAGAAAACACGAAAGAAAAGAAAACGCGAAAGAAAAGAAAACGCGAAAGAAAAGAAAACGCGAAAGAAAAGAAAACGCGAAAGAAAAGAAAACACGAAAGAAAAGAAAACACGAAAGAAAAGAAAACACGAAAGAAAAGAAAACACGAAAGAAAAGAAAACACGAAAGAAAAGAAAACAAGAAAGAAAAGAAAAAAGAAAAAGAAAGAAAAGAAGAAAGAAAGAAAAGAAGAAAGAAAGAAAAGAAGAAAGAAAGAAAAGAAGAAAGAAAGAAAAGAAGAAAGAAAGAAAAGAAATAAATAAAAGAAGAAAGAAAGAAAAGAAATAAATAAAAGAAAGAAAAGAAGAAAGAAAGAAAAGAAGAAAGAAAGAAAAGAAAGAAAGAAAGAAAAGAAAGAAAGAAAGAAAAGAAAGAAAGAAAGAAAAGAAAGAAAGAAAAGAAAGAAAGAAAAGAAAGAAAGAAAAGAAAGAAAGAAAAGAAAGAAAGAAAAGAAAAAAAAGAAAAGTAAAAAAAGAAAAGTAAAAAAAGAAAAGTAAAAAAAGAAAAGTAAAAAAAGAAAAGTAAAAAAAGAAAAGTAAAAAAAGAAAAGTAAAAAAAGAAAAGTAAAAAAAGAAAAGTAAAAAAAGAAAAGTAAAAAAAGAAAAGTAAAAAAAGAAAAGTAAAAAAAGAAAAGTAAAAAAAGAAAAGTAAAAAAAGAAAAGTAAAAAAAGAAAAGTAAAAAAAGTAAAGTAAAAAAAGAAAAGTAAAAAAAGAAAAGTAAAAAAAGAAAAGTAAAAAAAGAAAAGTAAAAAAAGAAAAGTAAAAAAAGAATAGTAAAAAAAGAATAGTAAAAAAAAGTAAAAAAAAGTAAAAAAAAGTAAAAAAAAGTAAAAAAAAGTAAAAAAAGAAAAGTAAAAAAAGAATAGTAAAAAAAGAAAAGTAAAAAAAGAAAAGTAAAAAAAGAAAAGTAAGAAAAGAAGAGTAAAAAAAGAAGAGTAAAAAAAGAAAAGTAAAAAAAGAAAAGTAAAAAAAGAAAAGTAAAAAAAGAATAGTAAAAAAAGAAAAGTAAAAAAAGAAAAGTAAAAAGGAAAAATGAAAAAAGAAAAAGAAATGGTGTACGTAAATGTCCAGTAGCAACCATTTTTTTGCCATAAAACGAGTAAAAGCACAAAATAATTTTAGTCAGAAAAGAGGAGACAAAAAAAATCGATTTTATTATTTATTTTATTATTTTTATTCAAATTATACTTGCTCATTTTCTGTGATTGGACCTCTTGTAGTTTAGATAAACAAAAATATGAGGAAGTATTGGGACATATTCAGGGGTACACCGCCTGTAAGAATGCAATTTGATTAGATATTGAAATTGACGTAATTATTGGAAAAGAATTTTTTTTAAATGAAATTAGTGTAAAAGAATTTAATTATTGTTTAATTATTTTTTCTTTATTACATTTTCACCCCAAACAAGGCACAGTGCCACTTTGATGTAGAGGGCTACTATTAGGGACATAAGTTGCAGGGATACTATGTAGGGAGTTGAGCAGCAAGATTTCTGTTCACATTACATTTTAATTTCTGCATATCAGTACAGTTGGGGAAGCAGGAACCCGGAAAGGAATTCCCAAGTCTAGCAGTTCTGGAGAAGAAACTATTTGAGTAGAAGGCTTTCTTACACCTACGGATCTTTAATGTGTGGGGAGTGGGACTTGGCTGCTTGTCGGGTTTAACGGGATGGGGGGTATTTACGTTGAGGGGGTTACAAAGGCTTGTAATTCAGAGCATCCACCATTAAAATACTTTTAAAACAGGCAGAGGGATGCAACATTTTGTCGATGGGACAGAGGTTGAAGCTTAGATGACAGTTCAGGATCTATCAGGTTGGTTATTCTTGAACCCTGTCCAGGAGGGAGAGACTATGCACCAGCCCAAATGTGACAACAGTACTCCATACATGGGCGAATGGTAGCCTTGTAGAGGTACAGGATACTTCCAGGCATAAGTAACTTTCTAGCACAGTAGAAAGGGCCCACATTCTTCGCAGCAGCCTTAGCAATACTCTTAATGTATCTGTTCCAACTGATGTTCCCCATGAACGTTAAGCCGAGGAGTTTGAAAGAAATACTTTCAGGTAATGCATCTTTAGCCATAGCTATTAGTGATTGAGAAGATTTCTTGTAATTATTGAAGGAAACAAGCTTAGTCTTGGCAGCATTGAATGTTACCATCCATTTTTGTCTCCATTCCTCTACAGACTGAAGGTCTTCCTCTGGGATTTCCACCATTGTTCATTCGTTTTCCCCTCATGTCTGTTATAGAGTATGGTGTTGTTAGCAAATATGCCCATCTCAGAGACTATTTTATTCAGGAGGTCATTTATGAATATCAGAAGTAATAAAGGTCCAAGGATCAACCCACATTTATATCATATTGTTTAGATGTATGACCATCGAGGACAACCTGGATTTTTCTGTTATTTAAGAAGGATTTAATTGTTAAGTATTCGTCCAGTAATACCATAGGATCTAATTTTCATGAGAAGACCATCGTGCCATACCCTGTCAAAAGCCTAAGATATATCTAGGGCTACTGCTCTCCCCTCCCCTGCCTTATCCAGTGCATGGGATATATGTTCAGAGATTACAATTAGGATATCTGCAGGAGAATGGGCTTGCCTAAATCTATATTGATAGTCGGACAGAAGTTTAGCAACTGTAAGGTGATGGACTAGAGCTTGATTAATTATGGACTCAAATATTTTGGCGAAAAGAGGGAGGAGGCTAATGGGGCAATAATTTAATGGGTCAGTTCTTTCGCCAGAATTCTAGTAGACTGGTACCACAGAAGCAATTTTCCAACAGTCAGGGAAACAAGATTCGTTAAGGTATTTGTTGAAAAGTTTGGAGAGAACTGGAGCCACCTCAGCAGAGCATTTTTTTTAGTAGTACAATCGGGATGAAATCTGGTCCACATGCTTTTTAAGTATCTAGGTTTTTTATATCATGTACTTAAGGGGTGATTTTTAGATCAAGTGTGGCGTCTGTCCACAAAAGAAAAATCAGGGGAGGGAGTGGTTTGCCGAGTCCAAAGTAGAGTTTGAGGCAAACTGACGGGCTAGCATGTTAGCTTTCTCAGTCGCCATGCAAACAACTTCATGATTGTTGGATAGTGGGGGAATTGTTGATTGCCCATTATTTACTACACTGTTGTAGATTTTCCAGAAATCACGAGTTCCTAATTTTTGCATTTCAATGCATTTTCTGGTGGTTTCGATACATTCTCTCTTAGCTGTCACTATTTCTTTCTTACTATTACTTGTATAAACTTTTGTCTGTTTGCACTGGACTTTGTCAGATAAATTTGCAGTATGCATGTTGCCTCTGAGCAATGGCAGCTGCGCAAGTAGAAGTAAACCATTAAGGAAAGTGGGGATTGCTAAAGAGCTTCCGTGTGGGAACATGTGCTTCAATTGCTGCTTTGAACCATTTCGTGGTCTCATTTGTGGACTGTCCCACAGGAAGAGAAAAGATATTTCCCCATGGGGAATCTCTGATGTGATCTCTAATGGCATCCCAGTCAGTATTATTGTAGTACCTTGTCATTTTGAGCAATGGCTCTTCAACTTGGAGTCGAGAATTTAGAGTAATTTAATAATTATTATAAAAATATGACTTTAAATTTTTAAAAATTTACTTTGATTATAAAAAAAAAAAGAAAAAAAAAAAAAAAAAAAATCGATAAAATTTCAAAAAAAAAATCGATAAAATTTCAAAAAAAAAATCACTTACCTAAAAAAACACTATTGAATGTGTAGTTCTATTCTTCATTATTCAGAATTCATCCACATTTATTTTAAATTCCATTTATTTTTTAAATAAAAGAATTTTTTAAATGACTATTTGAAAAAGCCCCATTACGCAAGCATTTTTATGTTCTTATCGAAAAACTGGAAGTACCGGTTTGTTCTTGTTTAGAACTACGGATGGACAGAAGGCAGTAAAAACCACACATTCGCGTTAGCCGTCTAGTCTTGTGCGTGAAGACATGTGTGTTCTCATAGTTTAAAAATAGTCAAATTTTACTTATGAGTTTTTGCCTTAAAAAAAATATTTTTAAATAAAAAGTCGAGGAATTTTTTTTTTTCTTTTCTCAAAGAAATACATAAATTTTTGATTTATTATATTTTAATTCTTCTTTATAGAGTGAATTTTTTTTTAACAAAAAAACAATGAATGAAATAGAAAACAATTATCGTCAGTGTCCAATACTTACTGGACAATATAAGCAGAACATAGGCTTCCAATAAAAATAATTAAAAATATTTAAAAAAATCAACATGGTTTAAAAAAAAAAAAAAAAAAAAAAAAAATTTAATTTACAATATATTATTTATTGATCTTTTATCTTCAATTTGTGACATAAAACTTTGGTAAGTCAATTAATTATTTAAATTTTAATAGACATTTCAAAATGGGGGGGGGTAAAAAAAGTGTTTGCCTAAAATATTATATTCGGTTTATTGGAAAGAGCATAAAATTTCACATTGACCTTGAAAATATAAAAATTGAACCAATAGAAAAATCTTGATAGATTTTTAAAGTTTAAAAATTGATTCGTAAAATTCAATTGATTTCATTACGTAAAAAAAAAAAAAAAAAAAAAAATGGCTGCATAAAGGCGCAGTGTAAACACTTTTTTTTTTAAATAAAAAATAATATTTCTATTATTTTTCAAACAACTTTAATAGTTTATTTTGGAAGTATATTCCATAAAGAAATAAACAACCCACTTTTAAAAGAGAAATTACGAGTTTATATTTTATTCGCAGTTTCATGTTAGGGGTATCAAAAATTCCAAAAAAATTCGGTGCAAGTCTATAAATGGTCCACAAGTAATCTTTTTTACTATAAAAATCTGAAAAAAAATCTTTATAATGTACGTATTTGTCACTGCATGAAAATGTCATATTCCAAAAATTACGTAAATCGATCAAGTAGTTTTTTTTATTATTTAAAAAAAAAAAAATATTATGAGACATTTTATCGAAGAAAAACTTCACGCCATTTTGTTTTTGAATGACACTGCTAGCGGCACCTATTGGGAATGTTTCGAATATAAGATCAGCAAAGGGCAGACAATCGACTTTCCATACTATAGAAAAAAACTTGGAAAATTAAGACATTTATAAGTTTTTGAGGATGTTGAAAACGAAAATAACGTTTAAAATTCCAGCAAATGAATAGTTTCCCAGATATGAAGAATTTTACATAAATTGAGCACCCACACGTTGACACTACAACAAAAATTCGGCAAATGTGCATTTCAGCGGCGTAAATTCAAGAGTGGTGGCCATAAAGTGGGTGATCATTATACGTTAAATTATTATAGAAAAGTGATCCCCTCCCCTTTCTTTAAACTAACATTTCTTCATATCTTGGAAACTACTCGTTTGCTGGAATTTTAAACGTTATTTTCGTTTTCAACATCCTCAAAAACTTATGTCTTCATTTTCCAAGTTTTTTTCTATAGTGTGGAAAGTCGATTGTCTGCCCTTTGCTGATCTTATATTCCAAACATTCCCGATAGGTGTCGCTAGCAGTGTTCAAAAACAAGACGGCGTGAAGTTTTTCTTCGATAAAATGTCTCATAATATTTGATTTTCTTAGATAAAAAAAAAAAAACTACTTGATCGATTTACGTGATTTTTGGAATATGACATTTTCATGCAGTGACAAAAACGTACATTAAAGATTTTTTTCAGATTTTTATAGTAAAAAAGATTACTTGTGGGCCATTTATAGACTTGCACCAAAAATTCTGATACACCTACCGCAATATTGCATCCTTGTGTCTGTTTTACAGGTATTTTAATGGAATATGTGCTCTGATGAACTCATAACACTTGTCACCCACACCCACCTCAACGTAAATGCCCGACTAATCCGATAAGCAGCAAAATCCTACCCCGTCAGTGTAGAGATCCAGAGATGCTTAAAAGTCTAACTCTAATAGTTTCTTCCCTCGGGCTGCTAAACTTTTTAATTTCCTCCCGGTTTCCTGTTCCCTAGCTGTACTACTGTTATGCAGAAATTGAAGTGTAAGACATCCTGCTGCTCAACTCCCTACATAATATCGCTGTAGATATGGTCCCTACTAGTAGCCCTTTATATTCAAGCGGCACTGTGCCTTGCTTGGAATGAATAAGGGTTTAAAAAAATAAAATTGAATATAAATTTTCCTTTTAATTGTTGATGTTATTGTTGCATGCACTGCCATATTTCGCATGTATCGCATACCAGAAAAAGAAAAAGAAATTAACACACAACACATGTTCTCTTAAGAGTCGACAAATCTAAATAATGTAAACCATAAATCGAATAATCGTTAAAAAGAGAATTTGAAGCACTTAAAATATACACAAAAAACTTAAGTTATGACAAGATCAATCGTACACGTGAACGGTGGAAATATGTCTGCATAAACAAGTTGAGAACGAGGGTAAGGGTACATAACTAAAGTTCATAATTTTCTAAAAGTACAAAGAATTATTTACCTTTTTTTATATATAAACGTTTAAATGCAAAAGAAAAACATTTTAGCATTTAGAGGCGGAGTGGGGTAGAATAATGTGGTAAAAGTGCATTTTAGGTGCATAAATTAAAACTGGTGGCATAAATGCTAATAGAGATCCAGTGGTTGTCGAAGTTGATGAATAATCGAAGTTCTTTCACAGAACATACCGCAACAAGGGACAGTGGAGAGAGAGGGGGCGATTGGGTTTTCGGAGATGTAGAACGTAACAACGGGAAGTACTTTTGGTGTTTATGCACTTATTGTACTGCGCTATTTTTTTAGTGATATTTCAAGTTAAATTCAAGTTTTACGATATCTTTTATTAAATCGTTAGATGAAAGTACAGAATAGTTACAAGACACCCTTCTCTTATGTTAAGAAGAGCGGTACTTGTGCATTTAACGAACCAGACGTAACTCAGTATTTGCTCGGCTTTGCTTTGGCTTTCTAAATAATAACGTTATTAATAATAACTTATTATTTATTATAATAACGTTATTAATAATAATTTATTTCAGTACGGTACAATAAGTGTAGAAGTACCATGCTTACTTATTCAGATACCTGACCGACCGGGACCGCTCGGCGGTTACACTGAAACCACTCCTCATTAATCATCATATCTTGTTTGGTTTGCATATCCTATGGTTGGGCAACATATGCAAACATCAGTTTGGAGACGGAATCTACCTACAAGGTATCCACACCGAACGCAGAACATGTGGATGCGCGCTTAGCGAAAATTGCGCAGACATATTAAGATGTTTCCCCAGCTCCATGAATTTATTTTTCGCAATAGGTTTCGTAACGGGGGGCTTGTTTCTTGTTATGCTAAGTATTATAGCTGACAATTATCCCTCTAATATTGTGTTATTGTATCTATTTGCTTCCCCACGAAAGCAAATTAGACACAAGGCCGTTTTTAATGTGGGGGACAACCAGCTCCTGGATTGTGTTATTATTGTACATTTGATCTCATAATGCCAGTGTGAACTATAAATTAAAGTAATAGCTTTTTATAGTTTTAAGTCTTAATTTACGCATCTAATGCACTCTTACCGAATGTTTTAACTGCTTTAAAAAAAGAAAAGTAAGGGGTATGCTTTAACTAGAAAATTGACCAGTGTTTTTTTTAATCGATTTCACCCCCTCCCCCGTTTTTTTGTTTTTTGTTTTTTTTTTCTACAACGCACTGGTCCAAAAGTAAGGGATCAAATTAGTACACCCTTATATAATGAATTAACACCCCCATTTTTCGACCACTTGAAATAACGCAACCGGCTTTCTCTGTAAATAAAGTTAGATATTCAGGTAAAAATAATCATCTCACCTCGAAATACACCCAAGCGTATTCTGTTGTCATAGTAGACAAATCCTGTCGTCAAGGAAACATAAAACAAATAAAAATGTGTAAAAAGGGCCGGTATTTAAAGAGCGTGTCTAAATGAAAGGACTTAAGAGATTTCTGCTCATGTGTAAAGACAAAACCCGCATTATTCGTATAGACCAATGAAATTACGTGTAACATCCGCACCGACCATTCAGAAGTTAGCTTTCGAAATAGCTTTGGAGTCAATCACGTGTTTAGTAATGGCAGTCTTCTCAAGCAGAGTTATAAAATTGGCCTTTTTAAGGCCAAATTTTGCGAATTTGGCATTTTTTTGAAGCAGTTTGGCCTTCAAATATCATATTTGGCTTTTTTTTAAACTTCGACTTAAATTTAGGCTTTTTGTCGTTTTAGTGTGTTCACCTCTAAGAAAAATAGTATCACATTATTTTGGAGGAGTACTTTTAAATGTAAATGTAATTGTTTTTTTGTTTTTTTTATTTGATAATGGTTTTCATTTATGTATTGTATCTAACATTTTCATAAACTCATTATGAGATTTTCATCTGTATTTTTAACTTGTGCCAAAAACGAGAAAATACAATAAAATGTTATTTCAGAGACCAGAGAATGACGATGGTCAGAGTGGCACCAAAAAGATACAAAGAAAAACTTGTTCCAGCATTGTAAATCTTTTAATATTAACGATGAACTCATGATAATGAGGCTCATGTAGACGTTTAACAAATAGGTAGGTACAGAAATTTGAACATGAAAAGAAAGATTTGATAAGAGAGTAGGTAAGTGAACTCTAGAATATTTACTCTATTTTCCATAATATACCATTTAAAAAAAATTAAATTAGACTTAGAAAGTCAATAATAAATCTGGGAATGTGATTCCTAATTTGTAAGGCTGTGGCTCTTAGTTTCAAATAATTGTAAATAAACAATCTTCTAATAAATATTATACATTATGTTTTTTCCAATTTTCATTTTCCAGAAAAAAATTAAAAGAATCGTTTTTACAATCAGAAATAAGGCTATAATTATTCCCATACTCCAAAAAGTTCTGATTTATTTTATTCCTGATTTCGATTAATCGTCCCAATTCACTGAAGAGTTTTGGTATAAAAACGACACTTATTTTAAAATTGAGATTGAGGTGTATCACTTTCGCAGATAAATTTAATGTAAACTGATAATTCAGTATCTAGCCACATAATAAATTAAGTTTAATTTTAGATGTGAAGTATTGGGGGGGGGGCCATGAACTTAAGGTTGATGATAAAATTAAGAAAGATTTGGTGAAGAGGACTGTTGTCACCTATATGGTATTATTACCATACATTAACATGGGTACTAATTAGAGGTCACCATTTCGGTAGGCTCCCACTTTGGGGCGCCTCCGATAACAGGGAGAACTGGAGCGCTGAAATAGAAAGAAATACTGGTAAAAGAAGACATTGTCTTCTTATAAAAATGAGGACGTGTAACGCGACTTTGTTATGAATTCATGAGGTTTTATATATCCAATATATATGTGTGTTTTCCCGAAATTCGGGTTACAAAGAAAGACAGTGCGTTTTGTTCAATGCTCCTCTTGGCTACCTAACGGGAGCTGAGGAGTGAGGCGTGTGTTCTGTCTCTAGTCGCTGTGGAAGTAAGGACGTTTCCTTCACTCGAATGTCCCACGTAAACCGTTCTCGCTTTTCATTGGCTGGAACCTCTGATGACGTATAAGAAGAAAGGAAGGAAAAGAGAAAAGAGTAGGGAGAAAGAGAGAACTAAGGTGAGAATACAGCCTAGTCTCGTAGTAGTAGCAGCTCGCTACACCTTAACTTAGAGTTTGTGATAGGGCTAATGGAGTTTTTAAACTTCTCCTTCACCTCTTAAACACACACACACACACACACACACACACATACACACACACACACACACACACACACACATACATAATTTATCTAACATAGCTAAAAAAAAAAAAAATTTGGCTATATACTCTTAAAATGCTATTTGAATAAACACTCGGTTTCAAATGGATAATAAATTTAGGTTAAATTTATATGAAAAACTAATCCCCCATTCTAGATTCTGACACTATTGTTGTTGTTGTTTTGTTTTCCAGCATGTAATTGCTTATAAACAAAAAGGAAGAATTTCGTTTTGAGAGAGCAGGATTTAGCTGAGTGCATTCATCTACAAATTTATCAACAATTATTTTAAATATTCTTTAAAGTTCTCTGATATGCCTTAAAAAATAATATACAGACTGTAGAATGTATTATTCATGTTTCTTAGTGCAAGCATTTTTATTTTAAAAAATTAATTTCCCCAAAAGCATATATAAAAAGCCCATAATTTCCTTTTTATATGGAATGGTTTTATTTCACTGCTAAGAAAACTATAAAACTAATTTTAAAAAAATAATGCAAATATTTGAAAGCTAACATCTTCAATATAGCACAAAGTTAACATCTTCCATACAGCCATTTTTTTTTTATATAGTACTAGCAAACTACCTGGCGTTGCCGGGTCATAAAATATCCATAATATTATATTTTAATTCATACAGAAACTGAGATTATTATGTTTGTTCTAAACAGTTCATTTCTTGTAAGTAAAAAAATACTCAAGCTGATATCAAAACCAAAACCAGTGAGTCAAGTACGATAAGCATTAGATCAGCTTGACACGATCTTTAAAAAGTGTTTTCAAACCTACTCATTCTTAACATAAGGAATCTATCATGTAAACGATTCATGCATGGGCATTCGTGAAATGGTTGGCAAACAGAGAAAAATTTGATGACCCCCCACGTACCAATTTTCCAATTTTTGATCCATTAGCAGCTGTTTTTTTTCCAGATGAAAACCGATTAAAAGTTTTCCATATGTCTGAATAGCCTATATACCAAATTTCAAGAAAAAAATTTGTTAAGTATATAGGTTGAGAAGTGTCCTTACACACACACACACAGTCACACACACTTTCTCACTTTTATAGATATATAGATAGACTAGCTGAACTACCAAACAAAATTGTAAAATATTTCTATTAAAACCTCTATCTCTCTACCTCTCACTATCCGTCTATTTCTCATTTTCTTCCTCTCTCTCTCTCCGGCCCTCATTTTCTCCTCTGCCCAACCCATTCCTCTCTAGCGGGACACACACATGCATGCAAACAACTCTTCTTTATATAATAGATTCCAAATTAGTAAATAAAATAACTTAAAAAACTGAATACATAAAATCTAGCCCAGTTGACCCCAAAGAATGTATAATTTTTTCAAAATTTTAGGCATTATTCATTTAAAACAATAGAAATAAAAGTATATAAACTTTGCGGTTCTTTGGTTTTTGATTTTTCACTGGACATACATACATACATACATACATACATACATAAATACATATACACAGACAATTGCCCTTTATATAATAGACGAGCAGGAGTACATTGCATGTGTGTATTGTTATGTGTGTGCATTGTGTATGTGTTTGCATCACCTTTGTTCTTATTAGTGCATGAGGTGAAGATGTTATGTGGGTCACTGGATCCTTTCACTTTGCCATCCTGGCCAAGAGTCAGGTTAGAGTGTTGATGCTGTTAAATTTGAACTCAACTCCAACTCCAAAATCCAACTCCAAAATCCAACTGTTCTCTGCTCACTGCACTTTCCACACTGACGCCCAAAATAAAGAAGACGGCTCTTTTATAGAGAGACCCAACCACATCTCATTTGCATACCCCTCCCCCCTCTCCTCACATCATGCGATCATCAGTCCATAAATACCAGGGGGCGGCCATTTTTATTTTCTCTTTTTTTTTTTTTCTTTCCTAACACTGGCCGCACGATGCATGAGGTAAGGTTCTTTAGTTTTAACCACACGCCCCCTTGATCTCTAAGATCAATAATTAGTATCATAGTCCACCATCCACGCTGGGTGTCTTCGTTCACGGTGCGATCGTCACAGAGGCTCTTCTTCAGACACTTCAACATCACTATCAACCTCCTCTTTCTCTGATGGCAAGGAGACTCTCTGTATATCTAAAATGTGACGAGGCATTCCGTCAATCGCTACCTTGTTTTTGGAGAGTACTTCAGTCACTGTACCTTTTTCCCAGCGAGTCGTGCAATGAGAATTGGGTGGTTTCACCCACACCTCTTCACCAACTGCGATGTCCATGCAGGTCTGTTCTTCTCTCTGTGTTACAGCCAATGGATGTCGCCATTCATAAGAGAAAATAGACCGGTGCAGCACTGAATTTTCGTCTTGACCAGCCTTCGGCGTCATATTGTACCAAAAAACTGCTTCTTGATGCCATAGCTTTTATAGTGCGGTGGTGCCTCTCTATAATTCCATTTCCACTTGGACGGTATGCAGCTCTAAAATATAGCCCCACATTCCACTTCACACATAAGTCTCTAAAAACTTCCGAGCGGAAAGACGTACCATTATCTACCAACACCTTTTCTACTGGCCCCCTTTCCATAAAAACCTCCTCGACAACTCTCTTTACTTCTTCTGCTGTTTCATTCTTGATTTTCCGCCATATCGCTACTCTCCCAGGCCCACAATCAATCATAGTTACATGCGGTTCATGTTGATAATGTGTGATGTCAATTGCCAATTCTCTTCAACATGCAGTTCCTCTTTTTCATGTCTAGCCGGTGCAGGGTCGATTGATTGGCATTCCCTACATTGTTCCACCACCTTTTGGACGTCTTGCATTGTGACGTGCGGGTTTACTTTTCTTGCCAGGTAAAGGGTCCGTTCCTTTCCAAAATGATGCAGGTTATGCAGGTTTTTTAAATTCTCTACTGCACAACATGCTGGAGCCCCATCTCTTTCCTTGTGTAGCCAGGCTTTCTTGACTCTTGTCACTTCTTTATTTTTTTGTGACGGAACTAAGGTAATAGTTACCTTTAGTTCGAATTCTTGAACCAAGTCTCCCAGCGCTCCAAGTCTGCGCTTGATAAGCATCTCCGCTGCTCCTTTTGTTTTGATCCGCTTATCACCAGACAGCTCCGATTTAATCCACGACACCACTGTTGCAGAGTCTGTTTTAACATTCACTATCTGTAGCCCCCATTTTAGAGCCAGATTGATGCCTTTCATCACAGTATCGAGTTCCGCAACATTGATATGGGCGCTATCATCCTTTTTGCGTAGCCAAGCAGCATCTTCAACAGCCACTTCTCCTATTTCCAATAATACCCCTAATGCTACACTGCTAGCATCAGTCCATATCACCCCTTCATGGCCCTCCTTTACATGCCATTCTCCTCTTACAGGGTCCATTTTTTTTCACTTCTGCAATGATTTCTTGTATCATGAGAAGCACTTTTGGATCAACTGCATCTTCCCAACTGTCTGTCCCAGTCTGTCTTTTAGTAAAACTGCATGCAGTTCGCAGCCATCCAGCTATTGGGTAGTGGCCAACCAGCTTTCCACATATAGAGAAAAGCTCTCTCTTGGCTAGGTCAACCTTGGCTTCAGGGATCTCATTTCCTTGCCCAAACATCAATTTTCCTGCCTTATTGTTCTGTAGTCGAAATCCCAAAGCCATTCCGTTTTCCAGTGACTCAGGCGGTTTTGTCGTCAGTCCATATGCTTTGATATGCTCTCTCACCCTTTCCGCAGTCACCTCCGTTTCGTCCACTAGTACATCGTCGATGTAAGAGCAGGTGCCTCTATTCACTGCATCGTCTTTGGCCAGCACTGTCTTAAGAACTGCCATCATTATGCAGCTCCTTTCAGTGTGCTTTTGTAGCAGCTGACCCGATTCGTTAATACAGGTGGCTCCGCGGTCCATTGCCATTCTACCATCCATTTTTTGCCATCGAAGCAGGCTCGAAAGTCATCATCCTCAATCAGACACGGTCGGGGTTTTGATGGTTGGTTAGTATCACTCCTGGTTACACTTCCTGTTATTCCCGGTGCACTCTGATTGCCAAACTTCACCTGGCCTTTAGCAATAGTAGCTCCTCCCAGTCGGTCTATCACGTCCAGGCCCAGCACCACATCAATTCCTACAATCAGTCTATCCAGCACGATCACTCTTAGCCGCAATGGCATATTCCTTACTACAATCTCCGCATCGGCCTCTCCACATCATTCCACTTCTCTGCCATCCACCGTTCTAACGTTGCTGGTTCCATTCCAAGAGTTGGCGACGCTCGTAGTAATGAGTGTTGTTGTACATCCAGTATCAACAAGAGCTCTAGCCCTCTTTCCATCGATTGTGATCATCAACTGTGGCAACAAACTCTCATATGCCTGTTCAGTATAAAAGGGGTGACTACTGGCGCAATAGCACCCCTTTACTCGTTTCCTGGAAGCGAAGGGCAATTCCTGCTAATGTGCCCTACTTGGCCACACCGAAAACAGATAATGTCTGGCCGTGGCTCCCTACAGTCTCTCATCAGGTGTGGTCCTTGACATCGAAAGCATTTACCGGTAAATCCACGGCCTTGCTTCATCACTGGTCGCTCCTTTCCGCTTGCCACTGCAGCCGCAACCGCCCCCAGCTCACCGGACTGTTTCGCCAAAACTCTAGCATGCCTTAGAATCTCCTCCACCTCCATGGTTTCAATATCAGTAAGTCATTGCAGTTCCATGGAGATGCGATCAGGGAAACCAGTTACAAGCGCCAGCTTTACAGTCTTCTCAAGGCTGCATCCCCCATATCCAGCCAATCCTGCTAGTTGCCTTATCTCTGCCACATACACGTCCACAGACTCCCCAGTCCAGGTGACTCTTTTGAGCTTGTTGTAAGCCTCAAACACGCTCTCGGAAAATGCGGTCTTTAACCGGTTCTCGATGCTCTCAGCAATGGCCTGATCCATCTCTCCCATTTCTAGATAGACCGCTAGAGCACTTCCTTCCAAATACATAGGTATTAACGTGGCTACATCCTCGATCTTCTGCAGCCTTGCCACCAACTTCAGATTGTTAAGCCACGCAACCATGTCACCTTCTCCAGTAAATGGCCTCAGGATATCGCTGCTCAATCTTACTCGGTCACCCATTTTTGTCACTGTGCCGAAATAGCTTGCCATTAAATTTGAACTCAACTCCAACTCCAAAATCCAAAATCCAACTCCAAAATCCAACTCCAAAATCTAACTGTTCTCTTCTCACTGCACTTTCCACACTGACGCCCAAAATAAAGAAGACGGCTCTTTTATAGAGAGACCCAACCACATCTCATTTGCATACCCCTCCCCCCTCTCCTCACATCATGCGATCATCAGTCCATAAATACCAGGGGGCGGCCATTTTTATTTTCTCTTTTTTTTTCTTTCCTAACACTGGCCGCACGATGCATGAGGTAAGGTTCTTTACTTTTAACCACAGTTGAGTAAACCTTCAGGTTTCTTCATACAGGCCTGGCTGGTAAAGTCTGAATAGTTTCAGCTGCCTGTTTCTTCACTTTATAGAAATTCCCAACTTTGCATTGGCGTATTAGTGTTATATTGTCTCTATAATAAAGGGTTGAGTGTTTGTTGTGTCATCTCTAATAATGGATTAGAAGAGATGACGTGTTATATTATATATTTATGTTGTATCATAAAGGGAATCGTGTGTGAGTGACATGTATTTTCAGAACCTACCTCTGCTTCTTCGATATTGGACCATCTGGAATTTCTCGTCCTGGAGGGAGACTTGATTCCTGTGTTTGGGGACGAAGAATTATTTCACTCCAAGACAAGAAATTGCTTCTATAGTTTTTTTTTATTCACCTTCCAAATGTTTTGCAGAAAGGAATGGAAAGTGAATTTTGGCTTGTGTTGTTCTGTTCTACACACGTCAGTGTTCGTCTCCCTCCCCCCCCCCCCGAAGGGGAGGAGAGAACAGCAAAGCCGTCCGCTATCGTTCAAGTCCCAACCAAATCTCAACGATTCAGCTAACCTGATCACATGACTCACACGCAATCAAATCAGCTGATCTTTTACTTCCGGTCAACGTGTCTACACTATAATTCCACTCTCCCCCTCTCTCTCTTTCTCTCTCTCTCCCTCTCTCTATTCCTTAACATTAGTCTTGCATGTACATATTACGCTTTTCTTAGGTTTGCAAATATTTTCATTGGTTGAAAACTATTTGATTTAAAACGTCCATGTTAAAAGTTAGCCATCTGCATTTTAAACTTAGTATGAATCACTTTATGATTCAATCACCATGCATTTTTATGGCAATGAATGCCTTATTCAATTACTTAGACCATTTAGTACAGGTGGAAGAAAGTTGGACAGTGTCCGAGTGAGGAAAGGAAAAGTAGAAAGTTCATTAAGCTGCTAAAAGTTTGCCAGCATTTATCTTCAGGCGAAGATAGTAGATACTTCAGTGTCCAATGAACTGAGACAGAACAGAAAAAGGAGAAGTTTCTCCTTGTTGCTTTTATGGATCTCTTTGCTGATAGGCAATAATTTCCAAAAAGATTGAAGTAGTTCTTTAGGGGATAGATGGAATCAGTGCACCCTGCAAGGTGATTGGTTTATGTGTGGTGAAATGTCTTTATTTATGACTACTACATCACCCCCTACTTGGATGGAGGGAGGGGGAACTGGGGTCATCCATATTAAACCGATCTCATGACAAATTCAGTCTTTGTGAAAAGAAGGGTAAATAAATTCTTAACGAAGGAACAAATGTAAACATGTAGAATAGATAGACATTTAAAACAACTTTATTAATCATTTTCATTAAGGTGAATGTAAAAGAGGAACGGAAAAGAAAGGAGTGTTAGTAATAGGATAAGTCTATGAGTATAGACGAAGATAAAAAGGTTGGAAAATCTTATTTGCGAAGAAAATAGTTCATGTATGTGTACCATACACAGGTGTTCAAATCAGAGTCTGACAGTAGCCATGGTGGATTATATATTTCTTTGTCCAAGTCGAATCCAGAAGGTTCTGTTGTGCTTCAACAAAAAAGTTTAAGTATTGGTCCAAGCCACCTGGAGTTGTCAGTGCCATGTCCTGACCAAGGAAAGAGGAAGTAGCTGTGTGTTAACCCTTTTTATCAACTCTATCACATGCTCAGCTTGCCTGAAAGATGGCCTCTGATTGGGAAAGCCAGAAAGGAAGCACTGAGATTATAAACCAAAGAGATTTTAACTCATAAATCGTGGGGTGTCACTGTTGTTGCTCTTGTTATGGTTGTCTGTAATCGTGACTGCTATAAATACTATTAGATACAATTTAATTTTTACAATAGACCAATGTATAGCTCTACAAACGTAACGATCTATAATTTATTTTGTTTCAGAATTTAAAAAATTATTTAAGCAGTTATCTGTGAGAATAGTTAACGGTGAAAAAAAAAATTTACAACAAATAACTTTTACAATGCAAGAAAATTTAATCTTTAGATTTGCATAGCTTTTCAGGTTTAACATATTTAAGTGTGTTTATTTTTCTTTATTTTTTTAGATTTTTTATCGTTACTTTGGAGTCTTGTAAACCCAACAGATTCAACATGTATTTTACTCAATGTGAAGCCTCAATACCATGCAAAGTGTCTTAAATAAGTTTCTAGACTTTTTTTTGTATGGGCATTTAAAATTGTCAAAGAAAATTCACTATGTTATTGTTATACATCTTATGAAATGACAAACCAATTTTTATGATTTTAGGTTCAAATGAACAGCTATAGGAGGAATTGGAATACTACTAGGGGAAGTCGGGGTAAGTTGAGCCAATTTTCCATTTTGGCTCTTCAGAACCCAAACGACTAATTATTTTGCAAAGATGAGTGCATTATTATAAAATTATTTTATTTGGGAACATTTTGAAACAAGTTGCAGTTTTCTGCTAGTACACCTAAACCGACCATGTGCTTTACAAAAATGCATATCAAATGGCTCAACTTGCCCCGACCATGGGGCAAGTTGATCCAACCTAAGTTGTGCCACACAGGGGTAAGTTGTGCCACGCAAAAATGTGTTGCAAATAAAGAAAGAACAAGCCCAAAATTGTTGCTTGGTTATAAAACAAATTACAATAATGAAGTAGAAATGTTAATTACAGCGAATGAACCAGCACAAAATTTGAAACATATATCTGAAAGTAAGTTAATGAAGTTGCCACTGAGACAAGTCACAGCTGAAAACGAGCTGGCTAGAACAACGGACAGAACTGCCAACACTATTTGGCTGTGGCAGCTTGTAAACAACATCTTCTACATTGAAACCCGCTTCATCCTTTGGGTTTGGAACAAACACGGGCTTGTCCGTTTCTACCTTCCTAGCAACTTTTTGAAGGAAAACACATTCAAACTCAAAGTCCTCCCTGTTGAGAGTGTCAACCCGGGCAATATAGTTCACAGTTCGTGATTTGCCAGCACATTTGACAACCACAAGGTCACCTTCGATTATTGGGCTATCCAGATCAATATCACCATCACTATCTGATGACACATCATCAAATTCAAAATCTGAATCATCAGTGTCACTTGAACATGGGGTTTTAGATCTCGGGGGACATGACTTTTTTCCCACCAGCATTGAACAAACACTGCTTTGTTTTTGTTAATAGGCTCCTCTTTCTATTTTCAGAAAGGGCTATCAGCTTCTGTCGTTCAGGGCTGTCAGTCAAAATCTTTGAGCTGCTCTTTTTGTGACCACCTCTTCTTGCCTTTCTTGGTGCTGCTTTCGGAAATGGCTGAATTACAGATGGTGAAATGTATGGACAATGCATGACATCATGTGAGCTAGATGAAACACAAGACCCAGATGCGGATGGTTGCATAAGATCATCTTCTTGCTGTTTTTGTGGTCGGACATCATCACTGTGCAAGGGCAAGACTGCTCCAGGAACCTCACCTGATGGTCCTGCATCTTCGACAGTAGAATTTGCCTCAAGGCTTTCTGCAGCCACATTTTGCTCACGGTCAGTTAGAAGAGAAGGGGAAAAGTCAATTTCACTAAATGTTACATGATAAGGGCTGTCCCCTGTTCATGTAAGTATAAAAATAGAGAGATTAGTTAAAATGGAAATAAGAGAAAGCAGAAATCGAACCCTGGATATAAGTTTTAAAGAACAATAGGTTTAAATGGAATGTCCAGTAAAATGTTAATTCGGATGAAATAAATAATAAATAAACTATTCAATTGTTAAAAGAATGTGGATAATAAAATATGAGTTAAATAAATTAGATATGTAGGTTAAATTCCTTTGTGGAAACAAACAAGGAAAATAGGTTATTGGGAAATCAATGTCGAAAACGTGCAAAGTCGCGCATGTTGAGACACGTGAATTTTGCTCACGTGGCCGGGATGCATGGAGTTTTCAATATAGCAGGTGCGAGTTAGTTGGTGGAGAGACAGTCAGAGAGACAGTCAGGAGAGACAGTCAGGGGAGACAGACAGGCGGACGTCTGAAGCGAGACGTCACTTCAGAAACTAAGATGTGAAACTTTGAGTTCTTAATGAGGAAATCCCGACCGGTCGTATTAAATAAATTCACCATGTGTTTTGGATAAAGCTCATCTTTGTGTTTGTGATTTCTACAAAAAGGTAAATTGTATTGTTATAATATGTCTGTGTTATAAAATGTCATTACAACAACATCTCTCTCTCGAAGATACAACATCATATGTAATAAAATAAGAACTCTCACAAGAAAAAGCATCACTTATAACATCTCTCTCACTAAGACTCTTTAATGAAACAACTATATAACATAAAGATGTTCCGGTTAAATGGATGAATGCCCGAGGCTTGGAATCCAGCAGCAATGTTCAATGGTGTCATGGCAATCATCTGGGCTTGGTTCACTAGAGCTAGGATTTCATATATTGTTACTGTTTTCCCTGGATTGGATCGTAGCCACCCATCCATGGCTTTGTTGTATGCTGTTTTGAAGGGTCCATACACTGACCGGTCGAGCGGCTGGAGACGATGGGAAGTGTGTGGTGGAATGGTCAGTAATATAACGCCATGAGATCTTGCTGTGTTCACAACATTCAAAGAAATGTGTGTGTCATGGTTGTCGAGGATTAAGAGGATTTTCTTTCCTGGTGAGCATCTGGTGTGCTTGATGATGTGATTTAAATATTCCACAAACATCTCTTCATTCATCCAGCCACTTCGTGTTGCCCTCCCTATGCACTGTGTTGGTCCACCTCTGATGAAGTGATCTCTGTAGTGGACTCTGGGAAAGATGAACAGAGGAGGCACGACTGATCCAATTGCACTCACAGTGTACACCACTGTTACCAATTCCCCGCGTTCAGCGGAGGTGATTGAACCAACTTGTTTCTTTCCTTTTTCTGTGACAACGGCTCCAGGGTTTTGAACGGTGGTGCACCCAGTCTCATCAGTGTTGTAAATGTCACTTGGTGAGAACTTGTACTTGTCCATTATCTTACTCAAGTTGTTGAAAAATTTATCAACAACTTGGCGGTTGAAGGCTGTGGCACACCTAAAAGATGTTGCTTCTGTCACTCTAATTGCCAGGTTCCGGCGCTTCTTGAAGCCTAACCACCAATCATGTCCTGCTTTTTTCTCACGATCCCAACTTGGTGGCAGATTGAGACAGTTTTTTTTAGCAAACTCATATGCCAGTGTGCGACATCTTCTCAATGACAAACCATGAAACATGTCTGACAATTGTTTCACGTGGTCAGCCAAATCCCTTTCCATTTCAGGACTAAAAACCAATTGCTGTAAGGAACAGGTGTGTAAGCAGTCCCTGCTAGTTGACTATCTTGTTTGTCCAATTACCGCTTCAGTGTCATTCTATCAATGTTAAAGTCATTTGCAGCACTCCTTACACTCTGACCTCCAGTAACAGCGGCAGCAGCCCGTTCCATAACGTATGTAGGAGTTTGTCCACGATTTGTCTTTCGCACGTAGTGGCGCATGTCTGGTGGGCTTTTTTTCTGTGAAACACACAAAAAAGAAAAATGAAGTTGACACAATAAATCCGATAATGATGTAGAATATTACTAGAGTGAACTAGTTGATTCAGTGGAGTTCCTGGCATAAGTTTGGAACATTGAACAATGAATGCCAGAACAGCTGGCATCTGTAGAGAGGCACCTGCCTCTCCTGGCATGTTTAGCCAATCAGGCGCCTCCAAATGGAATAACCCACCATGCCTGACTAATTGTAGGCTAGTCCATAATGGTGGAGACGGGAGGTAAGTGCATTCTTGATTCTACAATGATAATAATAATAATGTTAAAAATAATAATGATAATAGTAATAATAAAAATAATTATTATTATTAGAATAACAAAGCGCCTGTACAGCATGCAAATTCCTATCCAAGCACAGCTTACACATCTTAAACATTTACCAGGTAACCCATAGATCTAATTCTTATACAAGTAGAGCATGTAACTTATACAACATGCATTTTGAATTCACTCTATATTCATCTGTTTCTTGAAAACGTGTAAAAAGACATATGGGGCAAGTTGAGCCAGTGGCACAACTTACCCCATTAGCATTGCCTCAACTTACCCCAGTTTGACCTCATTGAATTGTCTGTTCAAATGCATGCATCTCATGTGTGGTGAATGTAAAAATCTTTTACAGGTATGAAGGCAAGTAATTGAACAAACAACTACCACATATTATATCTAATCAAACTATTACTACACACAAGAAACATGCACTCACCTCTGTAACGCTTTATTTTACTTTTTTGGCACGAAATCTGATTTTCTTTTACTGCATCAACCTCCGAAATTGGTTCAGCAAAACAAAATGGTGGAGGTTAAAGTCACGTGATCAGTTGTTTATAGATTGCATACAAACTTGGATTGGCTTAGTCAATTGTGGTTAAAAGGGGGTGGCTCAACTTACCCCTATGCTCAACTTACCCCGACTTCCCCTATAACCTACTAAAGCCTGATTGTCATAGCTGGTGAATTTCAAAATTGCAATTTGAACATGGGAACACTGTAGAAGAATGATATGCAATAAAATTTTGTTTTAAACTTTTAAAAATGCCACAGAAACATATGGAATGCTTCAGACTACTATTGGATCATTTTGCATGAATCGAGCATCAGTTTTTGGGTGGCATAAGAGATCAAGGAAGGCAGGGGAGTCTGTCAGGGCTGATGAGAGGTGTTAGAAGTAAGGAAGTCAGAACACCAGGGTTGATCGGCCAAATAAAGAATTTGATGTATAAGAACCACTGTGTGTCTATAGAGTGCACAGTTTGATGTCAGTGTGTGAACTGTACACACCAATTATTCGTGAGTAACTTGAAAATGTGGAAGATTTGCACAAAGTTTGTCCCAAAGGTGCTCAAAGAAGATCAGAAAGAAAAACGTCATCACGACAGCAGGGAGATGGTCGAGCTGATCAATTCAGATTCTGCAGGGGTTGCTGCTCTGATGACCTGCGATGAAAGCCAGATCTACTTCTATTACCCAGAGACAGAGTCATGATGATCCCTTTTTTTGACAGCATGAGCATGATCTACATGCACTGGGTTCTCACTGGACAGACAGTCAACAAGGAATACTATGTTGAGGTTTTAAGAAAGTTCAGGAAGGGATTCCATAAAGAGGCCAGCATTCTTGAAATCGAGTCAGTGGCATTTCCACTAGGACAATGCAGCAGTCCATAACTTCATCCTTGTCACAGACTATTTGACTAAGATAGGCATCAAGACAGTTCCTCCTCATCCCCCCTAATAACCGAAACCTTTCTCTATGTGACTTTTGATTATTCCCTAAGCTCAAGGAAACCCTTAGATGCTGTCATTATGAGACAATTGAGATGAAAGGGGCTGTGATGAAGGTCATGCTCGCATAAGAAGACTTCCATGGAGCTTTCCAAAAGTTGTTGGAACGGTACATGTATTGCAGCCTAGGGGACTAGAGTTTCATGTATGTATTATCAATAAAAGTGCCCGTATAAAAAAGTCTGGAAATTTGTTGAAAGCACCTTGTATGTTTACTAATTCAAAAATCGAAAAATAAACAAAATAATATATACATATCAGTTTGAGATTAAATTTTCAACAGATTACTATTCTCATTTTGGTTGATATCTATTTAAATAATGTATAATATGAATCTACATTAATTCCTTCACCCTCAACTGGGCACTTTTCTCCAGGGAGGTGTCGCTTTTTTCGCTGATATTTTCGTAAGTCATCGCCTCTTTTCGATTGTCTAGCCTTAATTTAAACCTATGTCACTTCCGGTTTAGCGATGAGTGCAACAACTAATGCGTCACATATTTTTTGTCACTTTCTTTTCCTCCTTCGTGGTACGGGTTCGAGCCTGCCTGCCTACTACCACTTTTTTTTTTGTGCTCGCAATTTTCATTTTTTTTTTTTTTGCTCAACCAACATCCTTACACACACTTCCACTTTCTTTTCTACCTTTGCGTCACGGGTTCAAGCCTGCCTGGCTGCTACAACTTTTTTTTTTTTTTGCTCAACACACACTTACAAACACCTGGGCAAAGTCGGGCACCCAGGCTAGTAATAAGAAAAAGGCCATAGTCTGGAGTAGTTAACAGAAAGAATAAGGATGGAAAAAAAAATTTTTACAACAAATAACTTTCACCAAATACAAAAAAAATAATATTCTATGGATCTGCATAGCTTTTTAGTTTTGAAACATTTTTAACCTTTTTTTTTTTTTTCAGATTTTGTAACATAGTCTAGAACGTCTTTTAAATAGGAATTTTAAGATGGTGTTCTTTCTCTACTTGATATGTAGGTTTGCTGTCATATTTTAACAGCTAAAAAGTAAAAAATCAAGCAAAATATACAACTAACATCTGTTGGTTGAAAATTAAATATTTAACAGATTCTATTACCTCTCCCGTTTTTATTTATATGTTTTTATTCTAAGCCAGAAATTTGCAATAAAGCCTCAGCAAAATTGATGATCACAAAAGTAAAAGTGGCATTGCAAAATCTGATTAAAAAAATTTTTTTTTTAAATGTTCCAAAACTAAAAAAGTTATACAAATTGATAGAATATTAGATTTTCTTGCCTTTAGTAACATTTATTTGTTTGTAAATTTTTTTGTTGTTGTTGTTGTTGTTTGTCACTCCTTATATTCCTGTTAACTATTCTGTACCATTGCCAAATTTGGCACTTATCTAGTTTCACCCCAAGATCAAAATTGCTTGAAAAGGAAAATAAACAAAACAGCATAAAAAGTTTATGTACTTCTAGGTTGGGTTGTTGGTTGGTTGGTTGTTTTTGTTTTATGGCATATCAACCCTTTTCGGGTTATTTAATGCCGAATCCAAAGATTCGGAAGAAAAAATTTTTAATAGAATATATTTGTTGTTTTCAAGTCGGTTTCTATTTAACCCATAGTTGGAACTCTAACAGGTACTACCACTCTGGGTCAGAGTGGACCTGGGAGCAATGGTAATTAAAGGGTGGCTCCACACTCCCCAAAGCCCACAAGCTGGGGCCTCACCACTGGATATAGTTTAAGGTCATATCCAGGACCCCCATTGAGGGACTTTTACCCTCTGCAGGGGGACAGTCGGTGTATTCTAATGCCCCACCGACAGGGCCAGGTTGGGTTGTAATAGTAAAGAGACAGTACACTTAAAATTACGAAAATTCATCAAATATTTTTTCTTTAAACAAGAACTGACATACAAGTTACGACCTGCATTAAAACTGACATGCAAGATCTTGTGTCTGCATATTTGTTTCTTATTTATATGTAACTTGGTTATCTTGAAGTGGTTAGCTTAAAAAATGGTTGCCAAACTTTATCGATTAGTTTTGTCAGGCTTTGTTAGCAGTGATAAGATAAAATGATTTGCCATATTAATTTGTTGTCTAAGTTTTACAAATATTAATGTGCTTTCTGATTTTTTTAATATTTAAAGAAAAAAAAAACTCAGTCTTTATTAAAAATGAAATTAAAACATTTTTTTCTTTTGTTCATCCCAAGCAATACTTATTGCCACTTGGTTATAAGGGGCTACTATTTGGGACCATATCTACCAGGGGCTATGTAAGTAGATGATCAACAGGTTTGTTCACATTACATTTAAACTTCTGCATGTCAGTATAGTCAGAGTAGCAGGACATGGAGGGAAATTCCAAAGTCTATCAATTCGAGTAAAGAAGCTAAAAAAGTAGAAGGCTTTCCTAAATCTAGGGACTTCTAGAGTGAGTTCATCAGAACACATTCCATTAAAGTACTTGTAAAGATGCCAAAGGGATGCAACATTGCGGCAATTGGACAAGGGTTAGAACTTGGTTGGTAGTGCAAGACCTATTAAATTAGATACTCTTTTTTGGACATGGGCATTGGGAAAATGGTGGCTTTGTAGAGATACAGGATACTCTCAGGTGTGAGTAATTTTGGAGCAAAGTAGAGAGATCCCACCTTCTTTTCAGAAACCTTTGCAATGTTCTCAATGTATTTGTTCTAGTTCACGTGGCTGGTGAATGTTAAGCCTGGGAGTTTGAAGTATAAACTCTCAGGTAAGATGTTATTAGTCATGGCTATCAAGGATTCTTCTGATTTTTAAAGGAAAGGAGCTTAGTCTTAGTAGCATTAAATGTTATGATCCATTTACAGTCTCATTCTACTATGAACTAAAAGTCAGGCTAGAGTTAAAATATATTACAAACTAGCATGGTTATCCGGCATTGCCATGCACAAAAGTGTAGCATAACAAATTAAAACAAGCATCTGCTCTAATGACATAAAAATGCAATTTTTCAAAAATTCGCCCAAAATAGCCTAATTATTATATTTTCAATAAAATTTTCAGTATTAGAAGCTAATCTTGGACATTTTAACAAGAGCAAACAAAACAATAAAAGAGTAAAAACAAATAAATATGCAAGAAATAAAAGTTACCAAAGGCAAGATAAATTATTCTTCTACTTACCTGCATAAGTTTTTTTTGTATATCATAACTTATTTTAAAGCGTTTATTTACTTTGAACAAAGCAGAATCGAGTTTCTCGAATTATAACGAAAAAAAAATGGTAGTCTTATTAAAGCCATGTCGACCCTCGATAATCGCTCAAAAATCGAAAATTAAACAAAATACTGGTAGAAAGACATCCAATAAACGTCATCAACTGTGCAAAACTTACAATCCCAGCACAATTTTGTTTCATTGTAATAAAGTTTCCTATTCCAATACCTTCTTTCTCCAAGAATCGTAGACTGATTTTCATCCCATCTATGGCTTTTTTTTTTTTTTTTTTTACATGGGGGTCACCACTTATCCAGGCCCGAAGGCCACTCAGGGATAAGGGTTATTGCATGTACAGTAATCAATGAGATAGTATTGTAGTAATCATTAGTATTGGGGGGGTTTGATAGAGTGTCTTACTTAAGGGGGCGGTTTGTCAGGAGTTTGTTTATGTTGGACTTGAAGACGTCCAAGTTGTAGTCACGTGGGAAACAGGCAAGCGGCAGAGAGTTTCATTGGCGTGCAGTTCTAAGAAAGAAGCTTTGCTCATGGAATCTACATTTGGATTTAGGCACAGATAAAGAGTGGGGAAAATTATTGACAGTAGTTTCAGCCAGACGGGTGTTTCTCGTGAAAGATTGGCGAGAGGGGACGAGGGATTGGAGCTCAGACGAGCACCTACCATGGAAATAACGATAAAACAAAGACAGGCTCGCAACGTCTCTTCTTTGGGAGAGAGGTTGCAGGGAAGAGAAAAGGACATCCCCACTAAACTACGTAGTCTATTTTGTACTCTGTCAAGGCAGGACAGGCTGCTTTTAGCAGCTCCTGCCCAGATGTGGTAGCAGTACTCCATCCTTGGACGTACTTGGCTTTTATACAGATAGAGAATTGCATCAGTAGTGAGATATCTTCTGGAGCAGTAGAAGGATCCCACCATTTTCCCACCGTCCCTGGCAACAGATTTGATGTACGTGTTCCATTTCAGATCAGGAGTAAAGGTCAAACCCAGAAGCTTGTCAAAACATGGAGCCTCTCCAAGACGAGAGCCATCCATTTCAATTTTGGTTTTCTCAAGACTAAGACCAATAACCATCTCCCGTCTTTGTGAGAATTGTCTTTCATTCTTGTTAGTTCTTTACAGTAAGTGGTTTCATGCCTACTGAGCGATTCCATAAACTTTTGTTCTTGATCAGAAGAAGCCTTAATAGGATAGGTAAGAAAAGGACTATTTGGAGTTTTTAGTCTCTTATAACAGTTGCTTTCCCGAGGCTTGACAATCTAGTCTACCCTGCTATTTCACTGATAGAGAATGGAGAGCTGAAGCTTACATCTAGGTTACAAAGGGTATTAATGAAAGTCAATTTACAGCTTATCTATTTCTAAAATTCAATGATAGGAAAATCAGATCATACGGTATCACTGGAACAATACTTAACATAATTAAATCCTTCTTAGATAAAAGAAAAATCCAGGTTGTCCTCGACAGTCGTACGTCTAAACAATATGATATAAATGCGGGAGTGCTTCAAGGGTCTATCCTTAGACCTTTATTATTGCTAATATTGACCTCCCTGACAAAATTGTATGTGAGATGGGTATGTATGTTGATGACACCACGCTCTATAACAGGCATGACAGGAAAACAAATGAACACATATCTAAAGAAATGGCACAAACACTAGAAGATAACCTCCAATCTGTAGTGGAATGGGAACAAAAATGGATGGTCACATTCAATGCTGCCAAAACTAAACTTGTTTCCTTCAATAATTACAAGAAATCTTCTCTACCACCAATAGCAATGACCAAAGACTCTTTATCTAAAAGTACATCTTTTAAACTCTTCGGCCTAACGTTCACAGGAAACATGAGTTAGAACAATTACATTAAGAGCATTGCCAGGACCGCTGCGAAGAAGGTGGGTTCTCTCTACCGTGCTAGAAAGTTACTAATGCCCAAAAGTATCCTGTACCTCTATAAGACCACCATTCGCTCATGTGTGGAATATTGTTGTCATATTTGGGCTGGTGCATCTGCTACTAGTCTCTCGCTTCTAGACAAGGTCCAAAAGAGAGTCTCCAACCTGATAGGTCCTGAACTGTCATCTAAGCTTAAACCTCTGTCCCATCGACGAAATGTTGCATCCTTCTGCCTGTTCTACAAGTACTTTAATGGTGAATGCTCCGACGAACTGCAAGCACTTGTACCCCCATGACGTAAATACCTCCGACAAATCCAACAAGCAGCTAAATCCCACCCCTTCTCAGTAAAGATCCCTAGATGTAAGAGAGCCTGCTACTCCAGCAGTTTCTTCCCCAGAACCGCTAGACTTTAGAATTCTCTTCCGGGTCCCTGCTTCCCTAACTGTACTGACATGCAGAAGTTCAAGTGTAACGTGAACCGACATCTTGCTGCCCAACTCCCTACATAGTATCCTTGTAGCTTATGTCACTGATAGTAGCCCCCTACATCAAAGTGGCAATGTGCCTTGTTTGGGGGTGAAAATGTAAAAAAAAAAAGAAAAGTCATCCATAAAAACATAGACCAGGCTTAACATTGCTTTATTTAGATTTGTTAAAGACCATTTTTTTAATGGAATCAAGTAGTAGTCATTTTTTATGCTGAAATGCTACTTGTATATCATGACAACATATCGTTAAAGTGTCAATAGCTTATGCAGACCAACCAGCAAGAAAACCTGATGTTGCCCAGGATTTAATGAGACACACCATGTCCTTTTTCATTATGCTTAGAGAAACATATTACTTTCTTTTCATACACACCCATTTCAGTTTTCTGTCTTTGTTCTGTTCAAATAAAACTTTAAGAAACAAATTAGCATCCACAATATTTTGTATCAACAATTTAATACCGTGAATATTAATAACAGCTTGATAAGCAGTATCCTACACCAATACACTGTTGTGCCTTTAATTGTATTTCCTGTTTACGAAAGCTATCCTATAGGAACTGAGAACATTATTAAATGTTTTTCCTGTGTACTAGGAACATGTTGGATCCCTTTTTTTCTTCCATTTAACAATATTGCTCTTAGACATAAGCAGATTATAAAAAAAATTATCCCTAGGAGAAATGTGTAGAGATTGAATGCGAAGCATTGTTTTGAAGACCAAGTGATTGAGCATTCTAGACTTGAATGTGTGGAAGAAGATTGGAATAAGTTGGCAGTAACAGACTAGATTCATGGGTGGATGAAAGGGCCTCCAAGACATACAGTGATATTGTGGTGAAATGAAAGAAGTGCATCACAAAAAAGCAAAAAAATGATTAAATGAATAGAGGAAAGGTTCAGTGCATAAGAATATGTATTTGGCAGTAAAGAGGGCAGCAAGAAAAATAATCTACAAAGTTGAATCTGAGTAAGCTAGGTTTCTAGATAGGTTACAATAGGATGAGAAGAAGAATGAAGTATTCAGGATAACTAAACAGATGGAAAAGACATTCTTGGAGAGAAGTACATTGGAAATGGCAATGGGGTGCTAGCAATAAATGAACAAAATAAAAGGGATATGATTTGAAATACTGTTATGAGACATTATTGATTACTCAGTTTTCATGTGGGGTGAGAAACTCTCAAAGTTGAAGAAACGGTGTCAAGTTCAACCATATCTACAACAGAGATGAAACTTTCAGGTCACAAATGCATAAGTTTAGTTATCATAACAATACATTATTAAAGGAATTGGTATATTAAAAATCATTTATTTAATTTTTGATTCAAAGTACAATAATTTATTTTATCATTATTCTTTCTATTATTATTGCTAATATCACTGCTGTTGTCATTCTTATTAGATTTAACAACGCATCTTTAAACTGCATAATTTTTTATGCAGATATATTTTTGTTATCATTTAGTTGCTAATTATATTTCTTTCTTCCCAGTTTTTCTGAAGTGTCTTTCTTATGATGTAGTCAAGTATATTCAATGATTCTGAGTTATATACTGATGGAAATTTGACATGCATCTTATCATTTGATTCAACAATTGGGATATTGTCATGCTGCCCCAATTGATGATTCAGCACGCCTAACAAAACCAGATGTTTGATCCTTGAATACTCTAATTTGTGTTACAGAAACCGACATACTTTCTTTCTTTTAGTACATATCGTAACAAGTAAATCAATCAGATCTCATCAAAGTGTTGTACCAGCAGCAGCCGCCAGTACAGTATATACTGGACACAGCTGCTCATTAGAGACCTTGCCCCCCTCACCTCAACATCTGATGAGACTCTGCCTCCGCCGATCACAACTTTCTCCACCAATCTTTACAAGACATTATGGCAGCATTTGTTAGAAATAACATGGATAAAACCATGATTGGTTGATATTATAACTTCCGCTGGAAGACAGGGATTGCCCCTTTGGCAGGAATTTGGACTTTGAGTCAGTTGCTAACAAAATTTTGGACTGATTGCAACTCATTTTTAGATCCTCCATTTTGAACTTAATTATAGTTCTCTTTAATCGTTTAATCAGTAATGGAGTTGACGAAGAAATATGAACTCTCAAGAGTTGGCGTGAGTTATACGCCTTTAAAAAAATGTTATTATGCCAGTTAATGGAAATTGAACAATTGATTAATTATCAAACTATTTATGAATGCTTCTTTTCTCAAACTAACATGCCCCAAAATGATACTACCCGGCCTGTATTGCCAGCTAAATTAACTCACTTTTATTTAGCAATGACAAAACCAGAACAGAGAATACATCCAGCAGGTAAGTCTTTGTTTGTTTATCTCAGGTTATTTCTAGCAAAGAGGGCAATAGCTGTGTTAGTTATTTCACCATGTCAACAACACCTTCTCTTCCTCCTTTTACAGCACATCAACAATGACCACTCATCATCATCATCAACATCTACAGTTTTTTTCTCCGGCCAGCCCAAAGTCTTACAACAGCTAAGTCAAAAATAAAAGCTCCAAGTAAAAATGTTCAAAGAACACTCCGGCCAGGATTCATCATCATAGCAACTATCAACCAATCTATAGACAAGCATCATCATCCAAAGGACACTTCGGCCAAGATTACGATCATCGTTATTATCCTGTGGTAACGATCCATTCTTCCCTGTTGACTCAAAGAATCATGAACTCTTTCCCTAACGGCCACCCATCTATTTCCATGAAATAAATGCCACCTTTGTATTTTACTGCTCACGAGAGTTGTTTTTTCTTCTTTGCCATTATCATATTTTTGGACGTGTCACTTTCTTAGTTGCAACACTGATTTCCATTGACCAACTCCTGCAACAATACTGTTATGCAATTTGATGTCATTAACTCTAATAAATCTTTCCTTTGTTTTTGGTCCTTTTCTCCACGTTAGAAAACGACGCTGTTGTCTTACTGTCCTGTGGGGAAGCATTGTAAATAGGAACTCCAATAAATCTATCAATTATCTCCCTTAGATCTTGAATTTAATTATACTAACATGAGTTATTTCCCTTTAATATTTGCTTTCTAAGTTATTTTTTTTAGTTCTTTATTTATCAGGTGTTTCAGGGTAGTTAACCAATCTATATATTAGGTTGGTGCAAAAGTAATGTCGTTTTTTGACGTTTAACTCATAACTCCTTTCATAATAAACTTTATTAATCGAAATAAAAACCGACGCATTTTTGCCAACGAGAAACAAGTTTATTTATCCAATTAGCATAGGAATATGGAGTTCTGGAAGCGATGAAGTCATTGAAGGCCGATTCGGCATCATCTCGGCTTTTGAAGCATTTTTTGCGCAGGAAGTTGTCGAGATGGTTAAAAAAAGTGATAATCGGTGGGCGAGAGGTCCGGTGAATATTGCGGATGAGGCAAAGTCTCATAACCTAATTCGTTCAGCTTCTGCAGAGTCAGTTGAGCAACATACATGTGAGCGTTATCATGGAGGAGAATTGGCCCCTTCATATTGACCCATCTAGGGCACATACGTTGTAGCATTTTGTCAATTTGTTGGCAGTACTTCTCTGCCGCAATCATTTTGCCCAGATTCAAGAAGCTCTGATGGATGAAACCAGCTGCAAACCACAAACAGTCACCATAACCTTTTTTTGGTGCAATTTCGACTTTGGGAAGTGTTGTGGAGCTTCTCCGACCTCCAGCACGTCACAATTCACTCGTGAAATGGGTCGTTTTTGTTGCACAGAAGGAGGATAGAAGACATCTCAAAACGATGGTGTTTTTTGATTATCATTCAATTCATGCGGCACCCGTTTATCCAACTTTTTTGACTTCCTTATTTGCTTTAAATGACGAATGACTGTTGAGTCGTTGACCTCAAGTTTAACAGCAACTTCTCGTATGGTTTTGTGAGCATCAGCTTCAATTAAGGCTTCCAAATGTTCGTTATCAACTACAGTCGGCCGGCCGCGACCGTTTTCATCATTGAAGTTCTTGTCACCTTTGCGAAATTTCTTGAACCACCATTGTGTCACACGTTTGTTAGTGGTTCCTGGGTTAAATGCATCATTGATATCACAAGCTGTCTTGGCAGTTTTTTGGCCTAGTTTGAACTGGAACAAGAAAATCATGTGGATTTGAATTTTGTCCATCTTTTTGAAAAGCCTGTAAAAATATGAATGAAGAGATTGAGAACAGTAACAAATAACACAATTCGATAGAACGAAAAACACACTTCAAAATGATATATAACATGACTATTCATGAAATAATATATAAAAGTAACATATATGAGGAAAGGATATTGTTTTGCACCAACCTAATATTAATAGGATAGCGTGTGTATTATTTATTTTGTGTGTCACACTTACATCCTAGTGACTGTCGTTTAATTGTTATGGACTTCCATTTCATGTGATGAATAATTTTACCAAGAATTCTGGTTTCAGTTTCGATTATAGCTGAAGGAACTTAAGTTATATATATATATATATATATATATATATATATATATATATATATAGATGTTGGTTTTTTTTTTTTGTTTTTGGTTTTTTTGGTTTTTGCGATATGTTTTGAATGAATTCAATTATTTACGAAAGTGCATTTTGACCTAAATGTGAGTTGGAAATAATTTTCCCTTTTTAACCAATTTGGTACCCCCACATAGGGAGCGGTATATGCATATTATTTTTAAAATGTAATTATCCACTGACACATGTTTCGTCGTCTACGACTCATCAGAGTGGCTGTATCTAGCCATCTATATATATATATAATATTTTTGCATAAGTTTTGGTTTTGGTTTCGATTCAAGCTGATGCACCCAAGTCATATGGATATATTTTTTTTATTTTTAAATCACAACTTTATAATATATAAAAATCGATAGAACATTAACTCTATAATAATATATATGAAATCTGCAATAATTAAAATATCATATTTACTTTATGACCAGGCTACGCCAGGTGTCCTTGCTAGCTTGGATAAATACTTTTGCACTTTTAGCAAAAGAGCTACAATAATGTCAGAGCATCTCCATTTACACTTTGAATGAGTCCCCTGTGGAATTTCCACAGGTCCCGTTAGTTTTATATTATTTATCTATAGGAGATAAATTATGTACGCGCGCGTGTGTGTGTGTGTGCGTGTGTTTAGGGAGGCACTATTTTGGTAATTACGTGTGTATTTATGACCTAGGATTAATGGTAAAAACCAAATTTATATGCAGTTAATCAATTTAAAAAACAAAATTCTTGCTATGGGAGATAATAAGAATATAGTTTTTTTGTTGTCAATTACATATGATTTTCTGACCTGGCCACTCAGATTAAGGATATGTGGTAAAAAAATATATATAAATTAGGAAAAAGAAAACTTTAGTTATTTTTAAACGTATAATAAATAAAAAGCATTTAATTTTTAATACTAATTACTTTTAATGCTTTGACACTTATAAATTTTTATTAAAAAATGATAATTAAGAACAATTTTTTGAAACAAGAACAACCTATTCCCATAGATTAAATAAAAATTTTCATAAAAAATTTCAATTGTGTAGGTTCAATAAAGATTCATGTATTTAAAAAGATACACCTATAGAAAACCACAGGTTATACTTGAGCCTAAACGTTGTGAAAATAACAATCAAAGTGACAATAGCAGTCTGAATAATCCAAATAATATCCATATATAATATTTTTATTGCAGAAATTCCCCTCTGGATCAAAGTACTGTAGGTTTGCAACAACAGATGCCACATACAAATTTATTATGTCTAGACTATTGGCCACTATCTTATGTAACTTTAAAATGCCATTTTAGACACATTTAGTTGTTATAATAAAATCCTACATTTCATCCTAGGAGCAACATCATCACAATTGCAACCATCTTTAGAGGACATAGTTTCTATTTTTTCCTCTATGTATAAAGTCCTCCTACTGCAGCCCCTAGTTATCACTGGGAGAAATTCTGCACTTTCGACAGATATGGGATTTCACTCTTCATAACTGAGTCATAAACTCATGGACATAACATAATCTTTCCCTTTTTCAATTCAAAAATAATAAAGTCTTCCCAGACTAATTCCACTCAATCTCATTGGCTGAGCTCTGACCATTCCTATATTCCGGATTAACGGTATTCGCATGCTAAATGAATACTAATGTATAATTCAAATATGGTGTCGCAATGATACCTACTTTTGCCCTCTGAGTAAATTGTTGCGCCCATTTTCTTACATTTTACAGCATAAGTTTGCATTTCCTCTCTCTCTTTCTCTCTCTCTCTCTCTCTCTCCCTCCCTATCTCTCTCTGTATATATTCTTCCCAGCTCTATCTTTCTCTCACTTACTCTCTTGCTCTATCTCTCTCTCTCTTTCTCTAGCTCACTTTTTACATTTCTTTTTATGCCAAAGAAAAAAAAATATTTCACAGCGAAACATTTATTTCCTCTCTTTCTCACTCCCTTTGTACATTTGTTCTAGTAATTAATTAAATTTTTTGCAAACATAGTAACGTTCTTTTTATATGTACTTTATTTTAGTATACTTTATTTAAACCTGCAATCTATTACGACCGTCACCAAATTAAAAATAAATGTTTCAGCAATATCATCTACTGAATTCATGACATTGCGCACACATTAAATTATTTTTATGGGTGGGGGTAAATTTGTACATAACGTCCACCTCCACAATTTTCTTTAGAATCACGACTTTTAAAGGTTTTTGACTATATGGATTAAAACACATACTTATAGATATATAAAGACCTGTATTATGCACTGGAATTCACTGGCTACCAGAATTGTATGCATGCGCGATAAACAAAGCTACTTCTCTCCTACCGACACTGCCACCCCTCAAAATTTTTTTTAGCATCTGTGGGTGGGTATGTTGACAACGATTATCATACTTAAATTTGGGGGAATTATTCCCCCCCACCCCCCAAAAAAAGTGACAGTCTACTCCAAAAACTTTACATGAAGATATTAGTGGTGTCTGTTCCAAATGCTGTTCTTAAGATGGGGAGGTTGGTGGGGTCTGTTCGGAAAGCCGTTTTTAACATGAGGAGTTTGGGATGTCTATTCCAAACACCATTCTTAACATGATAATACTCAAAGAAGTGAAGTGAAAAAAATCGCAATTGTTTTGTTTTGCACCTTAAAAGACGACATAAAACTGGAATTTGGAAGAGTTGAAAAGAAGAGGAAGACTTGAACAACAAACAGAAACAGCTACCACTGATTTCGACCACTCTAAACAGTTCATATACAGTGAGAATCTCTAACCTCTAAAACTTCTGTTTTTACTTTTCATTATTATTCTAATGGACCATTTTTCCTCGTGTTTTTAATTCATATTAATTTACGCATTCCCTTCATTGTTTTTTTTTAAATTCAAACAGTACCTACATGTCATCGCCCCAAACCAGCACTAATCGCTAGTGAAAGCCAGATTATTTCATTTTGGCCATGGCCGCCAGTGTCCACAATTGTTCAGGCATGGCAGTGGCTACTAACAATAACCATAGTTCACTTTTTTGCAAGGGAGGGGCAGGCTTCCACCAGGCAATGCCGATTAATGGGCCCTGTTAGTATAAATATATTTTTCTTATAGTTTTTATTTCAACTTTTAATTAAAAATTATTCTATGGTAATATATATAAAAGCGAACATTGTAAAAAAAAAAATAACAAAATCCCATGCTTATTATACCTTTTTTTAAATTTATTTTTTATTTTTATAATGGTCTTTTTCGTGTCAAAAAATAATAAAAAAAGCATATTCTATATTTATATATCATCAACGTTTCTGATTCCTTGTTGTATCATCATCAGGTAACAAAAGCAAATAAACAAAAAAGCTGGAGAAAAGAAGAGAATTTCAAAAAAATAGCAGAGAAAGGCGCACATGAAATCAGATGCTAAAAGAACAGTCATCTATTATTTTAGGAAATCAGGTGAAAATTTAGATTCTGAGATGCTAGAACAGTAACAGTTTAAAATGCTTAACGTAATACAATTTTATCTAATGATACTAATTCTATCAGATTTCATTTTAATGTTAGATACATATAACCAAAAACAAACAGATCAAAGTGATAACATAGATTCAGATGTCAGATTATTAGAAAAGAAACAAAATGTTCAAACCAGTAACTCGAAAAAGTTTAGTAAAAATTGTAAATAAGATTTTCTTCCTTGTTGCTATAATCAAAGCATTTTATTGTTCTTCGATTACACAAACACACATACATACAAAAATTGACTAAACTGTAAAGACTATTTTTGTACTGTAGGAAAAATTTTAGGGAGAAGAATTTTTGTCTCGCCTTCCTTCCCTATTTTGAAAAAAAAAAAAAAATTGGTTTAAAATTTATGGAAGCTGCATTAAAAAGACTTTATACTCATTAAACTAAATTTTCAAAATACTGTTGAATATTATTATCTATATAAATAAAACAGTACATGTATGTGTGTGTGTGTAAATATCTAACAGGTAAACTCTTAAACTGCTGGTCACAGTTATGTGACCAGCAGTTTAAGAGTTTACCTGTTAAATTTCTCAGGAAATAATATTCATGCACCAAGGGTGGTGAATAGCGAGTAATATCTTTGTTTACATACATGTATATCAAGTACAGAGATCGACAAATTTACATGTAAAATGCTTATTCCCCGAAGCCGACATTTTCGTGGTATGCGCCGTGATTTGCTTACCATCAAGCATGGATTGGATGCGATCGGTAATCATCGATTTAAGCTGGGCGTTGTTCAAATGTTGAAATGTTAAATCAAGTTTGTTTGATATTTTTTTTTAATGTAATGTTTTTATTATTTGGGTGATGCAGGGTATTTTATCCTGTTGTATTTATTTAATTCAAGAGCTTGGCGCTCTTCGATTTAGAAATCATTCATGTTTACAATTCTTACACCTCATTTGTTTTGATAATAGTTTCTTCTTACAATATGAGATTGTCTGCCCTGATGTTTTCATTTTTTTTCTAAAATGCATAAATTCATTCTCGTGGCTGACATTATCGGCAAGACTGAAGTTTAGGTGGCAAAAAAGTCTTGGGTTATCTTTCAGATGCAAGGTTCCTTGTTTACTTGCGATTGTAACGATGTAAGATTCCGTTGTATGGAAGACCAAATCGGCCATAATTTAAATATTTAAATTGATATACTGTTTAAATGATAATATACGTCTACGATGTTTTTATTGGCGCTTTTTTTCTTCGTATTTTTTAATAACATTTTTTTGCACCATTTACAAGTTTTTTTTCACAAATACTTTTTTTAATACTGTAATAGTAAAATTATTTCAGTAAAATTCTATATTGGATACGTTTTTTATGAAGTTTAAGTAAAAAAAGTTCACTTTTTTTATTATTAAAAATACATTTCATGAAAACACTCATTATAAAATGTTCACGTTGTTTAATTAAAAGTTCTTAATTATAATCTAATAGTTTTATAATTTTGTTATTTTGTTACAAATTTCTAATAAAGATTATTTTAATTTTAACGGTAATTTGGTTTTCATTATAAACTCCGTCATGTTAAAGGCTTGAAAATCACTTTAAATAGTAAATCAATTTTAATATTTAAAAAAAAAAAAAGAGAAATCAACAGGAAAAAAATCTCGTGTGAAAACATTACGAGATACTTTTTCCGTATAATTAATAAATGTATCTTTATTTTACTATTACAGTATTAAAAAAATTGGGTTTGTATTACTGTACACATAGATTCGAAAAAGTTGTCAAAAAACAAATATAGAACAAATAAATGTTATCAAAGGCAAGATAAGTTACTTTTCTACCTAACTGGATATATTTTTTGTGTTTTTATTCAGTGTAACATGTTTATTCAGCTCGAAAAACATGCAGTGTTTACCGATGTATTGGAAAATTCAAAATGGCAGCCGACTCTCTCTCGGAGAGGGTACGTTTGGGAAAAGGTATTATAAATAATAAACTAGACAAAATACTGTTAGAAATTCGCTCAATATATGTTACCGTTACATAAGTTGACATATATTCGGTTGTTTTCTAACAGTATTTTGTCTAGTTTATTATTTATAATACCTTTTCCCAAACGTACCCTCTCCGAGAGAGAGTCTGCTGCCATTTTGAATTTTCCAATACATCGGTAAACACTGCATGTTTTTCGAGCTGAATAAACATGTTACACTGAATAAAAACACAAAAAAATATATCCAGTTAGGTAGAAAAGTAACTTATCTTGCCTTTGATAACATTTATTTGTTCTATATTTGTTTTTTGACAACTTTTTCGAATCTATGTGTACAGTAATACAAACCCAAAACATCATAGACATTTTGGCCGATTTGGTCTTCCGTACAACGGAATCTTACATCGTTAAAACCGCAAGTAAACAATGAACCTTGCATCTGAAAGATAACCAAATCTTGAATCCTCTAAAGATTTATATGGGTATTTCAGAAGTTAACAGTTTTAAATAAGCATAACTTCTTTTTCTAAAATAGACAATATGAAAACAATTTAAAAAAAAAACGAATAAGCACTTTTTCCTTTATTTTAAACAATATGTACATAACTTTAAAAAAATTTTTTAAACTATTTTAAAAGAATAAACACTTGATTTATTTTAAACAGAATTTTAAAAAAGTTTTCAGCAATATAAACATTTTTAAAAAGTTTTCAACAATATAAACATATTTTAAACAATATGAACAGGACTTTCTGTATTTTTTATTTTTATTTTAAACAATGTAAATAGAAGTTTGATGTTTATGTATTTTACAATAGTTTTTTCAGGTTAAATTACAGTTTTTTTTTGTTTTTTTTTACACAGTGATCACCATTTATCAAGGCCCGGAAGCCACTCAGGGATAAGGGTTATTGCAAGTACATTGCGTTTAATAATATCTTTTCTTTATTATTTTAAATTTTAAAGTGGAAGCACAGAATAGTTACAAAACACTTTCCTCATGTTAAGAATAGCTTTCAAAACAATAACATTATTATTTCAGCACAGTACATAAAATACATAACAACCGAACATTTTATCATTTTAAACGGTAAATTTTTACTTGGTTTCCACCATAACATTTTCTTTTGAAATGACGACTTTAAAAGGTTTTCTGGTATGCTGAAAACGAATATCGCATTTGAATTTTCCGCAAATAAGTAGTTTTTTCGAATATTAAACGATATATTGTTTTACATTAAGAGTGGTGGACATAGCTGTGAAATAGAACACACGTGAAAATTAATAAATCATAATAGAATACGCGTGTTTAATATTAATTTGTATCGTTTATAACTACTCACGTGATTTAATAATAATCACATGATTCAATTTGAATTAACAATAACAATTTTCTTACATTGCTTAAAATTATAAAGTTCTATTTATATTGTTTAAACTTAAATTTTTTATATGTTCTTATAATTATATATTTCTATTTTTATTAATATTGTTTATCATTAAAAATGGTATTCAATGTTTAAAATTATAAAAGAAATAATGTTTACATTGTTTTCATGTTAACGTAACAGTGACTACAGAAATTTAGTTCCTTTTAAGTGATAGACGGTTCAAAATTATTTTGCCACCCAACTCTTGTCTTGCCACATTGACACTTTTTAGCGAATTTGAAACTAATTTTTTTTTCATTCAACCGGTTGGAGAGCTTCCTTCCATTTCCTCTACCCCGTCTCCTCCCTCTTTGTTGTCAATGACCGGCCAATAGTCGACCGAAGTAAAGATTTCTAAGGAAATATCCTCATCTCTAGAAAGTTCTTCCACCAGAATGAACAGCCGGAAAAAAAATATGAATTAAATTCTCTTGAAAAATTTCTTTTTCCTGTACCTATCATTTAACAAATAACGATTTTCAGAAACAAATTTTACACACTTTCTAAAAACAATAATTTAAAAAAAAATTTTGTTGACCCCAGAAAAAACTTTACTGTAAAAAGTTTTTAACCAAAAATTTGTGTTACACCTAACAATTTAGGGTTAAAAAAAGTAAGACATTCATCTTTTCTTGAGGAAAAAATGGCGGACATTAGCGAGATTACCCCCCCCCCATCCCCCAATTCCACAATTTTCACTTTTTTTAAAAAACTTTTTTCTGGTTAATATCATCGATTACAGACTTAAGTTTCAGATTATAAAAAAAAAAAATTGAAAAGAAATATGTTCTATAACTTTCCACATCAGGTTCAGTTTTCAATTATAACATTGTACTAAGTTGAACACGAAATTTGTAGCAACGATGAAAAAAATGGCATGTGACCAGAAGTTACGGGTTATAACGAAGGAGTTAAAAAGGAAAGATTTCCTTTTTACAATGCCTCTCCACGGCACAGAGTTAAACATCAAGGTCGCTTTTTAACATGGAGATTTCTTTACCCTCCTCTTCCTTCATCTCTCTTTCATCTTTGTATCTACCCCTTTCTCTGTCTCATCTATCTATCTATCTATCTATCTATCTATCTATCACGTCGTCTCACTTGAAAGTATTCTCTTTCGCTTGAAAGAATCCCATCTTACTTGGAAATTACATTACCAAAGGAAATTACCAAACAAACAAAAAAAATATTTGAAATAGCTACTACTCCAAAAATGGAACACCTAACTTCTGGTCACATAAAAAAGTTTCCATTTTTTTTTCATCGTGGCCACAAATTTCGTGTTCAATTTAGTACAGCGATATAATTGAAAACTGAACCCCCATTCTTTTTTCAATTTTTTTTAGAATCTGAAACTTAAGTCTTTAATCGATGATATTAACAGGAAAAAAGTTTTTAAAAAAAAAGGTGAAAATTGTGGAATTTAGACGGAGGGGAGGAACAATCTCAGCAACGTCCGTGGAAAAAAAACAAAAAACTTTTGTTGATAAATAGTTTGCAAAAAAAATATTAAAATAAAATAAAAATATTTTCAGTCACTTTACGGCAGGTTTTTGTTAATTTTTATATATTGCATTTGTGTTGTTTTTTCCAGTTTTGTTTGTTTTGAAATTAGTCTACATCTGTTACAGTACTCGGCTTAATCTGATAATTGCCGGTCGCGTCCGATTTATGCTTGATGGGAATTCCCGGAAATCCGGGTAAAATTCTGTGCGAGTGCCCATTTTTCCATGTCGTTGTATTAAAAAAATTAAAAAATGAAATAACACGTAAATTTTACTCGCGGTTTTGAATTTGTAAATATGAAGTCAAACCTATACATCTTTTTTTATTATTCATTTATTGATTAGACAAACAAATATTTTCAAATCAAAAATTTTAACGCTTCCGAATGCGTGCGTTTTTCATTATTTTTACATAAACATTTTAGACTTTAATTCAAATATACGAAGACACACCTATACATTTTTTTTTATTATTCTTTGGCCGATTAGATAAACAGTTATAAATGTCAAAGAAATATTTGTTGTTTTTGCAGTGGATGCACCGTGTTACATTTCAGATAGGTTTTCAAAGTTAAATTACACTTTTTGGTATCTTTTTTTATTAAATTCTTAGGTGAAACTAAACAGAATAGTTAACAAGTCCCCTCCCTATGTTAAGAATGTCTTTCTAAATAATGTGAATGTTTCAGCATGGTTCGTACTCTGCACAAGTACAAAAAATTCTAGCATTTCCGAATTTCTTTTATTTTTAAGCACTAAGAATTTCAGATGTTGTTTTTCCTTTATTTACAAAGACATAAGAATTTTGGACGTTAACTCAAATATACGAATACATATCTATATATTCTCTCTCTTGCTCTCTCTTGCTCTCTCTCTCTCTTCCCCCTCTCCCTATATTCCAATCTGTGCGTGGCTGAAGTTTTTAAACTCAACCTTACCCCTTTTCGATGTTTATTTAATTATCAAATCTTAAAGTATAAATGTTGTGAAATCAGAAATGAAATCCCTCTTTTTTCTTCTTCTTCTTCTTCTTCTTCTTCTTCTAATATTGTTTTTTCAATCATAATAACCACTTCTATTAAAGTCTGACGAAGTTGCTGGATCATTGACACGATTCGGTAACTGAAACATGTATAAATAAGCAGATAAAACGGTAGTAATATATATATATATATATATATATATATATATATATATATATATATATATATACGTGTGTGTGTGTGTGTGTGTGTGTGTGTGTGTGTGTGTGTGTGTGTGTGTGTGTGTGTGTGTGTGTGTGTGTGTGTGTGTTATTCATTTATCGGTTAGATGAAAAAATGTTAATTTCAAGCAAAAAATGTAAATTTTTCCAATGCTTGCGTTTTTATTATTTTGTATTTTTCTAATAAAATTTCCTTACAAATTTTTGCATGTGCGTTCGTGGTTCTATATTGGGTGTTTTTTAGAAAATTTTCCTGAAACATTTACTGCATTCAAATAATTATACAACAATTATAACTCAGATTAGACATTCATTTTCATACAAAATAGAATTTTTTGTAACTAATCTATATAAATAAAATAGTAGACGTATGTGTGTGTAGATATTTAACAGGCAAACTCTTAAACTACTGGTCACACAGACTGCAATTAACAGGAAATAATTATGCACCAAGGATGGTTTATAACGCATAAAATCTTTGTTTGGGTTGATGAATAACGCATACATATCGGCATGTTGAAATGCGAAATGTTCTACTGGTTTACATGTTTATACTTCTTTCTGCGCATGCGCACATAAATTAATTTCTTCAAGATTTTAAGAGTTTTTCTTTAGATTTAATTATCTTAGTCTCGATACCAACATCGGTAGAGAACACAGCTGACATGCAAAATATTTTCGTTTCGATTCTAGCTGATGGTAGTAAGGCATTTTTTAAAAACTTTTGTCATAATGTCTTTGTATTAATAAATAGATGATTGGTTTCATTTCACTATTACTCTGAATTCTATTTATGAATAGTTTCTACATTCTGCATAATTGCATAAAATTGAAGATGAAAACGTCCTAGCACACATAAATATTTTTATATATATCCATATATTAGTAGCTTGGTAAGGCCACAGAGGAGAAAACCAAGCAAAAAAACCCTAAGCAAAATTCATCCCAAAGCAGCAAAACTAAAGCTGGCTTGCCAAGACTACATATACAAATGTAGGCAAATTTAGGCATATTTTATTGGTTTGAAAATATAGGTTCTTTTTAACCAACCGTCATAAAATTTTAATCATAGAATATAATTATAATCTTCAAAAAGCCTGCAAATTTTCATGTGGATGACTATATATATATATATATATATATATATATATATATATATATATATATATTTCCTCAAAACCTATAGCTTTGAAGAAAGGGAGACTAAAACTTGTTGTTAAATTTACTTTATGTATGAAAACCAAAGAGGGGAGATATAACATATGAGAAATATTTGGAATCAAGTCTCCTCTTGCTGTCTTTCAGCTCATTTGAAACCATAGCAGCAAGTTTTTGTCTCCCCCTCCATCAATGCCAGAGGTTTTGGAGAAAAATCAAATATTTTGTAATTCATATGCAAAACTAGGAAAACAAATGACTATGATTGAAATATTGGTAAAAGTGCAGTATTTTTCCACCCACAAAAAATCCTTTAAATTACCACTATAGGTTTTTGAGGGTGTTAAAAACGAAAATAATAATTAAATCCTAGCAAACGAGTAATTTCAATGATATGAATAACTTATAATTTTAAAAAGTAGGGGATCACTTTTCTATATTAATTTAACGTAAAATAAACACCCACTTTACAGCACATATACAGTGGCCAGAAAGTGGGTGCTCATTTTACATTAAATTAGTATAGAAAAGTAATCCCCACTTCTTGAAACGATAACGTGCAACCTTTAGGACAAATGTCACATAGCCCACTATGCAGTTCAGATCATTAGATTTCCAACGAACTTTCATTTGTTAAATTCTGATCAATAGTCGCCAAGATTTCAAACTTAAAAATTGCCCAAAAAGTGGTATATAAAGTGCTATGTATATATATATATATATATACATATAAAAAATATATATAACAAAAAGTGCTATATATATATATATTTGGTCATTTTTGTAGGAAGGAGGAACCTAAACATCAAGTTTAAAAATATAACCGAGTTTATGCAATTCATTTTTATTGTTGAATTTGGAAATCTTGAGAATGTCTGATTTATCTAGCTGTCAAATGGTAACCTTGTTCAATCATGGTTTTCCCTTAGTCACCGCCAATTGGCAATTGCACTTGAACAGCCAGAACGAGAAGCATCTTTTACTGAAAATTTTAATTTTCTGTAGTTAAAAAGATGTTGGTAGTGATCTGCTTAATCTTCCATTTCGATGCCTGAAATGGAATAAAAAATGTAAGAACTCCTCTGCTCAGAGGCTTATTACATACTGATATCAACATACCTGCTATCCCAAATACAGAATTTGAAAAATAGGAAGATAAAATTATATTTAGTATTCCGGAAAGATTACATTAAAAAAAACAAAAAAACTTTACAGATTAGCAGTAACTAAAATTTCCGATTACCCTATATAAATAACTAGAAAAATAATTGTTTCAGGAAAGATAAATTTAATTCTCTGAATAAAACCATTTTGCATAATTTTTATGCACCTTTACAAAGATTAAAATCCAGATATAATGATATAAAACTTAATGTATAAGATCCTTATTACAATTTTGATTAAGATGCATTACATGATTTGCATTCTAAAAATATCAAAAAAATTGAAGACTTAAGCTTAGGAGGTTGTGGTCTAAAATGTAAAGACTAATAAAAATGCTGTAATAGAATAAATTACTCAGTAATTTAGTCAGAGGGAAAAAGAAAAGAGGAACGTGAGTTTGTAGATTCGTTCTATACATGTGGCATTAATTTGCATATGTGGCAGAAAAATGTTTATAAAAACACCAAATTGGAGAGGACAGTCAATCGAGTTTTTGGCAGCTGAGAGTCGGCAGAGGAGTTCAGGCAGTTTTTTTTTTTTTTTTAGCACAACAAACGACAGAGGTCTTAAGAAGAAATTGAATTTTAGAAAATTTTGTTCAATTGGAGTCTAATGACTAATAATCAAATTTAATACAAATCTGAAACATTTGAATTTTCGGTACTAGTGCACTTAGTGATCCGTGCTGAAATAATAACGTTATTACTTAAAAGGCCATTCTTAACATGGGGAGGGTGTTTTGTACTTCTTATTCTGTACTTTAACCTTACAATTGAATAAAAACATATAAAACTTAATTAAACTTGGAAATATGATTTAAAAAATAGCGCGGATCAGTAAGTGCACTAGCACCAAATTTTCAAATGAGATTAGGACGCCTAAAACCTTTTTTAAATACCCCCAAAGATACTAACATTGAGGAGTATTTATTACTTGATGTCTAATACAGTAAAAATTTCACAAAAAGCGAAAATATTTTTTACAAAGTACTTTCCTTTTTGCCTAAAACTAATTCATTTTTTTTATTATTTATCAAGGCTCGAAGGTCACTCGAGGATAAGTGACAATGAATGTAAGGAACTACTATAATACTGTGTCTGTACTGTACTACTCATCGTTAATGGTTAAAATTGGGTAGAATTTGATTATTTATAGGGACGGTTCAACCAAGAACTTGTTTACATTTAATTAAAGTAAACTAAATATCAATTTTTACTCCTAACAAACGTATAAAAATCATAATCATTTAATTAGTTTAGAAGTCAAATGTATACGTACAAATAGCCAAGCATATATATATATATATATATATATATATATATATATATATATATATATATATATATAAATATAAATATAAAAATCAAATGATATGGATGAATTTTTATTTTTTATTTACATCAGAATAAAATAGATTAATTCCCTTGTAATAATTTTCCAGACTCCACAGTTAGGATTATCTCTCTTTGCAAAAGCAAGAAAAGAAAACTTCCGGTTTTAGATTATGTCCCCTTGCAGAATCACGTGACTTTATATATATATAAATAAAAAGAAAGCACATGTTTAATTTGGCCCGTTTTTATTATAATTCTTCGAAGAATTGCAAATAGCAAAATTTTGACAATGTCAAAAAACAAAAGATCTGTTAATGACCTGAAACAGGAGGAAGTCTTGCAAGCTGTCGTCTTGGCCGATTCTTTTGATTTTCGGTTCAGTCCGATCACACGGTCTGCACCTCGGGTACTTCGAAACTTTTTATTTCTCTTTTAAAATGATGCTTACCCATTTTCTGTGAATTACTTCTCATTTGTGTCCATATGTTGTGGTTAGAAATGATTTTAATGTGTTTTTTCTTCTTAAAATTATTTAATAAACAACATTTATTGACACTTTTAAAAACTTGAACTTATAAATGTTTTGTTTTATTTTAAACTACAACTTAAACTGATTTCAATCATAATGACTAGGTACGGGAAAAAATGGGGGACTTAGTTTTGAAAGCCGATTTATCGTATTTTTTTTTTTTTTGTAGGTTTCCGACTACTTTTGATTGTATTTGAAAGATAAAGGACTAAACTTAATTTCCAAAAGGAAAAAAAATAATATTTGTACACGTGGGAAAAAAAGTTATGAACATGTTTTCACGGCGAGCTACCCAATTCAGCTAAATTTTGAAATTAAATAAATTCATTGTAAAAAAATCCTTTAAAAGATAAATATTAGTTTTTTGGGTCTATTTCAAAGATAATTAGTAAAGTCCTAAGATATTGAATTAAATAATTAAAAAAAAAACACCTTGTTTGTACAAAGCATAAATTAATTAGTCCAAAACCGAGTGATCCCGTTCGCAAAACGCAGCAAACTAAAATTTTGTAAACACAAAAATTACGAAAGCCCCCAAATCTCAGGCAGTCGAAAGACTGTGAAAATGACGTCATGTAATTAAAAGGGAGGAAGTTTTTTTTTTTTTTTTTTTTACCCCAGTCGCGCATCCGTACATTCCTTTTTTGAACGTTTGTATTAATTTTTGCATTTTTTAGTTTAATTATTTTTCTATGTTCCTATTTTTAAATTAATTTTTTTTTCTTAATTATTGTCAAATATTATATAAAAAAATATGTTACGCCGAAAGTTTCACATTCTTGCGAGCAAGGAAATTATTAAAATCTTGCATATAAAAATTATGCGAAACCCGTAATTTCAAAAAAAGTAGAAATATTTTTTGCAATTATAATTTTTTTTTGTGTGTGAAAATATTAAATGAACAATGCTTAATTCAATGGTAATATCGGTAGTTCGAGAAATTCATTTTTCTTCGAGTTATATAGAATTCGGTACTGGTCGCGGTAAGAGTTCCCTGCCGAACACCCTCAAAAAACAATGATTTCTCCCGCGCAGCCGCAAAGGACATGTTTTAGTTGCCATAGTAACAACACTTTTTATCGACATTGTTTTACTGTTTATGAATATTGAAATAAAAGACATTACTACACATTTATTAATAATATCTCACTTTTAATCACTTTTATCGACTTTTTAAAACTTTTTTTTTACTCTTTTTAAATGACAACGTTAATGTTTATGAATATTGAAATAAAACATTACTACACATTTATTAATATCTTTTTTTTTTCTTTACTGTTTATGTGTCAATTTTATCGACTTTTTCTTTTCTTATATTGAATATTGAAATAAAAGACATTACTACACATTTATTAATATCTTCTTTTTTTTTTTTACTGTTTGTGTCACTTTTATCGACTTTTTCTTTTATGAAACTTATCGGCGGTTCTTGAAATTTACTTACCACAAAACTTGTCGGCGGTTCTTGAAATTTACTTACCACAAAATGATGATAGAATAATAAATTTACTTACGTTTAATCAATGTTATTTTCGTTTTTAAATAGCATTTTCTTTTTAAATGACGACGTTTTTACTGTTTATGAATATTAAAAGAAAAATAATTACTAAACATTTATTAATAAGAAAATGGGTGCTAGTGCACTTATGATCCGCGCTATATTTTAAATCGTATTTCTAAGCTTAAAGTTTAATGTTTTTTTATTCAATTGTAAGGTTAAAGTAGAGAATAGGTACAAAACACCCTCCCCGTGTTAAGAATGGCTTTTTAAATAATAACGTTATTTCAGCACGGATCAATAAAAAATAAATAAATTAACGTTATTATTTAAAAAGCCAAAGTAAATTTATTATTCTATCATCATTTTGTGGTAAGTAAAAGTTGAATCAAATCGTTGTAAAACTAGAACTAATTTGGTTAGATAATTGGTGTTTCGATAGCAGCCATCTTAAAGTTGAAAAGTTCAAAATAACCAGTAGGTTTTGATGTAAATAGTTTCATGAAAAAATATTGAAATTACTTCACTCTACGAGTATACATGAATATAGTTTCATGTGTGAGATACAATCTTAAACCGAAACAAACTCTTGGGGTTTGTATTACACATAGATTTGAAAAAGTTGTCAAAAAACAAATATATAACAAATAAAGGTACTCATGCAGAGAGTGATCCATGCTAAAATAATGTTATTATTTAAAAAGCCATTCTTAACACGGGGAGAGGAGGGTGTTTTGTACCTAATCTGTACTTTAACCTTACAATTGAATAAAAAAACATATAAAACTTTAATTAAATGTGGAAATACGATTTAAAAAATAGCGCGGATCACTCTCTGCATTAGCACCCAAATAAATGTTATCAAAGGCAAGATAAGTTACTTTTCTACCTAATTGGATAATTTTCTAGTGTTTTTATGTAACGTAACATGTCTATTCAGCTCGAAAAACATGCAGTGTTTACCGATGTATTGGAAAATTAAAAATGGCGTCCGACTCTCTCTTTGACACGGTAAGTTTGGGAAAAGGTGTTAAAAATATACAAAATACTGTTAAAAACCCACCGAATATATGTCACCCTATGTTACGGTAATATATATTGAGTGAGTTTCTAACAGTATCTTGTATATTTTTTTATTTTTAACTCCTTTTCCAAAACTTACCATGTCAAAGAGAGAAAGTCAGGCGCCATTTTTAATTTTCCAATACATCGGTAAACACTGTATGTTTTTGAGCTAAACATGTTACATTAAATGAAAACACTAGAAAATTATCCAATTAGGTAGAAAAGTACCTTATCTTGCCTTTGATAACATTTGTTATATATTTGTTATTTAGGTGAGTGGATTTTTTTTTTTTCCAGAATAGCTAACAAAGTAAAAAAAGAGGAAAAAAAAACAGTAAATATTCAACCAATAAATGTTAGCAAAGATAAACTAATTCACTCTTCTACTTACCGGCATAAGTTTTTTTGTGTTTTTACTTAAAAATAAAGGTAGTATTAAATCTGTTGAGTTAGAATGCAAAACAAAATAATAATCTCATTAGAGCCATAATCAAGCCTCGATAATCAATCAAAATCGGAAATGAAACAAAATATTGATAACAAAAGTCAAGAATCGTGCGAAAATGTTACGGTCTATGAGTACTTTGTTTAATTTTCAATCTTTGACTGATTATCGATGCTTCACTATTTTTTTTCGCTCTTTTAAAACTCATTGTATTTTCTCATTCTTCCTTTTAGGTGCTTTTGCCACTTGTAAGTATTCCTATGCTGGATTACACACTGGAAGCTTTGGAGAATGCTGACTTTGAAGAAGTAATCGTCTTCTGTAGTTATCATGCTAAAGCAATTGAAAAACATCTTGAGTAAGTGTACTTTTTTAGTTTTATTTTAAAAACAGAAAATAAAATTTTATGCCTAAACGAGAATTGCTGATCTCTTTGTGCTATTTTGCAAATTTTTTTTTTTTTTTTTTTTTTTACAAAGAAGTCACCACTTATCAAAGTCTAGAGGCCACTCGAAGATAAAGGTTAATGAGTGTACAGTAGTCAATGGGACAATATCATAATAAGCATTAGTGGAAATTCGATAAATATAATACTTAAGAGGACGGCTCATCAAGAACTTGTTTATGTTGAACTTAAAAACGATCATATTGTAGTCGATTGTTAAGAAGGCAACTGGAAGAGAATTTCACAGTTTTCAAGAATTCTGGCGAAAGAACTGATCCATTAAATTATCGCCCCATTAGCCTCCTCCTACTTTTTGCCAAAACATTTGAGTCCATAATTAACCAAGCTCTAGTCCATTACCTTACAGATGCTAAACTTCTGACCGACCAACAATATGAATTTAGGCAAGCCCGTTCCACAACAGATATCCTAAATGTAATCTCTGGATGTATATACCATTCACTGGACAAAGCAGGGGAAGGTAGAGCGGTAGCTCTAGATGTATCTAAGGCTGTTTACAGTGTAAGACATGAAGTTCTTCTCAGGAAAATCAGATCATACAGTATCACTAGACGAATGCTAAACATAATTAAATCCTTCTTAGATAAGAGAAAAATCCAGGTTGTCCTCGACGGTCGTACATCTAAACTATATGATATAAATGCGGGAGTGCCCCAGGGGTCTATCCTTGGACCTTTATTATTCCTAATATTCATAAATTACCTCCCCGACAAAATTTGTCTCTCAGCAAAAATAACCTTCTTAGTGACACACAATATGGTTTTCGTTCTGCTAGATCTACTGCAGATGTGCTTACAGTTATATCTCATAGGATTGGTGAATCTCTCGACGGAGGCAACCTTTCTAGGGCAATTGCTCTTGACATATATAAGGCCTTTGATAGAGTATGGCATGAAGGGTTACTTCACAAGATCTCTAGCTATGGTATAGCTGGAAACTTCTTCTCAATTATTAAATCATTTCTTTCTGACAGGGTCATAAGAGTAGTAGTTGATGGGCAAAAATCAGAAGCTCACAGTATTAATGCTGGAGTCCCTCAGGGGTCCATCCTGGGCCCAACTCTTTTCCTGATCTGCATTAATAATCTTCCAAATCACATCCTTACATCATTTGTAGACATTTATGCTGATGACATTACCATCTATGGTAGCACATCTAAGTCAATAAACGAACAAGTTCTCTCCGATTCTCTCTCCTCTGATCTTGAGCATGTGGTACAATGAGGAAAGGAGTGGCTGGTTACTTTTAATGCATCTAAAACCAAGCTTCTCTCTTTACATCATCAATGTTCTGATCCCCATCTGGCATCAGTTGAAATGAATGGCTCTCGTCTTGAGGAGACCTCAAGTTTTGACAAGCTTCTGGGTTTGACCTTTACTCCTGATCTTAAATGGAACAGGTACATCAAATCTGTGTGGCAAGGTCGCTGGGAAAATGGTGGGATCCTTCTATCTATCCAGTAGATATCTCGCTGCTGATGCAATTCTCTATCTATATAAGAGCCAGATATGTTCAAGGATGGAATACTGTTGCCACATCTGGGCAGGAGCTGCTAGAAAGGACTTGTCCTGCCTTGATAGAGTTCAAAATAGACTTTGTAGCCTCGTAGGAGATGTCCTTTTCTCTTCACTGCAACCTCTATCTCACAGAAGAGATGTTGCAAGCTTGTCTCTGCTGTATTATTATTTTCATGGAAAGTGTTCAACTGAGCTTCAGTCTATGGTCCCCCCTCCCCAAACTTTCACAAGAAACACTTGTCTAGCTTAAAAAACTATCAGTAATTCCCCCCCCCCTCTCGTTATCTGTGCCTAAATCTAAACGTAGATTCCATGAACAAAGCTTCTTTCTTAGAACTACACGCCTGTGGAATTGTCTTTCGTTTTCCTGCTTTCCAGTTGACTACAATATGGTTGTCTTCAAGTCTAATGTAAACAAGTTCTTGATGAGCCATTCCACTTGTTAGTAAATTTACTGAATTTCCATTACTAACAGTTACTATATTGTCCAATTTCTACTGTACACTCTTTAACCCTTATCCTCGAGTGGCCTCTTGGCCTTGATAAGTGGTGACGCCTATGTAAAAGAAAAAAAAGATGGGTAAACAGGCCCGACAGGAAAACAAATGAACACATATCTAAGGAAATGGCAGAAACACTAGAGGATGACCTCCAATCTGTAGTGGTCTGTAGTGGAATGGGGACAAAAATGGACGGTCACATTCAATGCTGCCAAGACTAAACTTGTTTCCTTCAATAATTACAAGAAACCTTCTCTACCACCAATAGCAATGGCCAAAGATTCATTATCTGAAAGTACTTCTTTTAAACTCCTTGACCTAACGTTCACAGGAAACATGAGTTGGAACAATTACATTGAGAGCTTTGCCAGGACCGCTGCAAAGAAGGTAGGCTCTCTCTAACGTGCTAGAAAGCTACTAACGCCCGAAAGTATCCTGTACCTCTATAAGGCCACCATTCGCCCATGTATGGAATATTGTTGTCATATTTGGGCTGGTACATCTGCTACTAGTCTCTCGCTTCTAGACAAGGTCCAAAAGAGAGTCTCCAACCTAATAGGTCCTGAATTGCCATCTAAGCTGCAGATTTTGTCCCATCAATGAAATGTTGCATCCCTCTGCCTGTTCTACAAGTATTTTAATAGTGAATGCTCTGACGAACTGACGAAATCCCACCCCTACACAGTAGAGATCCCTAGATGTAGGAGAGCTTTCTACTCTAGTAGTTTCTTCCCCAGAACCGCTAGACTTTGGAATTCCATTCCAGCTCCCTGCTTCCCCAACTGTACTGACATGCAGAAGTTAAAGTGTAACATGAACCAACATCTTACTGCCTAACTCCCTACATAGTACCCCAGTAGCTTATGTCCCTGATAGTAACTCCCTACACCAAAGTGGCAATGTGCCTTGTTTGGGGTGAAAATGTAATAAAAATTAAAAATGCAGTTCTAAGAAAGAAGCTTTGTTCATGGAATCCATGTTTAAATTTAAGCACAAATAAAGAGTAGGGGAAATTATTGATAGTGGTTTCAGCTAGACAGGTGTTTTTCATGAGAGTTTGGCAAGGAGGGACCATAGATTGGAGCTCAGATGAGTACTTGCCATGAAAATAACGATAGAGCAGACACAGGCCCACAGAAGAGAGCATCCCTTACGAGGCTATGAATTCCAATTTGAACTCTGTCAAGGTAGGATAAGGTGCTTCTAGCAGTTCCTGATGGAAGATAATTCCAAATAATTCAAACTTATGTGACATTTTTGAAGCCATTAACATGGAGAGAAGGGCATGTTGGAAAAACTCAAATTCATCACTGGTTAACACCCCTTAAAACAATTCCTCAAAAATAGTTTGAACTTGGCCTTGTACATCATTGTAATGCCTATGAATTCCCATTAATCATTTAAAAATGATGTTCTTTATAAAAAAATAATATTATTTTATCAATTAATGTGATTTTTTGTGTACAATATTTTCTTTCCTATGTACGGACATTATAAAAAATTTTCTTTTCTTTTTTTTTTCTTGTGCCAGTGAATTATGAACTAGCACCTTTTTAATCTTTAAATTATTTTAATATATTAAGTTATTGTTAAGAAAATAACTAATTTCAGAAGCAATCATTGAACTCTTATAGGATCAATTTATTAAGCTCTGTTTTTCTTACCAATTTGGGTGGACATCATTGAAATACTGACTTCTCTTTCTCTGATACTGATTTGGATTTTGTTCATCTTCTTTATAAACAACTTATATTAGTTTTCTCAAGCCAAAATTTTATTGTTATATTTATCTAAAATAAAAATGAATGTGGGTACATAGATATTTACAAAACATAAACAATGGTACCATATTTATTTTGGTAACACAATTATCCACCAAATTGATACTGTTCAAAGTTTGCTGGTAATTAGAAAATGTTTTTCTCTTGTGTGTTATTGGTCCAGAAATAAAACTTCACCAGATATATTTGACAATGCCTGCATTGAACAAGTAAAAAAATCCTTTTCATGATTTAAAAATTTTTTAATGTGGTTATATAGCACTTCAAAAAACAAACTACCATACTAAATTTATTTTAATAACACAATTAGTCATCAAATTATAACTGTTCAAAGTTTGCTAGAAATCAGAAAATTTGCTGTCTTCTATGCTATTGGTTCAAAAACCAAGTTTTTTTTATTGTATAACTAAAAATGCAGATATTAAACAGTTGTAAAATCTTTACAAATGTATCATATTGTGGAAATTGAACATTAATCATAGTGGAAACAATAAGATCAAATCAATCTAAACAATAAGATCAAAATCCCATTACTTCTCCAAAAATGACAAAGTGCAACTTTGACTGATTTCAACAGCTAACACATTGAACCTTATTAATATGATTCTTAGTACTGTAAAGATGAAGCTAGATTTTTATTTTCATAGTAAATCAAGAAAATAAAACTGATTCAAACCATATAAAAACAGATGGAAACACAATTTGATAATAGGGCAAAAATTTAATTCACAAGAAGCTTTTAACTTTGATTGTTTTTATAAAAGACAACTTAAGCCCACCATATCTATATTGGCTATTTTTAAATGATGACTGTTTTTATATGCATAAACATACAATATTGTATGCCTTAACTAAAATAAAATCAACATTAAAAAATATATCTCCTGTCATTGAAAATAGTGACCTAACTTGATGACTACACTCAAACACAAAACGATTTTTCTGGATATCATAATTTTAAATTGCTAGCTACTACAAGAGAAAACAACATACAATTATACTTTTAATGGATAAATACAGTAAAACGATTGTTTTCTTTAATAGTGGTTGTTCGAAGAAATATTTTTTCAAAACTTTCAATACTTGCCATGTTGAACTTTTAACACAACAAAAAACGAGTAGTTAAAGGTATTTCGGACAACCCAAACTATTAAGTGATATCTATTCTGATTAGTTTCCAAATTTCATCAGGAAGTTCTTAATACAAACGTGGTACAAGCATTTACAAATTGGGGGTGGAGGGGGTCTTTATAAACCGTTACCAAAAATGCTGTTTTATTATGTTCAGATTTTTATCACTTTATTTGCTTAAAACTCTAAAAATTTATAATGTACATTATTATTTATTGATTCATTTGAAAGTATATTCATTTCTGAATAAAACAATAGTATTTTGAGGACATAAAGTGCTTTGGTTTGTAAAATATGATTATTTTAGCAGAAGCCCCTTGAAATCTGTGATTATCAAAAGCGTTTTATCATCCGTGTGTATTGCTAATTACACTCACTTTTTTAATCTCTTCTATTTTGTTTTTATGGTGCTTGGCTATGCTGGATAGTCCTGTTAGTACTAAACAATAAAAAAAACAAAAAAAAACGAACTGGAAATCAAAGTACGAAGAGAAAATGAATTGATTTCAAAACTGAAATTGCCCTAGATAAACTGTCTTCAGCAAATCTTCAGATGGTCGGCATAAACGGTTTCTTAAAAAATTGAATAAAATTGGTGTATATGCTTTAATATATAAAGATTATAACATGAATAAGATTTTAAAGTTAAAATCAATTTGTATTTCATAGTAATATGAAAAAAAGATGTTTCAATACTTTTTTCATCTTGAGTGATACAAAAAACATGCCACCGGTTTCCTTTTTATTTAAATTTCTAATCTAGCATATTTATACATTTCAAACATGCTTCTCTTCTGATTAATTACATGTGTAATCCTAAATAGATTTTAACTCCAAATGGTGTCTCATTTAATATTTAAAAAAAAAACAAAAAAACAACCATTTTTATTGCCTCTGCACAATATTTCATCAAATTCATTGTCATCAATCTGACCACTTATTTACTCTGCACCTTTAACTGTAAAAGCAGGTTATTAAGTAATATGTACTATGTATGTTAAAAATTCAACACCTTTCTCAGCAATTGTAATTCTTAGACTCTATCTACTGGTGCTACTGTTGTGTATTAGCACTCCTAGGGCATTGCCGAATTACTCAAGCAATAAAATTATTATCATTGTGTAGTTGAATTAGATTTGTTTTAAAGAGAAAAATGCAATTCAAGGACAAATATGGTTAAATGACATTTTAGGAATTTAACTTGATTAGATTCTATAAACAATAGCAAGAAGGAATTTTAGATAAATAAAACAAATATGTTTACAGAAAAAGGATGTAGTTTTCATAACTAGCATAAACAATAATTGAAAAATTGGTCTGCTGTCTAGAATCTGATGTAGAGATCACTTAAGATGACATGGATTTTGGGGTAGAGATTGAAAGACACGTAGAATTGAGTCAAAAGTTGGGAGTCAGAAAGAGAAGGCCAAGTCTGCAACCAGAGGGGAAAAAGATGGTCCATGTACAGTAATGACTCCAAATAGAGAAAAATGTTGAATATAAAAGTCTAGGACCAGTGTTGCAGCTTTCCAATGGGGAAACATTCGGTAAATAAAATTGCTGTACCATCAAGACTTCGAGTTGTACAAATCTTCATTTGCAGCTTTTCTGAGGATCCATCAAATCAAGACCAAAGATGGACCAGGTATATTTCTCCATTGACCGATGTAAAACCCCAAATAATTATTCGTTCTTTGTGCTGTAAAAGTATGTATATTCTTGTCCCATTATGAACTGTAATTAAATGTACATACACACACACGATGAACCATAGAAAAACTAGATTAGACAATTACAACACTAGACTGTCATAGACAAACATACATATACACAAATGTATATACACTCTGTATACATACATTCATTAGAAGAACACTTTATACCACTAGACAATACACAAATTTAGACACACATGTATACATACATACACACACATATATATATCAACAATATTACATATTCATATTCAATTTTCTGCCATGATCACTATATATATATATATATATATATACACCCTGGCAATATTACGGTACCAGATTAGACTGTCTTCAGTTACTAGCTTCCTGATCTAAAATGATTGATGTTATATTTTTTCCTTTCCCTTTTGCAAAATTCACCCATGTTTTGCAAAAACGAAAACAACAATTTTCTTTATTGCGGATTATTATTCTCATCCTTATTAGTTGTTTTTTCACAATGTTTCGGCCAACTATTCCTCTGGCCTTCGTCAGGTGATAACCGCGACAGATAGGAACTTCGAATTTCCTAACTGCATTCTCAGCAATCACTGCCATCCGTAGTTGTTGTCTCAACGGATGGCAGTGATTGCTGAGAATGCAGTTAGGAGATTCGAAGTTCCTATCCGTCGCGGTTACCACCTGACGAAGGCCAGAGGAATAGTTGGCCGAAACATTGTGAAAAAACAACTAATAAGGATGAGAATAATAATCCGCAATAAATAAATTAATATAAATAAATAAATACTCATCTCAACAATTTTCTTTTACAAAACAACTAAACCAAATTCTATAAATAAATTTGAAGATATGAAGAACTTGAAGAAAAAATCTTTTTCCAAAATTTCTGGATTAGGCATTAAATAACCCAAAAATGGTTGATATGCTGTAAAATAAAACTAAACTCCATGAAAATATTTCACCTTTCAAGCCAACCATGTGTTATTCTTATTAATGCCTGTATATTTGATCTTGCAATTTATGAGTTTCTTATTTTTTTCCCCTTTTTCAGACGTTGGCAGACTAAGGCTTCATTTACTCTCATAGTTTTGACTTTAAAAGGCTGCTTTTCCCTTGGTGATGCAATGAGAGATATTGACAACCGCAACCTCTTGAGAAGTGACTTTGTTTTAATATTTGGAGATTTAGTTACAAACTTAAAATTAGATGAACTAATTGAAGTACACAAGTAAGTAAACATGATCTATCAACTGATGGACACTTTCTTGTTTAATAAACAATTAATTCATAATAATATGCTTACACTTTACTTTATTTTCTGTCACATCGTCAGTAATATATTGGTGTTAAAATTACTTATTGCAAACCAATATTACAACAATTACAATTTTGTTATATATTTCTCAAATTTTTTTGCGTAAATGTATAGTTTAAGTTATTTTATTTGCTCATTGATAACAATCAGCAAAAAATTATGTCTATATTTTTGTACTCTTTCTCAATCTCACAACCATTAATTTAAATACATGGTTTAGTTATATATATATAAAATTATAGAAATGATATTCTGACATGATGGAGAGATGAAAAAAAGAAACAAATTAAACTTCCTTGAGAAATTTAATTTGAAAAAATAAAATACCAGTACAATATTTGAAAATATACTTGTTCTTTGCTCTATTTCAGGATTAAAAAGCCATTGCCATTCAAAGTGTATATAGCATTGTGGAATGGAGAACGACATCTTTTAACATCATCAGCCATTAGATGTTAAAAAAATATGATGCAATTTCTCTTCTTTTTGGAATAAATATGGTCATTATAATTCAAATATTAGATACATGATTTAAATATTATTATGGGTATTATTTTCTTTTGTCTAAATAACTTAATTTTAGATACAGGTTAACTTATTAACATCTTGCCCAAGGGTCACCTGGAGCTGTGCAAGGCAGGGGCGTTCATTTTGGAGTGTACATACCTGCTTACCTAAACACAAACAGGGCCTAGTATTTCCAAAATGGTTACCAATCTAGTACTAGCAGACTCAGCATTGCTTAACTTTGGTTATCTAATGAGAACCAATGTGTCAACATGCTTTCAATTCAAATCAAAAAGCATTAAATATTTCACACAAGATCCTACACTAAACTGACTTTTCCAATTTAAAAGAGAGTAGCATTGTGACATATTTCTATTCAAACTTCTATTTCTCTACCTCTCTATATCTGTCTTTCTTTTCTCCTTCATTTTAGTGCTCCCTTTTCCCTCGCCTCTCTTTCCCCTACACAAAGCCCATTCCTCTCTAGCTAAACATACTTGCCAAAATGAGAGAAAAAATTGGCAGTGAGTATATACACTGTTTAAGATAAATCTGTAAAACAGGGCTTACGAACAAAGACAAGGTAACTGCCATTAACCAACTAGCCATTTCTGTGATAACATACAGTTTTGTCATTGTTGACTGATCAAAAAGAGACATTAATAACTCAAATTTTAAGAAGGTCCCTATCATTCCAGTAATTATAGGAGCAATTAGACTCATGAAAAAGAATTTCAAAAACTACCTCGCAAATATACTCTGTAAACTAAGTAAGTGCAAGAGAAATTCAAGCAATTGCACTTAAATGGACAGTCAGAATCTTAAAAAGATCTCTCAGTTGGAATATATAAGATAGCGGGTGAATTTTTGGCACCCAGTAGGATGCCCCATCTCTAGCTTGAACAAACTGCTAAGAAAATTAAAAAAAAAAACAACTAGAACCTAGAAAATAGAGCTATTAAACCTGACATAGTAATATGAAACAAGGAAAAAAAGCAACATTAGAAACATCTTTGATGCCCGGGTAAAAAGAATTGAGAGGGAAAAGATAAAATACCAAACCCTTATGTACAACATGAAAAGAAATTTGAATCTTAGGAAGATTTTTATCATTCCAATAATTAAAAGAGCAACCATACTCATGAAAAAGAATTTCAAAAACTATCTGGTAAAAATATTCAGCGAACCCAAATGCAAGAGAGATTCAAAAAATTGCACTTAAAGGAACGGTTATGATTTTAAGAAGATCTCTCTGTTGGAATATGTGAGACTGCGGGTGAATGTTTTGCATTTGGTAGAATGCCCCGTCCCCAGCTTGAACAAACTGAAAAAAATTGCCCCTCCCCTCCAAAAAAAAAAAAAAAAACAAATAACTCTCCTTTATATAATAGATTCCTTCAGTAATGAGTCAATTTTTTTTTTTTTTCCAAATTAGTACAAAACACTGAAAAACTGCCCTCTCTGATGAAACCTGGCTCAGTCTCCCCCCCCCTCCGCTTCCCTAGAAAATGAATAATTTTTGTAAATTTTAGATATTACTCATCCAGGACAATGCTAGTTAAGAATATACCAAGTTTATGGATCTTTGTTTTGTAGTGTGTGACTTTTAGTTGGACATGCATACATATATGCGCGCACACACACACACACACACACACACAGACATACAGATGCATGCACAACTGCCTTTTATATAATAGATGGGGTCTAACTTAATAATATATCATGAGCCTCTTCGATACATCAACTGTGCCTAGAAGATGTGGGACATATTTTCTATTTTATATATCTATACTTCACTCACAGTATTCTTATGCAGATTTTATTTTCAATTAATTTATTAATATTATTTATCTTTTGTAGAAGAACACGTGAAAAAGATAAAACTGCTGTGCTTACGATGGTAATGACAGAAGTGAGTGCTTCTCATCCCAGTCGTCATTACGACAATGATTATCTAACTGTTATCTCTCGGAATGATAATCGTGTCCGCCATTTTCAAAAAGCTGCCCATGAATTCAAAATACCAAGTGTAAGTTGTTCATTTATTTTGCAAATGAATAAAAAAAAGTTACTTTACAGATTTTTATACTCTTTTGCACCCTAAACAAGGCATATTGCCATTTAGGCATAAGGGGTTGCTATTTTGGATAATGTCTAACAGAACTATAGGGAGTTGAGCAGCAAGATGTCTGTACATATTACATTTAAACTTCTGCATTTTAACACAGTCAGAAAAACAAGAAACAGAATTCTAGCAGTCTTGAGGGAAGAAACTATTAGAGTGGAAGGTTTTCCAGCATCTAGGGACCTCAACAGTGAAGTGGTAGGATTTTGCTGCTTCTTGGGTTGAGAGTATGTATCTCAAGGGGGTACAAGTGTTCTGAGTTCATCAGAGCACGTTCCATTAAAGTACTTGTAAAACAAGCATGGGGATGCAACATTGCGACAGAGGTTGAAGCTTGGCCGATAGTGTGGGATCTATTAGATTTGAGACTCTTTATTGAACCCTGTCTAAAAGGAAAAGATTAGTGGTCGTGAAAGCCCACCAGAGATAGCAACAGGGTCTCTTTCCATGCATGACATGGTGCTACAACTATCTTGATATTATACAACTGATGAGAGAGCAGTTGCTCTAAGCGCTACCAATGAGTTAGGGCTCCTCTACTGTCAGGCGGAAACAGCAGCCAGACAAACTGTCAATCAAGTACCCTCACCCTCCAAAACAAAACCGGCCCAGATTAACCAAGTGAGCACAAGTGGCATGCAAGCAAACCCAATTTGCTCAGTTTGTGAGAGAAAGAAAGAAGTTGGGGATAGGGGAACGGTGCTCAATGTCCTAGTCAGGAAACAAGGCCAAGCACAGGGTGACTCCAGTGGGTTCTTGTTATTGTACTTCTGTGCCTAGCTAATAGACAAAGGAGTGTGAAAGCCAGCAATAGGCAAAGCCTATCTACTCCTTAAGCAATTTAGATTTGCAAACCGGAGAATTTGTTCGAGTCACCAGCTCTAGAAAGATTGTCGACTATGACTGAGGAGGCCTCTCTTTCTCATCAGAGTTTTCTTTCTTCTAGATGGATGACCTGACATGATCTATGAATCCATCATTCCAAGAGGGTAACTATGTCTGGTTTCTACACCAGGTATTTCTATGCCTCTGCATGGCTGAGAATATTAAGTATCATACTGAAATAAAGTTTTGTTCTATTCTAAATAAATAAGCGTAGAATTAGAGATAGATTTCTCTTTAACATAAGAGCAGCATGTATGCAGTAAGTATGGTAAGAAAACTAATCTGTTTTAGTAATTAATTTGTTTTAAAATAAGTGAATAAAATATTAATAAGTATCTGGATATGTAAGTAATACAAACCAAAGAAATAAAAAGAAATGGTTGGATTAGATTTGCATATAAGTTACATACAAAACGTAATAGATAAATATACTTATCTTGTTGTTCATTCGAACGATTCAAGAAGGGGCTACCTAACAGACCAGTATCTCCAAATGGAATGAATTTGGGTTGCCAAGATTACTATCGATTTCAGAGTAGTAATAAAAGGAGGGGTGCCTGAATTCGTTTCACAACTACGGCAGTTGATTAACACACACGTCGAACTTCTAAAGCTTGAATTCATTTCACAACTACGGCAGTTGATTAACACACACGTTGAACTTCTAATCACACTGATGCAGTTGATACATACTGTCGTCGATCTTCTGAACATACTCCTTTTATTGTCCAAGCGTTCGTCATCAGCCAATCAGCGGCCAGAAAAACAGTCACGTGAGGCCTGACGTCATCGCTCAATAATCTTACAAAAACTACAGCCGCCATTTTTAATTTCTGCCCTCCCTGTGAGCCTCCCAGCAGGTAAGACAACATGCGCAGACACGTGGTCGCTTTCTTCCTTCATTCTGTTCGACTTTACAGTGCCTTAAGGGCCAAGTGCGTTCTTTTTAGGAGTCGACTGGTAGTTTTTCTTCCCCCTTGTATTTAATTTGAAGGATAATTTTCAATTTTTTTTCTCATATTAATTTAAAAACATACAAACTCGTTTTCCAAAAATAATGAATACTAGCAAATAGTGACACATTTTCTCTCTTGTATTCATGTTGCTAACAAGTTTGACTTGTGAGGCGGAAATTTGGAAACAAAGAGTTTTAAGCGAGTAGATAGCACAGAATATAGAAAAAAAAATAAATAAATAAGAAAATAAAAATGAGTAATATTTACCAGTTCAGAAATTGAGTTTTAAGCAAGATAATAGTGCGTTTTTTTTTTTCTTTTTTATGGCGACGACCAGTTCGCCACATTAGAGGGTCGGTGGGTAGATAGCAAACTTACTTTTTATATCTATCAGACTAGTTTGTATTGAACGTTTAAACCTTTTTAATTATATTAGCAATACACATGAAAAAATTTAAATGGCTTAAAATATTTCAATATTGGTATATATAAAAAGAGCTTGATAAGCTAAGAAAGAATCTTTTTAAATTTTTAAAATCCAATTAAAATCAAGGAAGTTATGACTATTTTTATGCCCTGCGTGTTTGGATATTTTCCCCTCTTTAAGACCATATGCATTTTGTCACATTTTTTGCACTACTTTTTCAGTAAAAATGCAATATCTTTGTTAAAGTACAAGACTAAGCAATGAAATTTGCCATATAAGTGTATTTTTGTACAAGGAATCTGAATATGCTATTGAAAATCTCCAGAAATGAATGGTTTCCAAATCTGCAGTAAATGCACATAAATATGCTGCGATTGCCATGTATTCATTAAAAGAAAAGAAGTGAGAGAACTCGGTTTAGTTGTAATGCATTTTATGTGCCAAAAACTGAAATCAAAATCTAGGATTGGTTAAAAAATTAATATATTGCAATATTTCTTTGGCATTATTGTAGATTAATACCTTCTCTGCTACCCCCTCCCCATCTGACCACCTCTCCAAAATATCTGATTCTACCTTTATAGACAATTGCATGTGAACAACTTGAAAAACTTTAATAAAAGATAAACAAAAATTATTTTAGAATTTAATGTAAAATGATTTCTCATTTTGAATCATTCAAACGTTTTAGGGCAGTTACCCCCCACCCTTTTTCCTATGATAGATAAATCCTGGGTGTTTTTTTTTTTTGTTTGTTTGTTTTCTAAAAGGTGATTATGCATAGTTTTAAGAGTCTTTGTCCAATTATGAGAATGTAGGGAGGTTGCCACTCTGACTTTGGGTTAATGATAGGGCCAAGGAAAATTATGTGTGAACATCCTGAAGACTTGATAGAAACAAAACAAAAACAATTTTAGAATTTAGAGTGGGGGTTGGTTTCACATAAATGTAAAATAATTCACCATTTCAAGGCGATCCTAGCGTTTTAGGAAAGTTGACCAATTTATTTGGGGGGGGATTAATCATGTGCACTTTTCTTTAAACGTTTTTATGCTTTTTTTTTTTTTAAACGTTTATATGAGCTCAAAGAGAAAGTTTGTTTAGTAGGGAGCTCTGCCACTTGTACTTAGTGTTATTGTTAAGGCTAAAGGTTTTAGGAGGAGGCTTGCCACTCGTACCTAGGATTAAACATAAAATTAAGTTTTTGATACCCATTGTGAAACTTTACAAGAATTATGACAAACAGACAAAAATAAATGTTATTTAAAAAAGTGACGTCCCTCTAACAGAAAACATGATGCTTGGAAAAATATCAAGTATTTAAATTCTTTTTAAATATAAAAAAAAGAAACAAGTTTTTGCTAAAGCTGACAAATTGTTAAAAATTTTGAATTAATGTTATTTTGATTTTTAATTACATTTCATGCCTTTTCCTACCGTTGTTATTTTTTAACTGAGCACCTCCTACAAATATTTAAATATAGATTTGTTTTTTTTAATAATCGGGTAGATTAGTTTTCATTCGATAATAATTTACTGAAAACATTTTTTAAGGGACGAAAATTAGAAGTGTGTGTACCGTTCGTACACGTGAACCAAAACATCATATTTCACATTTTCACTTGTTAAAATATTGAAAAATTTACTACTACCCAATTTTTAGAAATATTTGTATGGTTGATAACAAAATGGCTCTAACTAAACATTAAGATTTTTTTTTTATAACCAGATTTTCAATTAAAAAAAAAAAAAATCGATTTGGAATAAAAATAAACAACAAAAACAAATGTCTGTTTACACCATGTTATTGCTGCTGCTGAGTGCTACGGTCACTAATACTACAGAAGTCTTGATTCAAATTCACAACGATTTTTTCAGATATTATGTTTTTAAATTGCTATGTACCACTAGAGAAAACACTGTTCAATCATCTTTTTAACGAATAAACATAGTAAAAAGATTGTTTTATTTAATAGTGAATGTCCGAAGAAAATTTTTTTCAAAACTTTCAATACTCATCATTTTGAAATCTTTTTTTTAACACAACAAAAAAATGAGTGGTCAAATGAATTTTGGACACTCGAAATTATTAAAAATGATATCTCTTTTGGCTAATTTCCAAATTTTATTAAAAATTCTTAACAGAAACACAGTACAAATGTTTAGAAATCCGAGGGGGGGGGTCGTTACAAAATCTTACCGAGAATGCCGTTTTATTATGTTCACATTTTTATCATTTATTTGCTTAAAACTCTAAAAATATATAATGTATGTTATTATTTACTAATTCATTTGAAAGTATATTTATTTCCGAACAAAACAGTGGTATTTTGAAAACTTAAAGTGCTTTGGTTTTTAAAATATGACTATTTTAGCAGAAACCCCTTGAAATCTGTGATTATCCAAAGCGTTTTTATGGCCATGTGTATTGCTAATTATATGCATATACGTCAGATATAAATATGTATATGTACACGTACACACACGCACACACATTCTTGCACATATCCATATGTGTAGGCACACAGCCAATGAAATAAAAATATCAAAATGTTTGAATAGCAAAGAGGGAATTTTGAAAATCAAGTTTTGCTCTATTTTAAATAAATAAGCGTAGAATTAAAGATAGATTTCCCTCTAACATTAAGAAACTGTGTATGCAGTAAGTATGGTGAGAAAACTAATTTGTTTCAGTAATTAATTTGTTTTTGGTGTAAAAGTTTGTATTGCATACACGGTTTCTTAATCTAGAAAATGAAAAACTAAGATCTTTATTCATAACAATAACGACCTTTGCTTTCCATAATTTGATTCAATCTGTAACCAAGCTTATAAATGCATTGATTATAAAATTATTTAGGTTTTAACATAGTTTCAATGATATATTTTCATCAGACATGGAATCAGATTGCGTTTTTTCCTTTTTATTTTATGTTGTATTGACTTCTTAAAAATTGTAATTCAAATTTATACAATCACCCTTCAAGACCAAACAGATTTTGATTTTCTAGTAACACCATACCACAAGAAAGAAAAAACACAAACTGATTCCATATCTGATCAAGACGTATATTATTGAAACTAAGTTGATTTTAAATTGTTAAATAAATGTTTAATAAAAAAAATAATTCTGCATTGTATTGGTTTCTTACAAATTCTTATTCAAATTTACATAACTCTTAGATTGAGGAAAAAAAAATCTCTTAATAAAACTATGTTACTATTTCTCATGTGTATGTGTTTATCGCCTCTACGTGACTTAAATATTTTTTATTTATTTACTATTAATCATTTATTAAAATCAAAGATGCAATAGCATACAATAAAATGCAATTTAAAAAATAATCCTATTAAAAAAAATTGGCTCTATAAGTGGATATCTAAAAATCAAAATAATGCATTTAAAGTAAAACCACTGGTATGTACATGTCATGTCAAAATCAACAAAAATTCTAAAAATCATGAAAAATTGTCGAGTAGATCTGCTAGAAATATTTTTTTACTAAAGAGCATCGTTATTATCAATCCACCATTTTCTAATTCAAAACATCGAAAGTTAACAAAACGAGGGAGATGAGTCAGGTGGTCATAAAGTAAAAACTAAATTATTTGATAAATCTTATTTTTTCTTGTAAATATTTTTCTGTTCTACCATTTAAAAAAGTTTTTTTACTAATTTTGATATGACATGTAATTACCTACTTATGTTTTTATTTAAAACGAACTTTAGATATCCACTTATAATGCACGAGTACTAAAAATTATATTATGAAATTAAATCTACCAAAATGTATTTTGTTTCTCTGTAAACTAGTCAGTTATTTAAAAAAAAAATGAATTATTTTATAATCCTTTAAGTTTTGAAAGTAATTTGGAAACATTTAAATTGTTGAATAGTAAATCCTCATGTTTAATACTATATGAGGATTTACTAAAAATTAGAGTTGAAAAGTTTTTTAGTTGTATTCACCCAAACAAGGCATATTGCCACTTGGACGTAAGAAGTTACTATTTGAGAGCATTTTTATAGGAGATGAGCACGATATTGGTTTACATTACATTTAAACTTCTGCATGTAAGTACAGTCAGGGAAGCAGGTAATAGAAGGAATTTCAAAGTCTAGTTGTATGGGGGAAGAAGTTATTAGAATAGAAAGTTTTCTAACATTTGGAAGTTATCTATACCAGATAATGTTATAGTGATTGAAACATTACCTTAACAAAATTAGTTACAGTTTTAAAGCAATTTGTTTCAATTAATAATTTCATGACCAAATGATACTTTTACTTAACTGTTTATACTTATCGGCACAAAATCTGCTTATTCTCTATTGTCAATGGAAGAATCTCTTTCCATTGACTCAAACAACCTCTGACTTATGACATTTTGGGCAATTTGTCTGAAATATTTCTTATAACTTGAAATAAAAGTAAATAGATTTACTCATAACTTTAGGTTCTTGTCCAGAATTAACCCTATATTAAAAAACAAAAATAAAGAAAAATCTGTATGATGAAACAAAAATTTCATCTTCCAAAAATCATGTAAATTGAAGTAATTTTATTTTCAAATAATAGAATAAAATTTTATGAGTAACCAAAGAGCAGCTGTCTTGTTCACTGTTTTGAAAACAAAAAAGAGGGATACCTCATCAATAATTTAATTCATGCGATATTTATGTTTTAATGTCTACAATTCCCATTAATTCCTTAAAAATAATTATCTTATTTAAAAATAAAACTATTTGATCAATTTACATAATTTTTAAAATATATTTTTGTTTCATCATGGATACATACATCATACAGATTTTTTTTTAGTTTTTTTTTTTTTTTTTTTAATTCTGGACAAGAACTCAACCTGATGATGATTATGTGGAATCCAAATATGGACTTAAAGATGTTTGCTAAAATAAATTTTCGATTTTTGGTAAATGAAATAATTATGTAGAATAGTGACTTTTTATTATTTTATTAGATAAACTTCAACTATTTAAAAAAATGACCAAAAAGTAAACATTTTTTACTTCAAACCTATATTTTAAGTTGACCGTAATTTTTTTATTTTTTTACATTTGAAAAAAAAAACATGTTTACTTTTACAAAGACTTTTCCAAACATTACTAGAAAAAAAAAAACTCACACCAGCTTAGGTTTATTGAATTGTGTACAATAAATTGATTATTCTTTTTGTAAAAAGGATTGATATGTTGTAAAATAAATTTTTATTTTTAGTCTGTATGAATAATATTTTTTATTTTGTTTCTTACCAGGCTGTAGCAAAAGATGAAGTGAATATCCTGTTTGGTCTTCTCGACAGTCACATTTGCATCTGTTCTCCTGTCATTCCTCAAATGTTCATCGATGATTTTGACTTTCAAACTAGAGATGATTTAATCAGAGGAGTTCTTATAAATGAAGAAGTCAGTCTTTATTTTATTCCTTTTTATTTCTGCTTTTTTTATGTTTAAAACTACAAATTAAAAATGAATTTTATATTTGTTATGAAACTCTTAAGTGAGTACTAGTATTTGCAAAAGAAACGGTACTTGTACAGTTTAATCAAGACATTAAAAAATGAAAATATAGAAAAAAAGTTTAAATTGTACGTATCTGTTATGGAATGAAGTTCTCTGAAAACAAATTTCACTTAATTTCATCAAGTAGTTTTTTGTTTTACAGCGAAGAAACAATTTGTTATGATACCGAGCAAAAGGTTCGATTTTTAGGAAGAAAAGCTAGTAATAAAGATGGGGAGGGAGTGTCGGCGCTTTAACTGGAGTTATCTCCCGTGTTGTTTCTAAAATTCAAACAAAAAATTAAAACAAATCCAAGATGTCTGCCTTCAACGTGCTGTCATAAAAACGTGTTTTTCCGCCGTCAAAAAAAATACTTGATCAAATGTAGTGAACTTTTTTTTTCGGAGATCTTCAGTTCAAAACGGATACGTACAATATAACCTTTTTTCGATATTTTCATTTTTTAATGTCTTGATTAAACTGTACAAATACCAGAGAAACTATCAACAAAGGAAATGAAGTTTGCACTATTTTTCTCTCTGTTATTTTAATTAAAAATTAAAATATGTAATAGATTATATCTTGATTGTCATATATTCAGGAATCTGAGAAAAGATGATTGATGATTATTTAACAGCTAATATCTTATTTTTTGTATTATTTGAACTATTATTCTCATCTTGGTGGTTTTTGTTTTGTTTTTTTCACAACGTTTCAGCCAATGTAACCTCCGGCCATCTTCAGATGCATTCACACTGAATGTTATTATATTATAACATCCAGTGTGAATGCACCTGAAGATGGCTGGAGGTTACATCAGCTGAAACGTTGAAAAAAAAACAAATAAAAACAACCAAGATGAGAATAATAGTTCAAATAATACAAAAATATAATTATAAATCCTCATATCCAAAATATAAATTCATCAGGTGATAATCTTATTTGTTGAGAATTATTTGTGAAATGAGTTTTGGCAGGGTTTTATTGAAAACTATATATAAATATATCAAGAAGGCAGATAACTCAAGTTTTACCATTTTTTTTATCATTCAAAAAAAAAAAACGAGGGAGGGGTAACTTTTTTTTTTTTTATAAGAAATAGGGTTAATAAGATGTAGTTATCCCTGGATAACCAAAAGCAAAGAAAAATATTATTTTACTATTTTCTAATTTTATTTTTTTTTAAGGATGAAACTTTAGAATTACTCTCATGCTGGATGCATTTATGTATCAGCCATGTTTCTTTTCCATAACTCCTTTTCTAATATACAAAACAAACTTATTGTTGTGAAGGAACATAACTGGCTATACACCGGTTACAAACTGTATATATATATTGGACTGTTTGGCAGACAGCGGCAGACAAGCAGTCGCAGTAAGACGGATAGTCTTACGTGTTGATTATCAGACTTTCTTCCCCATACTTGTTACTATGTACTTCTATTTACCTTAGGCGAGCAGCCTTACGTTTCTGTATTATAAATAAACCCCATTACACATACCACTCGGTGTAACTCACGTTTGTCTTTATTTCCTAAGTATTTAGGAATATAACAATGGCGACGAAAGGATGTTCTTTCTCTTAACAGAGATAAATTACCGTACCAAGGACTGTGTACAATGCAAGGATTTTTTGTTTTACGAAAAAAACAAACTACACAAGGATTTTTGACCACGTGCGTCAATGAATTTAAAAATTTTTCCTACCTAAAGTAGCGAAAAGTACGGATTTTTCTTCGTAAAGAACTCACAAGAAATTATAGAAACATGTTCAAGGTAAAGTGGAATTTATATTTATTTTGACAAGTAAAAAAAAAAAAAAAAAAAAAAAAAAATGGTCGCAAGTTGAATTCGAAACTACACTAAAGGATTACGAGTTTCGAAAGAAAAAATATAAATACAACGACTATTGTACCATTTTATGCCACGTGGGAACGGCAGCCATATATTTTTTTTTTTTGGAAAATTAATTGTTTGTTATTGCCTTTATATAAATAATTGGAACTATTTGTCGTGGGAAGTAAGAAATATTTTGTGTATGAACTTACGTTGTTGAAAAAAAAAAAAAAAAAAAAAAAGAATTATTTTACAAAGCCTGTTGAATTACTATGGATGAACTTTGTTGAAACGTGTTGTGTCTGCATATTGCTACTAATTTACGATATATGTAAATTTACGATTTTTCTTTGGAATTATTGTGTAGAATTCGAAAAGACATTTTTGTACTAGAAGCTAACATGGAACAATTAGCAGAGTTAACTAAGGCTCTAGCCCTTAGCATCCAGGAACAGACAAAAATGACTCAACAATTTTTAGCGCAACAACAACAACAACAACAAATTCAACAACAACAGCTACAGCAACAGCTGCAACAACAACAAGAAAGAACACAAAAAACTTTAGAGGCACAACAAGAACAAACAAACATACTACAACGACAAATGTCGACACAGCAAAAGAATTTAGAAAAGCTAATTCTAACGTCGACCGGGAAGAAGACTAATTTTTCTGCCGAGGGTATTTCAAATTCACTAACGGAATTTCGTTACTCCCCGGATACTGGTGTTACTTTCCCTGCATACTACAGAAGATACGAAACAATTTTTACGAAAAGATGTTTAGACTGGACCGATGAGGAAAAAGTTACCCTGCTACTACAAAAACTGGGTACTGATGAAAACACCAAGTATGCAAATCTAATTCTACCAAAAAAACCGGAGGAGGTTTCGTTCGAGGAAACAATTAGTACCTTGTCGAAAATATTTGATAAAAGGGATAGCCTATTTCACTCTAGATACAAATGTTTGAACATTCAGAAGGCAGAAGCTGAAGACTATCTAGAATATGCTTGCACTGTGAACTGTTTATGCGAATCATTTAAATTGAATGAAATTTCCGCAGACCAATTTAAATGTTTAATCTTTGTACAAGGTCTCACAGCACCAAGGGACAAAGATATACGTTCACGGATCCTAACAATTATGGAGGCGGATCCTAACATAACATTGCAAAAAGTCACTGAAGAGTGTCAACGTCTGATTAACATAAAGAAAGACAACACTCGCATTGAAGAGAAAAATATTTTTAAGGTGCAGCAAGTAAAAAGGCAAGGGACCACAAGAAAGTCCAGGTTCCAAGAACACAGGATCCTTAAAGGATACAAAGACCCAAAGCTAAAGTGTAAATGTTGTGGTAGTTTAAGACACAACAATAAGACCTGCTGGTTTAGGAACAAAATATGTTATGAATGTGGTCTCAGAGGTCACAAGGGAACATACTGTGCCCAGAAGAAAAGACAAGGGACCGATAATGTAAATACGCTTCGCATGAATAAAGAAAAAAGCTGCGAAAGACGGAAATATGTTGATGTTCGGATAAATGGACATCTGGTTACATTGCTTCTGGATAGCGGTGCAGATATTAGTATTATAAATGAAGATATATGGAAAAGGATAGGTCGACCTGAATTAACGAAAACCAGAAAGACGGCGAGAAGTGTGTGCGGCAAAAGATTAGAGTTCAAGGGAGAATTAAAATGCAAAGTGACATTCGCTAACCAGACTCATAAATCCAAAGTGTACGTCGTACCAGGAAAGAATACATGCCTGTTTGGGGTAGATTGGATTGTCCTGTTTAATTTATGGGAGAAACCCATAAATTCGTTTTGTAACGTTTTAACTGCAGAAAAAGCAAACCAAAGGGAAGACTTCCTGAAGGATTTGAAAACTGAATTTCCCAATGTTTTTGCCGAAGGACTAGGACTCTGTATTAAGACAGAGGCAAAATTTGAATTAAAGAAAAATGCCACTCCAGTATTCAAACCTAAAAGGAATGTGCCTTTTTCAGCGATGGACGCAATCGAAAAAGAGTTGGATAGACTTCAACAACTGGAAGTCATTGAAAAAGTTAACCACACAGATTGGGCAAGTCCAACCGTGTATGTAAAGAAAAAAAATAACAGAATAAGGGTCTGTGGAGATTTTTCAACGGGTTTAAATGACTGTCTATTGGACCATAATTATCCCCTTCCGTCCGCAGAAGATCTGTTCTCTAAGCTTAACGGAGGAAAAATTTTTTCTAAGATAGACCTCTCAGATGCTGACTTGCAAATTAAGATCAGCGATGAATGCTCCAAATACTTAGGCATAAATACTCATAAGGGCATTTTTAAGCTAAAGAGGCTTCCTTTTGGATTAAAGGTTGCTCCTGCTATTTTCCAGCAAATTATGGACACGATGCTGGCAGGGTTGGAATTTTCAATGGCCTACCTTGACGATATCCTAATTAAAAGTGAAAATTTGCAAGATCATAAGAAGCATGTAAAAGAAGTATTCAAAAGAATACAGGAATTTGGTTTTAAATTGAGCCCAGAAAAATGCGATTTTTTTATGAAAAAAATTAAATATCTAGGTCAAATAATCGACAAAGAGGGTCGAAGACCGGATCCACAAAGGACTGAAGCAATTGAAAAGATGCCTGCTCCAGATTCAGTGACAAAATTAAAATCGTTTTTGGGATTAGTTCAATACTATGCAATTTACATCCCTAACATACATAATTTAAGAGCTCCTCTTAACGAGTTACTGAAAAAGGGTGTTAAATGGAACTGGAATAAGGAATGTGAATCTGCTTTCCAAAATATCAAAAGATGTCTACTGTCAGACTTAGCATTGGCACATTTCAATCCAGAAAAGGAACTAATACTAGCAACGGACGCCAGTGATTACGGTGTTGGCGCTGTATTACTTCACAAGTATGAGGATGGTAGGACAAAAGCTATCGCCCATGCTTCAAGAACGTTGGTTGCAGCGGAGAAAAATTACAGCCAAATTGAAAAAGAGGCGCTGTCGATAATATTTGGAATTACAAAGTACAATCGATTTCTCCATGGACGATCTTTTATTTTGCAAACCGACCATAAACCCCTACTTACCATATTTGGATCAAAGAAAGGCATTCCCACACATACTGCGAATCGATTACAGCGATGGGCTGTAACCCTCTTAAACTATCAGTTTAAGATGGAACATGTATCCTCAAAAAAGTTAGGACACGCAGATGCATTATCACGGTTGATCCCTAAAAGAAGCGAAAGTTTCGAAGAAACGGTAATTGCTGCGCTTAAAGACGAAAGTGAATGTACAAGTTCAATGTGTAATATGATACGTGAACTTCCGGTAACTTTCGAAAAAATAAAAAAAGAGGCAGTAAATGACATTTTCATTAAGAAAATGAAAAATCAATTGGGATGGATAAAAAAAAATAAAAAGGTAGATCAAACAACGCCTTTTTCCATCTGTGAAGATGTGCTCATGTATGGTGAGAGGATCGTAATTCCACTAACGTTACAGAGGAAAATTCTGAAGGAATTTCATACAGGTCATCCGGGCATTTCGAGAATGAAATCCCTTATGAGAGGATATGTGTACTGGCCTGGTATGGACAAGGAAGTTGAAAAATGTGTCAAGACATGCAGAGGATGTCAATTAGCAGCTCGAGATCCTCCAGTAAAAACGACGCCATGGCCAAAGACGGACCTACCCTGGTCACGTCTGCATATTGATTATGCGGGACCTATAAATGGTTATTTTTACTTGATTATTGTAGATTCTTTTTCAAAATGGCCAGAAATATTTAAGTTTAGACATCCAACAGCAAAAAACACTGTGAGTGCGCTTAATGAAATTTTTAGCCGTTTTGGAGTGCCAAAAACCTTAGTGAGCGATAATGGAACAGCATTTACTGCTCATGAATTCAAAGAATTCTGTGACTCACTAAATATTCTACATATAACAACACCTGTGTACCATCCACGATCGAATGGGTTGGCCGAAAAATTTGTAGATACGTTTAAAAGGGCACTTAAGAAAAATCTTACTACGGACACAGACGAACAATGTATTCAAACATTTTTAGCAATTTACAGGGTGACACCAAATCCTAATAATAATGTCAATTCTTCCCCGGCTGAGCTAATGTTTGCAAGAAAGATAAGATCTGTCTTCGATAGGCTGCTACCAGAGAAAAAGAAAGTTTTCAAAAAAGAAAACCTTAATACCAAGTGCTTCTCCCCAGGTGAAAATGTATATTTCAAAAATTTTCAAAATGGACGAAATCAGTGGGTTGAAGGTATTATCAAAAAAAGGATTGGGAGCATGGTCTATACCATCCAAGGATTAAGTTTTGTCTGCAAAAGACACAGAAATCAAATACGTCCCAGACTGTCTCCAAATGTGGAAGAGACACCAATGGAAACATTGTGCGATATTTTTGATATACCAAAACCAGCGTGTGTACCGCAAACAATGAATATTTCGCCTGAACCGACCATACGGGCTGGACAGAAACCTTTACCCCGGGTAACGCTGACCAGAAGGAAAAGCGCAAGAAAGAGAAAAGTTACCAGGAGATTAAGCCCTGACCCTAAAAGGAAGAGGTATTTAAGCTAAAATCAGGAAGATTTCAGCTTCAGGGGGAGGTGTTGTGAAGGAACATAACTGGCTATACACCGGTTACAAACTGTATATATATATTGGACTGTTTGGCAGACAGCGGCAGACAAGCAGTCGCAGTAAGACGGATAGTCTTACGTGTTGATTATCAGACTTTCTTCCCCATACTTGTTACTATGTACTTCTATTTACCTTAGGCGAGCAGCCTTACGTTTCTGTATTATAAATAAACCCCATTACACATACCACTCGGTGTAACTCACGTTTGTCTTTATTTCCTAAGTATTTAGGAATATAACACTTATATAAATAAAATTTTGTTTCTTTTTAGATAATGGGTAAATCAATATATTTACATGTGCCTCATGAGGGATATGCATGTCGTGTGGTCAATCCTCAATTGTACTCAACTGTCAGGTAAAGGCTTTGCAAATTTTTTTTTATCATCCAAAAATGTTACACTCTATCTTTCCACACAAAATGCTGCTATGTCACATGAATTCTTTGTTGAATAAATCTAGTAATACAGTAGAACCCTGGGATACGGTGGCCCTGGGATACGTTTTTTTAGATTACTATGTAGAATACAATATTTTTCTGGACCCTGATTATAGTATTTGCTCCGCCTTACGGTGTTACTTATTATGTTATTTGATTATATACATGTGTATTATATACTGTATTGTATTTTGTTACTAATTTTTAATATGTACTGCATAAAATTTTGCTTAGGCTCCATCATATGGCGATTTCACGTTGCGATCCCAACCTTGGAACGGATTAATGCCGTAACCCAGGGTACTACTGTATAGACAACAGACACTTTGATGGAACATGTAATCTTATGCAAATTTTTTTTTACTTTGACCATTGTGGCCATTTTGAATATACATAAGCTCTTGTTTTTAAGAGTTGAGACAGTATTTTGTTTCTTGGCAAACCTTTCATTATCATGTGTGGAACGTTTATTGTTTAACAGGAGTAACAATAGTAATACACACGGACGAAAAAACGCTTTGGATAATCACAGATTTCAAGGTAGTTCTACTAAAATAGCCATATTTTTTAAACCAAAGCACTTCAAGTCTTCAAATTACTACTGTTTTGTTCGGAAATGAATATACTTTCAAATGAATTAATAAATATGAATGTACATTATATATTTTAAGAGTTTTAAGCAAATAAAGTGATAAAAATGTGAACGTCATAAAATGGCGTTTTCGGTAAGGTTTTGTAATGACCCCCCCTGTTTTCTAAAGGTCCGTACCGTGATTGTATGAAGAATTTCGTCATGAAATTTGGGAACCAATTAGAAGAGGTGTTAATCTTAATACTGTCAAGTGTCCGAAATATTTTTGACCATTTCTTTTTTTGTCGTGTTAAAAATAAGACTTTAATATGACGAGTATTGAACATTTTGAAAAAAAAATTCTTCGGACACCCAGTAGTAAGTAAATCAATCTTTTTACTATCTTTATCAATTAAAAGTATTATTTTATGTTGAGTAGGACCGCGGTAATTGATAATTTAAAAGGACCTACCCGAAAAAAAAATTGTTTCTAATTATCGAATTTGGTCAAATGAAGTTTAAGCAGCAGCAGCAGCAGCAGCTCCAGCCTGTAGAATCAGCGATAGCACAGTTGTAAACAAACACGCGTTCTTTAATTTTTATTCAAGAACGAATTAAGAAAAACATGAAAATATGAATATAAATGTTCTTATGTTTAATTAGAGCTATTTTGTTATCAGAATAATATTAGTTTAGAACTATTCGGTTTTCAGAATATATAATAACAACAATCCTAACCAATTCGGCATTATAAATCTGTTGCAATTTCTCACAAATCTCGTCAAATTTAAAAACATGGTTAAAAAAACAAAATAAACTTTTGTAGATTGCATGCACTTTTATTCTTTAAATTAGTTTTGAACAGCGAATTAAAACAATGTTTTACTGCGAACAGCCACAAATGTTTTTTTTTCAAAATCAAAATAAGTATCAAAATCTCGTTTATACATAGATTCGAAAAAGTTGTCAAAAAACAAATATATAACAAATAAATGTTATCAAAGGCAAGATAAGTTACTTTTCTACCAAACTGGATATATTTTTTGTGTTTTTATTCAATGTAACATGTTTATTCAGCTCGAAAAAAATACAGTGTTTACCGTAGAAAATTAAAAATGGCGCCCGGCCCGACTCTCTTTGACACGGTAAGTTTGAGAAAAGGAGTTAAAAATAAAAAAAACTATACAAAATACTGTTAAAAACTCACCGAATATATGTCAGCCTATGTCACGGTAACATATATTGAGCGAGTTTCTAGCAGTATTTTGTCTACTTTTTTATTTTTAACTCTTTTCCCCAAACTTACCGTTTCAAGAGAGTCGGGCGCCATTTGAAATTTTCCAAAACATCGGTAAACACTGTTTTCAAGCTGAATAAACATGTTACATTAAATAAAAACACTAAAAAATTATCCAGTTAGGTAGAAAAGTAACTTGCTTTTGATAACATTTATTTGTTATATATTTGTTTTTTTGACAACTTTTTTGAATCTATGTGTATAGTAATACAAACCCTCAAAATCTATATCAATATTCTTGAAATTTTAAAAGCAGTTAGAAAACACATCAAACTACAATTAGGAAGCTTTTTATTTCGTTATTTTTTTTCTACTTATTAAGCGAAAGATATTTTTACAACCTGCTCCAGCGTAGTATAAACGGCCTATGGAATTAACACCTTCAACCTCGAAAATAGAAATCAACAAATTTTTGAACGCTCTTTTTGAAAAAAAGCTCTTAACTTCACCTCTAATACAAATTATGTGTGGCAAGTCTCCTCCTAAAACACTCTTTAACCCTAACAATAACACTAAGTTCGAGTGGCAAGCCCCCCCCCCAACAAAATACCTCTGTAAGCCACATACAAGCATCTAAAACAAACAAACAAAAAATAGATCCTTCCTTAAAGAAAAATACACATAAAAATAAATTGGTTAACTGTCCTAAAATGCTAGAACGGCCAGGAAATGATGAATTATTTTACATTAAATTTTTGTGAAACTAACCGCTCCCCCCTCTAATATTGTTTTTGTTAGCTTTGTCTCTGTCAAGTTTTCAGTATGTTCACACATAATTTTCCTTAGCCCTACAATTAATTCAAAGTCCGAATGGCAACCCTCCCCATATTCTCATTGCATAGAAACCCTCTTAAAACTACACATAATCATCTTAAAAAAAAAAAAAAAAAGCATGCATATTTTCCCATAGAAAAAAAAACAGTTAACTGCCCTAAAATGCTAGAATGACCTGTAATAGGAAATTATTTTACATTCAATTCTAAAATAATTTGTTTATCTTTCATTAAAGTTTTTCATGGCATTTTATACATAATTTCCTAAAAAGGTAGAATCACATTTTGGAGGGGTGGTCAGAAGGAGTTGAGTGGGGTTAAACAGAAGGTGTTAATCTACAATAATACCAAAGAAATATTGCAATATATTCATTTTTAAATGGTCTTATGTTTAGATTTAAGTTTTTTGTACATAAAGCACATTACAATTCAACTTTGAGTTCTCCAACTTCTTTTCTGTTTATGGATACATGGCATTTTTAAGGAATTGCTGCATATTTATGCACATTTACTGCAGATTATTTGGAAACCATAAACTTTGGGAGATTTTCAGTTGCATATTCTGATTCCTTGTACAAAAATACACTTATATGGTAAATTTCATTTCTTAGTCTTGTGTTTTAACAAAGATATGACATTTTTACTGAAAAAGTAGTGTAAAAAATGTGACGAAACGCATATGGTCTTAAAGAGGGAAAAATATCCAAACGTGTGAGGCACAAAAATAGCCATAACTTCCTTAATTTTAATCAGATTTTAAAAATTTAAAAAGATTCTTTCTTAGCTCATCAAGCTCTTTCTATGCATACCAATATTGAAATATTTCAAGCTATTTCAATTTTTTCATGTGTATTGCTAGTAACAATTATTCAATTTTCTGCCCCTTTCAAGATTAGCGAGATATGTGTCTAACTTGGTTTAGGCATGATTAATAGGTTATGTATGCCTTTAACACTATAATTATATTGTTCATTTAGTCTTTTACAATGTTAACTACAAGGGCATTTTTGCCCTGTTGGCAGGTTCACAAATTAGCCAACTGCAACCTCCTGCAGAGGAGTAAAATCTCCCCAAAATAAAGCCACTTGTAAAATGTGGATGGTAACCTGTAATACCTTTAGATGGGATTCTAGAGGCTGAGCCAGTTTTACACGTTGATCCTTTACTTCGGCTAAGCAGGAGATTGGAAAGGCTTGATTTAATCAATCAACCAATTACGTCATGCACTAGTATTTATAAGTTGATCTTCAAGCATATTATTCAATCTGATTTTTCACAAATTCAGAAGATTAAATGACAATGGTTGAGCTTCAGTTGTGTTGAGAACAAAGAAGATTACTAATACCAATTTCCCTGTGCATAATTTTTTCTAGGATTAGGGTTTTCTAAGAGCAATGTTGAATTCCTCTCTAAAATAGTCTGAGAGTAATGTTTTCTAAGATTACTATCTACACTCTCCCTGTGAAATTTCCTTTGAGTAATATTTTTTGAAAGGAATATATTTTGGGAGTAGTGTTTTTTTATTTTAAAGTAGTGATAGTTTTCTCTCTATAAGATTTCCTTCTAAGAATAATGTTTTCTGGGAGAAATGTTTTTGAAGAGTTATACAATGTTTTTAAGAGTAATATATTCTAGAAATATAAAATAATCTTACCTATAGAATTGTATTTGACACCTTTATTCTGCATTAAATAACCCATGCATGGTTGATACGCTATAAAACAAATCAAATAAAGGCATTCAGGCTTTTTCAGTTGCTGTGCATTCTGGGAATCTTTTATGGCAGTTTAAAATTGTCAGACATTTATTTTTGGATAAAATTTTTCCTCTTCTAATGAATTCAGTTGTTTTATGTACAACTAAAAACTCATAAAATCTTATTCATCAAATGTCTAATTGTGTATGACAGCCAGTCATAGAAAACCTGCAACATATCCACATTTTGAAGGTATACAAGCTCCTGTTTAATTTAAAATATATTTCCTTTCTAAGCTTGAAAAAAAGCTCATAGAACTGTTGCTTAAATCATGATTCTATTATGATGCATATGTGTATTCACTGCACAGGCCATGATCGTTTGCTCATTGTGTCAGTTTAAAGTTGTTCTTCATTTCCAACATTGCTCAAAGTATCAATTGGGTGGTCTCAGTCAATGTTACGACAGAAGGATTCACAACTCCCATTTAAAACAATATCAAAGTTTTGTTCCTTTGGAGGTTACAATGATGTCCCCCACCCCAAGTCATTATCATTTTATGAACCTTAAATACATCATTTCTCAGTTTTTATACTGTTTTTAGAGTTTTGAAAACAGTTTTGTTATAATTTGAACAAAAAAATGTCTATTTTTGCATAAATTTTACCTAGAAAAATCAGTAGTGCTAAATCTTTCCCAAACTGTTGTAGTCCATATATTTTCTGAAAGATTATATGCTTTTCAAATCACTAGGGGCTTAGTATGTGAACAAGCCCAGTTTTTTAAGCTAAGTAACATGAATTCATTTATGGATCCCTTAATTAGTTCGAATGAATCAGTAGTTATGCTGTAAATCTAAACTATATTACAGTGCAATTGTTGTATCATAAATCGTGTGATCGTCTATCTGTTCTTTCTATTAAATGATAGCTTCATATGCTTTTGTGTGTGAATGTGTGTGTGATACATGTCATGTATTTTCGGACATACCTTCTGCGTCGTGGATGTTGGTCTACCTGGAATCATCTCGTGTCTTGGAGGGAAGACTGCCACCTGTTGGACGAAGATTCATTTCACTTCAAGACAAGGAATTGGTTTTATAGTTTATTTCACTTTCCAGATGTCTCGCAGAAGAATGGAAAGTGAGTCTCTGGCTTGCGTGGTTTCTCTTGGTCTCGTTTCTACACACGTCAGCGTCCCCCCTCCAGTGAAGAGGAGGAGACGTCTGTGAAGTCGTCCGTCGCCTTCTATGTCCAAACCAAATCTCAACAATTCAGCTAACCTGATCACGTGACTCACATGCAATCCGATCAGCTGACCCTGACTTCCGGTCAATGTGTCTACAATATAATTTACACATCTCCCTCTCTCCATTCTATAACATTCCTTTCCTCATTATTTATCAAAATCTATGGCGAAGACATACATTTTCTACTACCCGCTTTTACTAAGAGAATCCTAAGCTCATCCCACTGGCAAAGGAACTGTCAGCCATTATCCAATAAATTATCATTCAAATAAATAAAATAACATCCACAAATAATACCATGTGGCGCAAATCCTTGCGCCCTCGAAGGTCAACAACTCTCTGTGATCCCATGTCCCCCATCTTGCATCTTGGGATCATTCAGAGATCGCGATATCTCATCATGCTATAACGCATTTCCATAAGCACATGACTCCTACAAGATAAAAGATTTTTCTTATAACATTATGAGAGCATTTTCCTATGTCTCCCGCCGAATTACACATCCGGAGAAAATCCCACGAAAAAAAAAAAAAAAAAAAAAAATTCCACAACCATTTTGAAAATTAGAATAAATATCGACTGAACCTTTGACTTTTCCAAAACTTAAGAACTAGTTGACCCCTTATTCAACCCAGTAATGTGTCTTTTTTTTTCTTTATTTCTTACACTGCTTAAATCTTATTTCTTTCTCTTTTTTCCAATTTTATCATTATTATTACTATCATTATTAATTAATTAACAACATGTTCTTACTTTTAAATTAATCATTATTTCAATAAACCCCACAAGGCAAAGATTCACTCCTTCTCCATTCTGCGGAAAAAAATGCATGTCAAAGAACAAGAAAAACCTGCACAATTCTGATTTGAGAACACATAAATTATATAAAAATAATAATAAAAAAAAATTCCATATAAGCATTCAAAAAGTTTCATCTCACCAAGAATAACATTTCAAATAACAAAACACAGATTTGTGGCAACCCAAATTAAAATTGTCCACGTCACCCAACACTGGGGTTTTCTGAAAAAGAAAAGATATCACCTTTTACTTATCCGAGTGATTTTTATTATGGCCTCTTCTGCCATTTTCTCTTCTGCCACTTATGCCACATCAGGGGAATTCCATTTGCTCCCCGATGCCGGACAGAAATACATTTTGCTCTGCTATATTGGAAAAAAACCCTTTTTTTTTTTCTTTTTTTTTCCAGGTCGGTAACCGCAACTGCCTTTCAAGGCATATAGCTCGGCAAAAAATATTGGGATTTCCACACATGTATTTTTTCATGTTGATCCTACTCGAAATCACGAAATCCCATCACGCAAAAACAACACTTGTGTTCTTTTTTCTTTTCTGTTTTTTTCTTAATCTAATAAAACATACATTTTAACATTTCATAAAACAGATCATATCGATTTACATACAATGAATAACATTTTTCCACACGAGAAAAGGAAAATTCGTAAGAAAAAAAAACGTACAATTAGAGGGAAAAAAATTTCACATTGGCAGAACCTGCCCATTGTTTCTTCATAAAAAAGTACATATTGTTTTTCCTAAAAGTACACAGAGCTTTTATAGTTTACAAATTGCAACATTTTAAGTGTGTATAATTGTGTAACTTCTAACTCATAACAAATATTTTTGATTGACATTCTCTCTGGTAATGTGACAAGCTCATTCACCACACTGTAACTAAATTCATATGTTCTATTTCTTCTTTTTTTTTTTCTGTTTTACACATTGGCTGTCTATTCAAAATCAACAATTTATTATCTGTATGTCGATTGATATATCTGGGTTTTTTTTCCAATTTCTTCTATTTATTTTTTTCTACACATAACATTCTTTTTTCTTTCTTTCTATTTTACACATTGGCTGTATTAATATTTTTTCTCTCTTTCCTCTGTGTTTTCAATTTTCATATTCAAAATCAACAATTCGTTATCTGTATGTCGATCGAACTATCTGTTATTTTTTCTTATTTCTTCTTAATTTAGCATATAAATCTATCTATACATAATTTTAATGTGTATTTTTCTTCTTTTTTTTTCGTTGTCTATATATTTTTTTCACAGTGGTTTATTTAATGGACCCTACGTTGTTGTTTTCTTCTTTAATTTTCTTTATCTTTTCATCTACAATATGTTTTTTTTTTATGGTAACCTCCAGGTTCGATTTTTTTTTTTTTTCACACTCTTGTATGAGTGCTTCTGGTTCACGAACGGCACCAAATTTGTATTTATTGCGTTGTTGTATCATAAAGGGGATCGTGTGTGATATATCTAATCAGAGTTAACGTCGTGTGATCGTCTAGTTGTCTTTCTATTAAATGATATATTCATATGCCGTTGTGTGTGTGTGGTGCATGTCATGTATTTTCGGACATACCTTCTGCATCGTGGATGTTGGTCTACCTGGACTCATCTCGTGTCTTGGAAGGGAGACTGGCACCTGTTGGACGAAGATTCATTTTACTCCAAGACAAGGAATTGGTTTTATAGTTTATTTCACTTTCCAGATGTCTCGCAGAAGGATGGAAAGTGAATCTCTGGCTTGCATGGTTTTATATCAAATATCGTTCAGTATTTGAAAAAAATAACTTATTTTTTTATAAGAGTAATCCTAATAATTAAAAGGAAAAGTCATATCTAACACACATTATTATTTATGGGTCTTCATAATTCACCTAAAATTGAGTTTTGTCACTAGTATTACTGTTTTTGCACATCGTATTCATCTATTACTGACTGATACAACAAATATAAGAGCACAGCTGTTACTACTACTTATGGACCCTTCTAATGATGAACAATGTTTCTATATATCATTATTAATGGTAATACTAAGTTCAGAATATGATTTTATGCAATAATGATTAAAATAATGAGCATAGAACTTGAATAAACAATTTCTTACACCTAAGGCTTTTTTCTATCTCTACAAATCTATTATCCTACCATATATGGAGTTTTATTGTCATATTTGAACTGGTGAATCTCTGTCCTACTTAAGGGTTCTTGATAAGCTGCAGAAAGATATCTGTAATTTGATTAGCCCCATCCTTTCTTCTTTGCAACCTTTCTCTCAGATATGATATGACTAGTCTCATCTTTTATTCTTGTTAATTCTTTGCATTAAGTGGCATCATGCCTTGTCTGAAGTAAATAGCATATAAAAAGAAATATATATATATGCTGAATAGCCTAATGTGCATTGGATTCCCTATAAAATTTTACTCAAAAAATTGTTTCATCTTGGTATGGATCTTTGTTTTCAATTGCATTCCTGGTAAGCAATAATCAAATTTGATAATTGGACCCACATGTCAGAGTAAATCAGAGACCATGCTAACTCTGACAATGTGTGAAAAAGAAATATGACCAACTTTCAGTGTTGACAGACATAAACCTACAAATCAATACACTGTCAGTGCATATCTTTTCTCCTTTATTTAATAAATATTAATATTTTGATGTCTTGTTTATTTTATTCCAGTCTTGATATCATGAGAAGATGGTCTTATCCTTATGTTCCCGAGTTATTCATGCCAACATTGACAAGCAATAATGAAGTGTATCCAGTTTCTTATAGAAGTTGCAATGTTTACCAAGCTAAAAATGTGCTTTTAGAAAGGTAAGCAATATCTTTTGCAAGGTGGATTTTTTTTTTAATTTATTTTTTTTTTATTAAGAATTTAATTCATTTGAATTGTTGTGATGTTAATCTTGATGTTTATATCACTATTAGGACAATACCTGTCCCACGATGTGTAAAATTAATTCAACCAAACAGAACAGTTTTGCACCACTTATATCTCTTCTTACAAAAATCAAGATATAATAATACTAAACCTTATGTCTAGAATCCTTACCATAATTTTCATCAAAATCCATTACATAATTTTGATTCCAGATAATTAAGATTTAAAATTTCAGGGGCCTTGAGAAGAAATTGAATTTTAGGGAATATGGTTAATTGGTATCTAATGACTAATTTCTATCTTTACTAATATATAAAAGGCACTGTGTGAAATTGTGTGAGTTCATTCCCCATAGACTCTGAACCGGCTGGGATGATTTTTATTTAAATTTTACAAAAATGTAAATATTGAAAGTTGATAATCGAAAAAATCTGAAAAAAGAAGGAACATTCGTATTATTTGGATTCATCAGACTACTGTTCTCATCTAGAGTGTGATTCCAAATAATATGAATAACCAATCCTCATCTCAAAAATTCAAACACATCAAAGCCCAATTTTAACCAGTTAACACTCTTATATAGTCAAACATCACAAGTGCATTTTGGAAGTTTTATCACTGCACAAGTAGAAGGGCTCGGCATATAAAATCAACAGTAGATTCTTCAATAAGACGGGGACATGTTCAAAATGAATGTTTCTATTTAGAGCACAATGGAATCATGATTGATACTTGACTTCTTTGGTCCTGGATATGACCTTAAACTATATCCAGTGGTGATGTGCCAGCTTGCGGGATTGTGGAGCCACCCTTTAATTACCATTGCTCCCAGGTCCACTCTGACCCGGAGTGGTAGTACCTGTTAGGGTCCCAACTATGGGTTAAATAGAAACTGACTTGAAAACAACAAATATATTCTATTAAAAAATTTTTCTTCAAAATCTTTGGATTCGGCATTAAATAACCCATAAATTGATATGCCATAAAACAAAAACAACCAACCAACCTTGAATTTTTCACTTTAAACTTCAATTAAAGCCATTATATAAAAATGATTTTATCAAATCAACAGTAGGTTCTCCATAGTGTAATGTAGACTACAATGTATTATGGGTTAAGTCATTGTGGGAAGGCATGTGAAGCTTTCTTCCAGTGCACCAGTGTGGGTCCTCGATTTAGAGCAAGCAAGCAATTGATTTAGTTGAAAAATAGGCGATTTTACCGATTTCGATGACAATAAAAATATTAGAAGTGTGGAATATTCATTGATCATCAATTAATCCCAATTGTCGGGTTTCCCTACTAGTTCAATACAAATTTAAAATATTTAATTTTTTAAACAGGAATTGATGCCCATATTATGCCCTAATCAAAACCATTTAAAATATCTAAATAAAAAAAACCCTGAAATTTGGAATATTTATTAATTGATATTTAATTTTATTGTTAAAATTGCACAAAAATATGAGGCATCTAAATTTTCACAAAGGATTTATGCCATTTGTAAAAAATAAAAAATAAATAACTCTAGCCTATTTATAACCTTACACTTAACAACTATGTTCCAAAATTCATAATATCAGTGAATCATATACAAATATATGAACATATAAACATACTTAGCTTTATATAAATAGAATACATTGCAGCCGATGTACTTTTCGGCCTTGTTCAGGTGTATTTTTCATTTTCAATGATTTTTGTCCATAATTAATTGTATAAAGAGTGGTCATCATTTATTGCCTCTAGCTAGTCAATTTTCATTTGTTATTGTTGTACCTTGTATATAATATTATAACATGTTTTACTACATTTTAGTTCAGACTTGGCGACTGATGCAAGGAAACATTTTAAAAATAATCACCTCATGTCAAGGGAGAGAAGTCATGTTTTAAATAATAGGAGTTGTCTACTTTACAACTAAAATTTTATTTCTTTTTCTGTATAGGTTTGAAAATGTGCAAATGAATAGAACCTAAAATGTATCAGGGGTAACATTTGAAGATCATATTGAATGAAATGTAGAAAAATAATATAAAAACTTCCTTTGATTAAATTTCATTTTAATATTTTTACTAACAAAACTACTTCATTACTTTAATGAAATGTGTGCTATTGCTCACTTGATGTAAATACGCCCAATTAACCAAATAAGCAGCAAAATCCCACCCATTCATTGGAAAGGTTCCTAGATACCGAAAAGCTTTCTACTCTAATGATTTCTTCCCTCAAACTGCTAGATTTTGGGATTCCCTCCCTGTTTTCTGCTTCTCTAACTGTACTAATATACAGAAATTTAAATGTAATGTGAACAGACATTTCACTGCCCAACTCATTATATAGTATCCCTGTAGACATAATCCTTAATAGTAGCCCCTTATGTCTTAAGTTGCAATGTCTTGTTTGGAGTGAACAAAAGCAAAACAATATTAGCTTCATCCATCCATCCAGCAGCCGAGATTAACATTCATAGAATACATTCAATTTTTTCTTTTTTTTACAGAGGCTGCAAACTTTTAAAGAATGTGTTTGTTGGTGAGAATACCACCATCGATAGTGGCTCTGTGATAAGTGATTCTGTAATTGGAAATAATTGCAGTATTGGTGAGTTAATTTTTGTTATAATCATAATCAATTAATACTATTACTGTTAAACTATTGGACATTTAGCCTAGTAGATAATATCACAGACTATGAACGTTAATCCATGCCCATACTGACCATCTGACTTACCGCTTGTGCATGTGTCATGATTCTTCTTTATGCCAGCACCTCTGCACCATCTGTGACTTATCCTAAGTGCATGTGCAGTAATGGGTCTTTATCTTCATCATAGCATAGTTCACAATTTACATAATTTTAATAAGACAACACAAAACAGGCATTGTATAAACTCGATTTGTTGAACATGGCTGTGTGTTGTTAAAGTCTTGTTACTACATTTGAGCTAAATTCTCATCTTTCAACCTCTAAATCTCAAATAAGTCTAACTCTGGCATCTTTCACTGGGCTTTATCGTTGTTTTCTCTGTTGAGGTCATTCACTATTGAGCTCTGTCGCTAAACTACTTCTAACAGCTATTATCTCCGGAATATTCCTAATCTTGCGAACAGAACCCTGTATTTAATCCACGGATGTATCATGCTCTTGTTCTGTTAGTCATGACAGAGTAGAAGTTGTAAGTAAATTGCAATTGTATTAATATTGCCCATATTGAGCACTGAACCTTCAACCTCCAGAAAAGTGTCACCTAGAACTGGATTTTATCTATTTTATCCGTTATGCTACCAGTTCTTACTTGGCATAATGGATAAAGTATTACAAAAGATTCAGTTTTGTCCCATATCACTCTCGGGTTAAGCAGCTTTGTTTTCTAGGTATGTAGCTGTAGAGATTGCATAGTGGTAATGGATGGTGTATGGCTTATTTCCACCTGTTCTTTGTGATATAGGTTCCGAGGCCTTGCTGTTAGACTGGATATTCAATTTTTTTTTTAGTAGACATATTTACACACTCCATTGTGTTGCATTGTATAGTGGCCGTCTTCAAGCAGAACTTTACAACTGGATGTCAGATGACTTGCACTCTCTACTTCTGTGTGGCAGTACCTGCACTTGTTATGGTTGCTGAGACCACTCATCTTTTTAAAAGCATTAGTTATCAAGCTTTGATCTTGGGAAGTCATTATCATTCTATCCTGATCATAGTAGAGTGATCTTCTTTTGAGCCAGTCCTGTATTTTCATTTTACTACAGTAAGTTCTCTTTAGCTTTTGTGGCAAAAACTTGATTTCTATATGAGATACATAGATATCCGAGTGTTCAATCAACATAGTCTATCTCTCAAATGTTTAGTTGGTAAGTAAAGATATATAGAACATAAATGTTCCTCTCCCCAATTGACCAGTTAACTATATTATACAATATCTTGTGGTCTCTTGGTCTTACCAGATTCCAGGACAAGAATTCATCTATTCTGGTGGAGTATCCAGCTAAATGCTGTTACTGGAGGTAGCATCACTAGGAAAAGGTGTACCATTCCTTGTTTAAGCCAGTGTATAATATCCATATTGAGGGGATCTAATTGTTATTTTCATTATTTGGCCAAGGTTTACTTGTAGGATAAACTATCTTTATGCCAGTTTATGCCAGTTTTTTCTGATAAACCTTTGTACAGAAAGATTGAAGACGTAGGTAATTCAAATTCTCTAGTTGGCCTTGTGTAACATTGTTTTCTCTAACGGACCTAAATGTTGTAACATACAATCGCAAAAGAAATGAAACTTGAACACAAGCGTTTCTTGGTGAAGGAAAAAGGTATTTATTTTGTTCATTTCACGCACACAACACCGTTACACTTGTAATATATAAATATTGTTCTGGCTATTTAAGTACAACTTTAAACAGATTTTAATTTGTACAAAAACTTCATTAATAAATGCTGCAATTTGGCATTCAAACTCATAACATTGTACTAGAAGAATTTTAGTCTTAATGTCTCACTTTCTCTCTTGTCTCTTAGCATCTCTCATATATTATATAAATAAAAACAAAACAAAAAGGGCCATATTGAGACGATCATATATGTTTATCAATCAGTACATTACTTATAACCTATATGTTTCAAGGAAAAAATGTAAATTTCCTGCAAGGAATCTTTTTTTCTTTTTAAGGAAAATTGGTATTTTGTGTTTGTATAAAAAGAATTGATTGAATAATTTAATATGAAATTTTATTTTCACCTGTTTGCTCAGATGAAAAATTCAACTATAAAAACTGAACCAAATATTTTCACATCACAGAAACTGTTGAATGATTGAATTAACCAAAAAATGGATAAATAAAAAAAAAGAAAATGGGTTCTTGTCCAGAATTCCCTCTATATTAAAAAACAAAATAAAGAAAAGTCTGTATGATGTATATACCCATGACAGAACAAAAATATCATATTGTTAGATATTGTGACTCCTGGGCAGCACCAGATTGCCAAAAAGAGTGAGTGAAACAAAGATAAACTGCAATGTTTTCAATGTTATTGAAATATGAAATATTTCGATAGCAGAAAAATGTTATTGAAATAAGATAAATATTTGGAACAATAACAAAACTATTTGGAATAATAGAACTATTTTGAACTGTGTAATTGAATATGTTTATACACCCGTTATACATACATTTCAAGAGAGATGCTTGGTGTCTGTTTATTTGTTGGCAGCTGTATATTCACCTACTTCCATATGTATGAACATTACATATTATTTAGATGAACACTTTATGTACACGAAATTATAACATATACATTTTAGACTATACATACATGACAGATATATATTAACTGAAATACTGTAGAAATATAGCTAATAACATTTCCTCTGAGATGAGCCATTCATTAAAAATCCATGGATCAGGGAAAAAACTTTAATAATTATTTGTACTCCTTCGTCAGACAATAAATTTTGTTGTAATTCTACCATTTTTTCTTTACATTGAATAAACTCAAATCAATCACTATTGAAAAGAACATAAAAAATAAAGAAATATTGTCTTTAGTTTTTGAAAATTGGTGCATTAGAACTGGAATTATGACCATCAAAGTATCAAAAAATGCATGGTTCACTGCCTTAAGTCAGTTCTATTCAAATGCATATAAATTTGTGACTGAAAATGGTAGGAAATTTGCACAATTTACAGACAACCCATCTTTTAAAAGATGTATCTTCAGATCTTTTTAAGGTATTATGATGAAATTTTGAACATATTATCATAACACTATGCGAAATCCCACCCCCACACTGTAGAGATCCCTAGATGTAAAAGATCTTTCTACTCCGGTAGTTTCTTCCCCAGAACCGCTAGACTTTGGAATTCCATTCCAGGTCACTGCTTCCTCAACTGTACTGATATGCGGAAGTTCAAGTGCAATGTGAACCAACATCTTGCTGCCCAAATCCCTACATAGTACCCCAGTAGATGTTTACCCTGATAGTAGCCCCCTACACCAAAGTGGCAATGTGCCTTGTTTGGGGTGAAAATGTAATAAAAAAAAAAAATTAAAAAAAAGGTTCAGATGGTTGTATTTACAAATATCTCACTTGGTAACTTACGGACTAATTATCATATTTCAGTTTCATTTTAACGGCTTTAAGTAGAAACATCATAAAAACAGCTAAGAAAAATGGTAAGTCAGGCTTTATCATCATAGAAAGTACTATTCTGGTGGACATTATGATTTGTCATTATCATATCATAAAAATTCCAAAATGATGACCAGGAAATCCAAGATAACTATTGTGAAATCCAACCACGACATGATTCAAAGAAATTATTAACAAAATATTGCTTGTAGCATGACAAATTGAAGGAAATTTTGTACAGATTAGAATTATAATTAAACTAATTAGGATAAGTAAGTTTCATTTTAACGGCTTCAAGTTGCTGTGACAATTATTGGGGTGGGTTTCTGCTACTATTTTATATATTTTTTAAATCGTTGTCGAGACTTCAAAAATTTCAAGAGACACCATGGCCATTTTTTTCTTGTTCTTATGTAACGCTTGACACTACTTGTTTTTCAAGCAGAATAAACATTTATAACACCAAAGATTTATCATGGTAGGTAGAAGAGTAACTTATCTTGCCTTTGGTAATATTTATTTGTTATATATTTGTTTTCTGACCATTTTTTTTTCATATCTCTGTGGATTGTAAAACAAACCCAATAAATGTTATCATAGCTACGGTATAACTGGAAATGTTTTCTCAATCATTAAATCATTTCTCTCCGATAGGCTCATAAGAGTAGTGGTAGATGGGCAAAAATCGGAGGCCTGCAATATAAATGCTGGAGTCCCTCAGGGGTCAATCTTGGGCCCAACTCTCTTCCTGATCTACATCAATGACCTCCCTAAACACATACTTAAATCATTCGTTGACATCTATGCTGATGACACGACCATCTACGGCAACACATCAAAGGCTGTAAATGACAAAGTTCTCTCTGATTCTCTCTCCTCTGATCTCTAGCGCGTGGTTCAGAGGGGGAAGACGTGGCTGGTTACCTTTAATGCATCCAAAACCAAACTCCTATCCTTACATCATCAACGCACTGATCCCCATCTGGCATCAATTGGGATGGATGGCTCTCGTCTGGGTGAGGCCCCGTGTTTTGACAAGCTTCTGGGTTTGACCTTTACTCCTGATCTGAAATGGAACACGTACATCAAGTCTGTTGCCAAGGTCGCTGGAAAGATGGTGGGATCCTTCTACCGCTCCAGAAGATATTTCACTACTGATGCAATTCTCTATCTATATAAAAGCCAAGTACGTCCAAGGATGGAATACTGTTGCCATATCTGGGCAGGAGCTGCTAAAAACAGCCTATCCTGCCTTGACAGAGTACAAAATAGACTTCGTGGCTTAGTGGGGAATGCCCTTTTCTCTACCCTGCAACCTCTCTCCCACAGAAGAGACGTTGCGAGCCTATCCTTGTTTTATCGTTATTTCCATGGCAGGTGCTCGTCTGAACTCCAATCTCTGGTTCCCCCTCGCCAATCTTTTACGAAAAACACCCGTCTAGCTGAATCCACTGTGAAAAATTTCCCCCACTCTTTATCTGTGCCTAAATCAAAATGTGGATTCCATAAATAAAGCTTCTTTCTTAGAACTGCATGCCTGTGGAACTCTGTTCCGTCTACCTGCTTCCCACCTGACTACAACTTGGATGTCTTCAAGTCCAACGTTAACAAATTCCTAATGAATCGCCCCCTTAAGTAAACACTTCATCAAATCTCCACACTAACGTAATGTACTTTCAATAACCCTTATCCCTGAGTGGCTTCCGGTCCTTGAAGGTTGCGAACATCCTAAGTGAAAATGCTTCTGTAAAATAAATTGGATTCAAACTTGGCACATCCAGGGTGTTAATCAGTGTTGTTAAACACTTAGCCAGAGTCACCTCTAAACATGGTATAATAAACAAGGTACACATACATGACTGCAAAATTCCTTGATCATTTAAAAAGTTGCCACTGTGTAAAAAAAAACAAAAAAAAAACAAAAAAACCTTGTTCAGCGCTGAACGTTATGGTGTCTGGTATTGCTACATACATATATGGCTATGTATTAGATTGTGTATTTATTACATGTATGTATACACCCAGTATACAAAAATATTCCAAAAATCACATAAATTGATTAAGTTTATATTTTAATAAGAAAATTTTAAATCAACAATAACTTAAACTCATAAGATTTTTGTTGTAATATCTACTAATTCCCATTAATCGCTTAAAAATAATTTGAATTACAAAAATAAAAAATAAAAACTTATAAAATGATTTTATTGTAAATAAAGCTACTTGATCAATTTACATAACTTTTGGAATATTATATTTTTGTTTCATCATTTGTTTTTTACTTTTTTCTTAATGTATGAGGACTGCTGCTTTCAATTGTTATCCGTTTTTTTTATTTATTTATACATTTGTGAAATGAAGATTTTGCAATTACATCAGTTTTTGCTAGAATTTTGTGTTTCAAACAACTTATGGTGCCATTGTATTTTTTTTTTTTTACACAGTGGCAACTTTTTAAATGATCAAGGAATTTTGCAGTCATGTATGTGTACCTTGTTTATTATACCATGTTTAGAGGTGACTCTGGCTAAGTGTTTAACAACACTGATTGACACCCTGGATGTGCCAAGTTTGAATCCAATTTATTTTACAGAAGTATTTTCACTTAGGATGTTTGCAACCTTCATATGTTTTCTCATAAGTACCTGATGTTTTTCTAGAAAGAATTATGACTAGAAATATATCAGGGAAACCAATGCCAACAATAGAATTATCTGATTTATACAAAATGAATGAATGCTACTATTATAAGTTGTCTATGTAGGGAGAAATAAATTATACTGTTTTTTTTTTTTAATTTATTTTAAAATTTTTATTTCTCTATTCTACAGGAAAGAATGTCAAAATCACTGGAGCCTATTTGTGGGATAATGTTAAGATTTCTGACAATTGTATAATTGATAAATCCATCTTGTGTGGTGATGTTCAACTAAAGAGTCAAGTAATTGTAAAAAATAACTGTATTCTTTCATGGGGAGTAAGTATATATATATATATATTTTTTTTTTTTTCCTTTCTCTCTCTCTATATATATACTGGTTAATTGCATCCCAATGACTAAGAAAGATTTATTAATAGTTGAATAAAGAACAGCCAAATAAACAAATGGCAACATTTTTTGTTACTAGTAAAGGGATAAAAATGTTTACACGAAAATAATAAGTGAAATTATGAGACTGGAATGATTCTTTCCCTTGGGCATTGGGATGCAACTAAACAAGTACATATGCTCTGAAGTCGAAAACATATCAATTTGGTATTTATTATAAAGGATACCACATACCTTTAAAAAGTATTTTTTGTATAAAATATTGAATATATATATTAGGTTGTCTGGAAAGTATTTAGTATTTTAAAAGTACAGGTTTCTGAAGGCTTGTAAAAAGCCTATATGCTGTTTATTTAAATCACAAAATCTATTGCCGACAAAATTTAAAAAATTTATTTTCGGATACGCCCATTACAACAAAATCGATTGCAACAAATTTCATGTTTGGGTAGTTATGCTTTTTTTCTTCAAAAAGGAGAAACTGCTGCTAAAACTTTCAAAGAGATTTGTAAAGTTTATAGTGACAATGCTATAGGGAAATCAAGTGTTCATAAATTATTTGCAAAACTCAAAATGGGAAGTATCAGTCTTGAAAATGACACAGTGGAAAACTCAAAATTTGTTATTGATGTTTTTGAAAACAAAAATTAGAGAAAATCCAAATATCACAACTAGAGCACTTGCGTGAGGGTTGGAATTTTCAAAAAGTACAGTTCAAGACCATTTTAATGAACTTTCCAGACAACCTAATTATATATATATATATATAAACTACTTAACTTTCATATAGACTCTGTAGAAATAACAGGGATCTGAAACACTTGACATTAAGTCGTCAATGTGATTAAAGGTAAGGAATCCAAAAATCTGTAAATAAAAAGACAAAATAAATGAAAGATTTTCACCGATAGAAATTAAAAACACATTTCCAACTTAATACTGCTTATCACATGCATAAATCCTTTTTACCTCCTCTCTTCCCTCCACCTTTTTGTTTTATCCCCACCCCTAGGACACTGTTTCTTCTTTATTTATCCCCTCCTTAATTTGAATTAGATAAAACTTTCTGCATACGAATAATTTTACATTCTTGTGTTTGACTCTCAAGTCAATACTATGGCTTAATGAAGTGATGTCTCTAAAACGAGCCATTGCAAAAACATGTATGCACGTATGTAGCCAATAATGTTTGTATAAATAAACATTATATATATATATATATATATATATATATATATATATTAGTGTTGGGACGATTAATCCAAACTTTTTTGGACTATCAGAATTGGAAAAATGTGTGACTATTTACTGATACCAAAAACAATTCCTTTAATTATCTGTTTTATCTGATTTTGTTTAAAGCAAACTCTTTCACTGCCAGTAATAATAATAAAATAATATATATTGATTTTAAACTACCAATAAAAATAAAATATTTTGATCACCTCTTCAGCAAGTGTGCTTTTAAGAAAACATACTCATTTAACGTGTTTTTATGGTAATCGGGGGAAAAATAACAATTTCATAGTTAAATATTGAGATTTATAAAGAATCTGAATCTTGAATTTAGTATGGAATTAAGAAAAACATTGGATCCGTCCCATCACTTCTAATATATATATATATATATATATATAACATAGGCATCACCACTTATCAAGGCAAAGAGGTCACTCGAGGATAAGGGTTAAAGAGTGTACAGTAGAAATTGGACAATATAGTAATCGTTAGTAATGGAAATTCGGTAAATTTGTTAACAAGTGGGACGGCTCATCAAGAACTTGTTTACATTAGACTTGAAGACAACCATATTGTAGTCAGCTGGAAAGCAGGAGACAATATATATATATATATATATACAGGGTGTCCATAAAGTTTGTGTGCAATTTTAAAATGAATTGTTCCAAAATCAAATCCTTTTTACATGTTATTTCTATTGCAATCACAAATAAAATTATAAATATTTTAAGGCGCACACAAACTTTATGGACACCCTGTATGTATGTATGTATGTATATATATATATATATATATATACAGGGTGAGTCACGGGAAACGGATGTTTTTAGAACGCTCCTTGCTCTCTTTGAGTAAGGGATAGGAAGTGAGGAAGGTAGTATTTAAACCTGTTTCCCGTGACTCACTGTGTGTGTGTATATATATATATATATATATATATATACACACACACACACACAAAAGTTTATTAAATCCAATATTTTTATTTTTTCAACACAGAATGTTGCCAATCTTATTTGTGTATAATTTTTTCTATTTTAGACACTCTAAGTAGGAGATGTTTGTTTTTCTTAACAATAAAACTATCATTTAATCATTTTTTTTTTTTTTAAATAGTGCGTGGGTGGGTACTTTAATAATCTGTTACCCTCTTGGTTTGTTCTCTAAACTAGTTTCAGTCACCAAAATACCACATCCATTCTATGGATAGAAACCTACCTCATATTATTCTGAATGATTTGACGTTTTTTATTTACAAAGAATGTACATACAAATTCATCAAGTTGTGGTGATGATAGGGGTACTAAAAAAACAAAAAGGGTATTATTGGGGGTTAAAAAAAGGAAAGATGGATGGGATTCAGAAGCATGGATTGTGTAGTGTCCTATACGATAGGTACCGTTTTTTGAAAGGATGGGATAAGGACAAAATAAAATGGAGAGTGAATATTTGATTTTTTTTTTTTTTTTATAACTTGTATGAATTTCTGATTTTTTTTTTTTTTTTTTGTAGGTGATTGTAGGGGACAATAGCAAACAAGTGGTTCTCAAAGAACAAACACAGTTAATTAGAGCAGAAGATGCTGATGAGGAAAGCGATCAAACTCCAGGTAAATATAAGGTTGAATTCATTGGATATGATCATGACCCTATTGGATCACAGCCATTGTCACTATTTATTTTGGTTTCATTTGAAAATTCATAAACTTAAATTGATCAAGTAGTTTAATTTTTTAAAAAGAGAATAAAATTTTATGGTAAAACTATGAAAGATGATCTTGCAATGCAATCTTGAAACAATGCACAAAGAAAGATAATTCCAAATAATTCAAATTTGTGAGATTTTAAACATCCATTCTTTACATAGGATCATTGGCAAATTCAAATTCATTTAAAAATGATTTTATTAAAATAAAAATAAAACTAGTTGATCAATTTACATGACTTTTGGTATGCAATATTTTCTTTCCATCATGGGTACTTAGATCATACAGATTTTTCTTTATTTTTGGTTTTTAATATGAGGGAATTCTGGGCAAGCATCAAAATGCCTTATGGAAATAAATTTTAACCAACTTAGTATAATAATAGCTGCATTATCGACTCTGCTTTTACCTGCAATTGTGCCATACACAAGTGTCTGTCATTTTAAATTTACACTGATAAATATTATACAGATAAACGTCCTAGTAAAATACAAATAATCAAGAATTTACAGTTCATCCTTATGAACCTAGGCATCAAATCACTATTATTATGCACTCACATTCCACCCTTTCGATTATAAGTATTTCTACGTATAAAGAGTTCTCAAGAATAGTTCATATAAGCATTAATGAATCCACATCGACATTAAAAGTCTAAAAAATATAATAAATTCAGGGGATCGGTGGGTAACAACCTGATCATAATAGATGGCAACAAATAAGAGAAGTTGGAAATTATTCATAAAATGTCTAACCTCACCACGAAACATTCCTTAGTTAGTGAAAGAGAAATCCTTTTGGATTGTGGCATTTTTTATTTTTGGCCTAATCATAAGTGATTTTTTTGAGGGCTGAATTTCTTCACTTTAAAATACTGACCTTAGGGATGTAAGTAAATAGGGATACAGACAAAATATGAAAATAATATACCAATATAAGTTTTTACATAAAACCATTAAATTTTTCTATTTTGATAATATATGTGTAATATAATTAGAAAGAATTATGATACATATTCCATTACTGCAATGTTGTATCCATGTCCTTGTTTTACAATTACTTTAATAGAATGTACTCTGATGAACTCATAGCACTTCTACTCCCCCTCAATATACATACTCTCAACAAACCCGTCTAATAGCAAAATCCCACCCCTTCAGTGTTAAGATTCTTAGATGTCAGAAAAGTCTTCTACTCTAATAGTTTCTTCCTTCAAATTGCTGGACTTTAGAAGCCCCTCCCTCTTTCTTGCTTTCCTGACTGTAGTGACATATAGAAGTTTAAAATTAAATGTGAATAGACATTTCACTACTAAACTCCCCACAATCCCATGTTAGACATCATCCTAAATAGTAGCTCTTTATGACCAAGTGGCAATACACCTTGTTTGAGGTGAAAAAATAACACTTTTTGTCATAAAAATAAAATTAATATTAACTTAATGGTACGTCTTTTTTGTAGTTCAAAAAAAAAGTTGTGAATGTTTTAATTTCTTTCATCCTGTAATGTTGTATTTAAAATGTTGCTTATTCTTGTTAGACACTGACAAATATGGATCAACAACAAATGCTATAACATATGACAACACTGACAATGATGATGGCTATGATGAAGAAGATGAAACGTTTACGAAAGATGAATGGGGCATAAAGATACTCGGTCCAGAACCTGAAGATGAAGAAGACTCTGATGATGATGTTTATTCAGATATTGAGGAAGTAGAAACAAATGGTATGTATTGAGAATATGTTCCAACTCCCAGTCATCAGAGAAGTATTGCTAGAATTTAAGTGCATTTTGAACATTATCATAAAACTATGCATCTACTGAGCTCATCAAGTTTGTAAAGATTTTGAAAATAACCAAATTATTATTAAATTAAATTTATTAATAGAGGGGGAATTTTGGATACAAATTAAAATTATTTCTGTTTACAGGAAATGTAAATTGGTTCTAAAACTTTTAGCTGGAAACTTAACAGAACTTAATTTATGATTTTAAAACAGTCATTCATGTAGCGATTATCACAAACACGATTTTTTTTCTTTTATTTTTGCTTAATTTTATTTTCTACTCTATTTTTGTTGTAGCTTATTATCCAGAATTGATTGATACAATGAAACGAGCTGAAGACATGAATACGAGTCCAGAAAATCTCATCTTAGAAATCAATTCCCTCAAGTGAGTCAAATTACATTTTGCTCTTTGTCTCATGCAATCAAGATAACTGAATTATCTTCCTTGAATAATTACACCAAATAAACTGAAAGACAATATTAATTATATATAATTAATTAGATACAAGTTGTTAACCCTGACTGGGGTAGACATTATCTGTTCATACCCTTCTCAATGATATTAGTACATAATAGTTTGAAGGTTTTATCATATTCAATTTAATGTCTGTTTTATCTATTGGATAGCTTTTAGGAATTCATTTCCAAAGAAACTGATCTGCAGTCAAATTCTTATTCATAACGTCTTGTCCACACTGCTCTATAAAAGTTAACCTTGGCATCTCAAAATTAGCCAAAAAAGGAAATAAGATGGTTTATTCCTTAGAAAGATTCTCCAAGAATTGAAACCACACAAAACAGGTGGTATCATCAATAATCTACAAATGTTTAGGCTGGCTCAGATATACCCTAGCATAAGTCCCAGAGAGAATTGCCAATCAAGTGCTTCAACGGACCCTGATAGAAAAAAAAAGAAGGCCAAAAGTGAACTGGAAACAAACAATTGAGACAGGTCTAATAATAGAGTGATGCTGTGGATCTGGCTTCAGACCAATTATGATGGTATATGTTGACTGCCTCATGCGTCACAGGACATGAGTTTCTAAATCATACTTTACATCCACCAACCTAAACACTCTCATCCATTCCTTCAACATGGTCAAACCAAAATTTGCTGCTCTGCACACATCTCACCATACTGTCAGCAGATCCAACCTCATCTCTAAGAATCATATTATGTACCCATCACATTACACCCACGCTACTTCTCTCTATGCAGCATAGATTGATAACCTCAATTTCATACATTGCAACACTATATTACTATCAATTGCCAAGAAGAGCAACTTGGTGTGTCGGTGTCATGGAGACACTTCTGAAATGGTTGTTACACCCTGAGCACAGCAACCAGCTCCCCAGATGTTAAACACAATAAAACAGTAGGTACATTCTCTTTAGATCTAAGGGTTCATATTACATCTGGTCTTTTGTCACATTCTTGGTGTCATTAGTTACAGGATTCTAAAGTTGGAATTGAATGTTGTATAAAAAGCAAACAACATCTCTTTTTTATCAAAATATATTATTTTACCTTTGAAAAATGCATCTACTGCTAATGATATCAATTGATTATCTCTTTCTCTTGTGATGACGAAAACGAGAGAAAGTGGAAAAGAGATAGATAGATACATATTAAAAACAAAGAGACTGAAATGTTATTGTCTTATAATGCTGATCTCAGTCATGTAGATCTGACCTTTTTACCTGTCAACCTGGCCTGTTGGTATGTGCTGACATTTTTAGATGAAAATGACACAGACTTGATTTTTACATGTCTTCCGTCACTCTCACCCCTCAAGGACAAGTAAATGTGGGTAGTTTATCATTGCGCCATACTTCTATGTAGCACGGATTCCTAATCTCCACTGGCAAGACCTCAATTTCATTCATCACCACACTACTCGCACGTGCCCAACAAACCAAAATGTAATAACAATAGAAGAATGATCATTAAAACATGGCTACATAACTTATGGCACCACTGTAAGACCATGTGTCAGTAAATAGCTTAATATAGTTAATTTTTATTTTATAAAACAAACAAAACAAACTGAAAAATGTTGATATACAGTAAATCACAAAATCTGTTGTGAACAATGCATTTTTCCTAATCTGTGAAATCTCACATATGGAGATGGTAAACTCTTGGTTGATTTAGCAACGGGGTCAATCGTATAAAAGGCGTGACTCAGAACAGCATCATTTGTTCACTGTTTCTATTATGTCTTATCAAATTTTGTGATATGTGGTCTGTCTACTCACCAGACATGTACTAGATAAGACCATAAACTGCATCTGGTGGAGAGGCTCCAACTCAAGTCAGAACTCTGGGGATTACTTCATAATGGAGCTACCTCTCAGTCATCACTGCTCTCAGGTACAGTCAGCAAGGTGTTAGAATATGTTAATTGACCTCCTCCCCTATTACCTGTTGGACATGGGTGATACCTGTAATGCCTGGAGATGAGATTCTGGTAGTTGAGCAGATCATGATCAAGGAATGAAGAGGTTATTGTCTTACAACACACCACTTTAGCCCTTACCTGGACTAAACAGGCTTTGTCTCTTACCAAACAGACTAATTCTCATGACATACCTTTATACATATTTGGTAAATGTTCTCAACTTCTTTACTAACTCGGTATTTAAGATGTGAAGGAGAACTTTAATGAAATATTTGAATATCTATCTCATATGCAGATCAAATGTTAGCCCCTAGAAAGGAGCTTCTTTATTTCTGAGAACTTCAACTGAACTAAAATGAAACAAAAAAGTAAATCAATTTTTTTATGTATCCACATATTTGGAAGATTTACATGTGTGCATTTACAGTTCTTTTATGTTTTTCTTTTATTTATTCAAGAGCCATGAAGAAAGCAAACAATAGTCTTATAAAACCAATAATCTTCTTACATACAGCCACAATGGTTTATAGAATAGAGTAATTGAAATATTAAGAGTGATTGTCTGCAAATTATAATTCAGTTTTTATCCAGAATTTTCTCTATATTAAAAAAACAAAAATAAAAAAGATCCAATGTACGTGCCTGTGATGAAACAAAAACGTCCTATTCCCAAAATCATGTAAATTGATCAAATAGTTTAATTTTTATAAAGAAAGTGATCTTAATGATGACCAATTCAATCAGAATTTGTAGACATTACAACACAAATCTTACAAGTTTTGAATTATTGTTGAGTTATCACTTGATTTTTGAGATTTCTTTTCAAAATACTTGGCGAAAGGGTCATTCCTCTGATACTCATAAAATTTAATTTTCATATTTAAAAATAAAACTACTTGATTGATTTACGTGATTTTTGGTTGGAATATATTTTTGTTTCATCATGAACACATCATACAGATTTTTCTTTATTTTTGCTTTTTAATATAAGGGAATTCTTGACAAGGACCTATAATTCCTGTTTAATCGTTTATAAAGATTACAAAAGAAAAAAACATTTGCTTAGTATTTGTTTTCATAACAGTGTGTTACAAAATGAAACTAAAATCACCAGCTTTTGAATATAAATAATTTTTTTTCATTTTTTTTGCAGACATTCTTACAATATTTCTATAAAAGAAGTAAATCAAACTGTTATGCAAGCCATCGTTGAAATGCCCCTGCAGAAATTACAAAGTGATAATACAAAAGAGATTGCCAAAGTGGTTCTTGCTGTAAGTGATAATTTTTTTTTCATCTAAACTTTTCTTGTTGAATATTCGGTACTGGTGTGTTCAAGCAGTTCTAAATTTTTTGACCTTGGAAAATTTAGGTCATGTGATATTTTTATTGACAATGTAAGTTAAGAACACATATCTCCATTTGAAATCACTGAGCATTATTTTATTATCAAAATTGTTTTACTTTTTGATAAATATTTTCCAGAGCATATTTTTTCATATATCACCAAAGAAAAAAAAACAATTAAATCCAAATTATTTTGGATGAACAAAATGTACTTATGCACAATATGAACTATGCTTAAATAATATTATTATTTTGAAACCGATTCTTAACATGGGAGGAGGGCATTGTTAACTTGAAAATCCAAGTACCAACAAAACAAAGAATTTGTAAATTGAATTAGTAAATCAGAATTAATATGTCAAAAAAATAAAAGGCAAAATAGCATCTGGTAATTTCAGATGGAAATATGTTCTTAGCTTATAAGGTCAAAAAATATCATGTGACCGAAATTTTCTGAAACCAGAAATTCAGGACTGCTAGAATACACCAGAACTGAATATCAATTAATTGTCAAGTTTCATGAGAAAAAAACTGTTTAAATGTAAAAATGTTTAATCTTGTGATTATACTGTGTTTCAAATGTTTGTATGCCACCTTGGAATAAGGTAGTTTGTATATCAAATTGGAAAAAAATAAGTTATTTGTATGCCACTTTGAAATAGAATAGTTTAGAATTAAGAAAGTAGTAAAAATGTCAGATGCACCAATTGGCATAAGAAACAATGGCTTTTTTAATGTTGCTATTAGAATTATAACCTTATAGTATTCTCTTATCTCTACTAACATTTAGAACAATTTTGTTCTCTTAACTCCTTATTTTTGTTGAAAATCATATTCCTCTTTCTCAAATCAAATGATAGGCTTGTTTTACGGGTGCTTTTATCAACTCTTAGCACTGCTGTCCCCTCGATATAAATGGTCCTAGCTAACCTGACGAGCAGCAAAATTTCAAGTCTTCACTGTAGAGGCCCCCTGATGCTGGAGAGCCTTGCCTTCTATTCTGAATGTTTCTTCTCTTGAGCTACTAGACTTTGAAATACCCTCCCTGTATCCTGTTTCCCCAAACCTGCAAAAATTTTAAAGTAAACAGATATTTTGCTGCTCAACTCCCTACTTAGAATCTCCCTGTAGACATGGTTCTTAATTCACGATAGCCACTTACATTTCCGTGGCAATTTGCTTTGTTTATGGTGAGTATGAATAAATTAAAAACAAAAATGGTGTTTCCCTAACATGTCACATAAACAAAACAATGTGACTTCAATGCTTGCACTGTGTCAAATTTCCTATTTAGAAATATTTTAAAAGATGTCCAATTCATTGGATCAGTTGACTGAAGGAGTTATGATTTTTTTTTCTTTTTTGTAAGATGACCTTTAGATGTTTGTATAAAATTTAACTGCTTGTTTTATTAATTACTTTTTTTGTTTAGAACATCAACTTAAAGCATCCTGTGTTGGAGAATTATATTCAAACTTCAGAATCTCAAAGAGATTGTTTGGAAATCCTTGAAGTAAGTGAACATTTTAATTACTATATTTGATGAATTATGAAATACTGATATTTCTTTATCTATATAAGAAATGTAAATGTATGTGTGCCTAGTCTGTTTCAATAATCACATATGCAAATTGAATTTTTATGAGCTTAATAAAACTGACAATCAGAACATGTTTAGCATCATTCATGATATAAAAAGAGAGAGAAAATTTCTATTTTCTCATTCAAGCATAATTATATGGATCATCTAAATATCTACATATTCTAGCCTATGTTAAATTTTTCCAACCAAATACTGAAGCCTGTCAACTATTCTTAAGTTCCCAAAAATCGTTAGTGATTTGATATATATAGACATGATAAAAGAATTATTCATTTTTATTTTTAAATATTACACACACACATATATATATATAGCGTTTTTTGTTTATTAATTCTATTTTTGATCCTTTCCAACTTCCAAATAACATTTTAACCAATGAAAAAAAACAAAAAAACTTTATAAATTATTCAAAACAAGTTAGATTAATTTATCCCTGACGATGAATCCTGAAGGATTAGAAAGTACTCAGACTTATGATAAACATGGTGATTACATCAGCCAGTTCCCGCCAGAAGTGAAGAATGTTATTCGGAAGTTGGAAACGATTGAAAATGGAATTAATAGACAAAAAAACGTCTATTTTATTTAATGAAATATGCCATAGAGAAAACTCTTCTGACTTAAGGTTACAATCTAAAAGGTTATGGAAACAAAAAGGTACATTCCAAAAATGTTATTTAAAAATTTGCACTTTTATTAAATTAGGCTTTTTACACATGATCAAAATTATAAAACCAAGGGTATAAATTGTTAGATTTATGGTAATTCTAATATTTTTAGTTAAGTTAGAGATTAGCAATTACTGTATAAAGGTGTTACCATGCCTAAAGCAAGAAAACTAACCAAAGTTAAGTGCTCTCAAATTCTAGGATTCCATAAGCAAGGTTTGTCATAGCGAGCAATAGCAGCTAAGATAAATTGCAGTAAAACTGTTATTTGCAACTTTCTAAAGAACACTGAGAATTATAGAAAAGCAAAATCCTTTGGTAGGCTCCCCAAAATGTCTCTTGCATTTAGTAGGAGAATCAGACTGGTTGTTATGAATGACAGAGGACTTTCTTCTAGTCAAATTAAGGCGGCTACAGATGCTGATTGCAGCCCAATAACCATCAAACGACACAATAAAAAGGCATGGTAAATAGCGTAAACAAATTCCTCGATTGCTTCCACGTCACAAAGTGGACCACTTAAGATTTGGTGGTGAATACCAAATCTGGGACGTTGAGAAGTGGAAGAAAGTCCTGTTTTCTGATGAGAAAATATTCAACTTAGATGGTCGTGATGATTTCCAGCGATATTGGCATGACAAAAACATGCCCCTTGAAATTTTTTCCACATGTCATAGTGGTGGAGGGTCCGTAATGGTATGGAGTGCCTTTTCTTACAGAGGGACGATGAAGCTCCAGGTGGTGCAGGGTTGTCAGACAGCAACTGGTTATGTTAGCATGCTACAAAAAGCATCTTTGATCATGGAGGGTCATCGTTTGAATGGGGATGGATGATTATTCCAACAGGATAATGCTGCAATCTACACTGCAAGACAGACCTTGAGCTTTCTACAAGAAAATGGAGTCCATCTCTTGGGACATCCTGCATGCTCATCGGACTTGAACCCAATTGAAAATGTTTGGGGATGGATGACAAGAGAGGTTTATCGAAATATCAAACAATATTCAACAAAAAATGAACTTTGGGGAGCCATCTGCAGAAACCAGAGCAGGATCACCCGCACCTTAATGGAAACCCTTATTTCTTGCATGCCCCCAAAGAATTTTTGAAGTCATCAAAAGCAGTGGAGATAGAACTCATTAAGTTTGATCGTTGAATGTTTTCATACAATTTAATAGAATTTTTGTCTCTGGTCTTATAATTTTGATCATGTGTAAAAAGCCTAATTTAATAAAAATGTAAATTTTAAAAATAAATCTTTGGAATGTAGCTTTTTGTTTCCATAACCTTTTAGATTGTAGTATTGGTAACCTTAAGTTAGAAGAGTTTAAAATCTATCCTTAAAAAAAAGTTGTTTTTTTTAAAGATTTTTAAGTGGTCTTCAATTTTTGATCAGCAGTGTATATGGTAATTTAGGAGCTTATACTTATTTAAAAAAGAATTATTTTGTAGGAGAAAATTTGCACTTATTTTTACAGTTGTATTTTTTCACCTCCTTTTTACCTTAATTATATCTGGATTATTGTTAGGATTATATTAGCCACTTCTAGTTTTATTTTTCTCTTTGCTATTATCATTCAATATTTTATTATGAACCTTAAGATATTTAATAAAAGTTATGTGAAAGACTGCTTATAGGAAAAATGTTTATTGATAAGATTTAGAAATTTCTTAACTAATTTGATCAAGGTAAATCCAGTCTTTATTTCTTCTATTTAATTTTGGTGTTAAAATACCCACTATTATTTAGGGTAAATGACAATCTTTTGGAGACTGAAGGTTCATTTCTCAGTGCAGGCAATATGAAAATTACTATTGTAAATTACTTAAGATTTCTACCTGGAACGAGAACATGCTATTTCTGCAGATTAAAATGAAGAGTTCCATTCAAAATTCTATGCAGATTCCAGCGTTCAACAGAAAGATTCCCAAGTTTGCCAAGATACACGTGAAAGAGGTTGGAAGTTACATCGGCTGAAATGTTGTTCAAATTCAAGATGAGAACATAAGAATACGTTTTCTAATAGATGAGAATGTCATTATCTTTGAAATATGGTTCATGTATTTTTGTTGAAAGAGAATTTTGTAAAACTTTTTCTTCAGACAATCAGCGCCAAAGAAAACAAAATTGCCAGTATTTTGGTTGTTCTCCTGCAACTGCTTTATGATAATGAGATTCTCGAGGAAGAAGTCATTACAAAATGGTTTGATGATCTTACAGATAACAAAGTTAAACAAAAGGTAGAAATTTTCTTCCATTTTTTTTGTGTTTACACTTTTCCTTTTTTCATGCCTTACCATTTAAATCTTTGTCCAGAACTCGCCCTAAATCAAAAAACAAAAATGAAGAAAAATCTTTGATGTACATACCCATGATGGAAAAAAAACATTGTATTCCCAAAACCATGTAAATTGATCAAGTAGATTTATTTTTCAAATTTAATTTTAATTTTTCTTAAATCAAATTTTATGGCTAAGCAAGTAGTGACGGTCTGATGACACCATTTTGAGAGCAGGCTGAATAAACAACAGATAATTCCAAATAATTCAAATTTGCGAGATTTCAGAAAGCGATTTTTTAATATGTGAGGGAGGGGGGCAGATATTAGAGAAACTCATTCATTTTAAAATTATTTTCTTTATAAAAATAAAACTGCTTGATCAATTTATGTGATTTTTGGAATATGATATTTTCTTTCCTTCAGAGGTATGTATATTATACCAATTCTTTATTTTTATTTTTTAATATAGGGTTAATCTGGATAAGCACTTAGTTTAATTCTATTTTTATCTGTCATAGAAATCTAATATTTTCTGAGAACAAGAACTTCAAACTTTCAAAAGTTTTGGACAGTTTTTATTACATGTTTTTCTTAGTTTGGTTTTATTCTTAGCTTCAAGCATTTTCATTCAGATAGTGAATAAATAAGCTAATATAATTGTTCTAAAGGGTGGAAAGAAATCCAATAGTAATCGATTATTGAAGAGCATAATATTTATTTTCCTCCACAATTTGCGAATGAATAGTTGATCCCCTATCGACTTGGTGTCCATCCTCGCAAAACTATGATATCCAAAATGTTTCAAAATCTTTCCATGTTTTTATAAAAGAGAATGTTGGATATTTCTATACACATTCAAATTTGAATCAGTTAGAAAACTGGGTACTTGTACAGTTTAATCAAGACATAAAAAAATGAAAATATAAAAAAAAAAAAAGTTTAAATTGTACGTATCCGTTAGGTTTCTGACAAAAAATTTCACTTAATTTCATCAAGTAGTTTTTGTTTTACAGCGAAGAAACAATTTGTTATGATACCGAGCAAAAGGTTCGATTTTTAGGAAGAAAAGCTAGTAATAAAGATAGGAGGGAGTGTTGGCGCTTTAAACTGAGTTATCTCCCTGTGGCGTTTCTAAAATCCAAACAAAAATTTTAAAAATCCAAGATGTCTGCCTTCAACGTGCTGTCATAAAAACGTGTTTTTCCGCTGTAAAAAAAAAAAAAACTACTCGATCAAATTAAGTGAAATTTTTTTCAGAGATCTTCAGTTCAAAACGAATACGTACAATATAACCTTTTTTTTTTTTTCGATATTTTCATTTTTTAATGTCTTGACTAAACTGTACAAGTACCAAAAACTGAATTAACACAAGATCTTTCAATTTGGAAAAAAATGACAACTCGATATTTCCTTGTATAGTGAGATAGAAATGAGTATATGTATAAAGATTTACATTTTTTTTCAAATCATATTCCAAATAGTATATGCAGTGGTATCAAAGTTGTTTACAGCTGTTTCCAGACAGTATTTATTTTCAGTTATATAGCCCAACATAAAATTTATCCAAACAGTGTCATCTCAGAAAAAACAATAACAATGCCTGAAAAAAAAAAATTCATCTTTCATATATACAGAGTGTCTTCAAAGTCTGGGTACATGGTTTAAAATATACTAAATAAAACAATTTGATTCTAATGTCAATTTAAATAATATTTTCAACATAATTTCCCAAGACTTTGGTTCTTTAAACTTAGAAACCAATTTCTCTGTGTAACTAAACTTTACAGATGTTGTGTATGTATATGTATGTATATATATATATATATATATATATATATATATATATATATATATATATATATAATATGTGTGTCTTTATATATTGGAGGAGAACCCTATCAGAGTGCTCAATTATTTAGAAAAAATTAAAAAATAAGAGTGTAATATTTGTTTATTTATATATATATATACTAGAGGGGGGGGGGGGTTGGAGGTGTGTGTGTTTTTGGGTAAATGAAAAAAAAAATCGTTGGCCGGGTGTCCCGGATGTTTGTTTTAAAAAAAAAAACAAAGCCTTGACGCGCAGTTGGAAAATAATAAAGTGTGAAAAAAAATGTGCAACGTTTAACGGCAGGTGCCCGTTTTTGACGAGTTAATGACGTCAACTTTGAGTGCAGGATGCCTAATTTGCTCAGTGGGGAAGCAAATAAATACACAGTGTTTTATTTACCACGAGTCTTTTCGCTTCTTTTTTTTATACGAAAAAGCTTAATGCACAGTTGGAAAATAATGAAGTGTGAAAAAAAATTTGCGGGTGCCCGTTTTTGACGAGTTAATGACGTCAACTTTGAGTGCGGGAGAGTGTTTTATTTACCGCGAGTCTGTTCGCTTCTTTTTTATACGAAAAAGCTTAATGCACATGCAGCAATCGAAAATTGTTGAATATTTATCTTTTCAAAGTCGGGCAAATTAAATAGACATGCGACCCCGGTTGTTAACTCGTAGATATTATCATTTAGGTGCAATATAAAAAGTTTTATGAAGTTGTGAGGCTTCTTGGAAAAAAGCCTTTCTTGGACATACACGAAAACGCACACACACACACACACAAACATTTTCGCTTTTATATTTATAGATTACAAAAGATCAAGGCAACATCAGTACTGTTGGTTTCAAATCCAAACAAATGGGACCTGTAGTTTGTCCCCTATGCCAGACTCATTAACCTTTGTTTATATTTGTCTCTCGGGAAAATGACAGCTTATGTATTGTGATAATATTTTAATTCTCAACCTTATTTTCATTTTTGTTAGACTTTTAATCTATATATATAAAAGCGAAAATGTGTGCATGTATGTATGTTCGCTTTTTGTGTATGTCTTCAAAAGGCTTTTTTCCGGCGGATTCTCAAGGCCGTCGCTCATTTTTAAAACTTTTTATATCACGTCTAAATGATAATATCTACGACTTAACAAGGGGGGATCGCCTCTCTATTTAATTTGCCCGACTTTGAAACATTAAATATTCGACATTTTCTGATCGGCACTTGTTGCTTTCGTTTTTCGGTATTAAAAAAAAAGCAAAATTCGATTTGAATCACTGGCCCACGGCCAGTGGTCTCTAGAAAACGATTGCTTTCATCTCAAGATGAGACACTCCCCTTAGTCTTTTTCCCCAAAGTTAGGTAAAAACAAACAAACAAACCTGGTTATTGACTTCATTGAAAACTTTCCTGCAGAAAATGCTGAATTACTATTGCTTACGATCGCCGCATGTGCATTAAGCTTTTTCGTATAAAAAAAAGAAGCTAACAGACTCGCGGTAAATAAAACACTGTCCCGCACTCAAAGATTAACTCGTCAAAAACGGGCATCTGCCAGGTCGCACTTTTTTTGGTTTTTTTTCACACTTTACTATTTTCCAACTGCGCGTCAAGGCTTTTTTTGTTTTTTTAAACAACCAACGATTTTTCTTTTCATTTACCCAAAAACACACACACACCTACAAACACCAGGGCAACGTCGGGTACCTCTGCTAGTTACTGGGGACTGTTTGTGAACTTGATATTACTATGAAACTTCCTCCTATGGTGGGAAGCCAATTCAATCCACCTTGGATGAATGGCTTTGGCTTTACTAATTTGGGATTTCTACCCACAAATTTTGCTATGTGTGGTGGACAATTAAAAAAAAAAATTTTTTTTTTAATTTTGATTGGCTTACGTTCATTTCTGGCATTGGAGAAATTAAAAAGTTAAAATCTGAAAGATAAAAAGTTCCAAAGAAAAAAAATTAAAAACACAAAAAAAATTATTTAATAAAAATCATAAAACTTAAATTCTGGAGAGACAGACAAAGAGACTGATGAGAATCTGGCATAGGAGACTGACTATATTGCTTGGATTTGAAATCGACAATACCAATGTGGTTCTGATGTAATATATATATATATGAATATAATACAGAAGTCTGTAATGCACCAAGAAATAATTCTTATCCCATCAAAATATCCATCACTTTGACTGTTACGATAATCATGAAAAATGAAAAATACTTTCTCTTCAAATTGGATGCCAAGCAATTAATTTAATATTTATTTTGAAGACAAGAATATCGTTTACTCTCTATCTGTGCCTAAAACTAAACAAAAATTCCATGAGCAAAGTTTCTTTTCTACAACTTTCCATCTGTAGAACACAATACAGTGGGGCCTTTTCCCAGCTTACTATAACATGGTCGTTTGCAAATCTAATGTAAATAAGTTCTTGTGGAGCTGTCCTCTGTATATAATTAAATCCTACCCAAGTTCCACCATTATCGATTATCACTGTTGTCTCATTGCCTACCCGACGCTCATTAACCTTTATGCTTGAGTGGCCTTTGATAAGCAGTGACCCTCTTGTTAAAAAAAAAAAAAAAAAATTCATTCTATATTCTTGTTTACTTTATTACTGTTCCATTTGAAAGCAAGTAATCCAAGCAAGTTTGAAGGTCTGATTTGTTTTTAACATTTGGTAAAATATTTTTATTTAAAACTTTAATGTGATTAAAATAAACTATTTTTGCAGGTCGCTCCATTGATAAAATGGTTTGAAGTTGCTGAAGAAGAAGATGACTAATATTTTTAATGGAATTTAAAGACATTTTTGCAGTAATTCTGGATTGGCCATACCAGTCTAACATTTTTTGTATTGGCAATTTGTGATTAAATCTAATTTTGCCTGAATTTTATTTGTTTGCTTTTATTATTGACTTTATTTCTTCATATTTTGAATCTGAACAAAGTGTTCATTTTAGTTTAGGAATTTGTTGTTACTATTTAATAGGAAAAATAATCCCAAATAAAACTCTTAGATTGATTAAGCGTAAAATGTAACATTTTTAGGCAGTTTTAATTTCAGAATTCCTCCTATATTAAACAACAAAAATAAAGAAAAATCTGTATGATGTATGTACCTAGATAAAAGAAAAAGTAGTTTTATCTTTAAATAAGAAAATAAAATGTTATGAGTAACAAAAGAATAGCTGTCTTGTCTGCCATTTTGAAAAAAAAATCTAAGAAGAAAAATAAGGCATATGACTTAATTTACGCTAGCAAAATTTATTTTGTAATGCTTACAAATTCCCATTAATTGCTTTTCTTTAAAATGATTTTCTTTATAAAAATAAGACTATTGATCATCCACAAAGTCATCGACCCAGCTCCACCATGAGGGTAAAAAAAACATTGCGCTGATTCAGGACAGTGAAGCTGAACTGATTCTGGTGTACCCCTACACTTTCCAACGACATTCGGCGAGTGATGCCACCAAATTTGGCCGTTCTCTGGGTCAGACTTTCAGCAACTTGGAATTTAGTAGGGAACAAAGTGGAGTCTCTTGGCCCAGTCTAGATGGGTCCCTTCCTGTCCAGCTGATTCTCTGTCTGACTCTCTGTCTTGTATGGATAAATAGGTGTCATGGCTTCGTCCCTCTAATAGAATTTAACTCTCATTTATCGATAATACATCATTGCTTTAATTTCCTGCCATGTTTACTGGTTCTCAGTATGTGAGTGTCTGTCCTTTTGACACTGGAATGATCAACAGGTTTACAACACACTTTTCTTTCCTTTTTCCTCATCTACTTGCTACTGTGAATAGATTTCATAATTCTTCATTTAATTTTTTTTCGTTCAACAACTATTTCAATTAATCAACACTGCAGGGCAAGTGTGTGTGTGTGGTCCCCTCAGCCCTCTTGATAAGCCATATATCTATTTGATATTATTTTAGAAATTTGAGTAATGGTGTCCTGTCTCTGACTTGGTCAGTTCATAATTCAGTTCATGATAATAATAAAATAAAACAACCACTTGAACCTTATGAGATATCAAGGACCACCCTGCTTGAGAGAACTTGACCAATTTTGAGAATTTGATTAATGGTGCTTGTCTGTGACACAGTCAGTACATAATCTGGTTTATGAAAATAAAAAACAGCCACTTAAGTTTTATTAGCAAGAGAATAACTCAACGTTTTCTTTGAGTAAACCTAGCATATCTTTTATCAATCCTTTTCGTGAGAAATTAACACAGTTCCAACCATCTCCTTCTTTTCTGTTTATGCTCCTTTTCCTCTGTGTAAATTTCAACAAGTAACCCTTTTTCTCTTATGTTATTTTTTTTTGACCTACCTATATTATCACACCAAGCCCTCACCTTTATGGAGTCTGTCACTGGAACCATGAATGGCTTGCACTCATAACAAAAGCAACTTTGGATCACCGTGCCTGGTCAGTCAGTGTTCAGGATGTGGTGAGCTTATTTGAAAGAGCTGGCCCAACTGATCTAGGGTGAATTCTGCTACCATGACGATGATAATGAATGTACACAGACATGTTTATAGATTTCTCAGGTGATTACAAGAAAATAAAGCAATGTAATAATTTGTCTTTGGCTATATATAATTTTAACAAATATGCATAGAATTTTTATCTATTGAAATCAAATAAAGGGAAAAACTAATCTTCAAAAATCTTTCAATTTGAATTCTATTTTATTTTATTTTTTTAATAATCCAATTAAACAGCAGTTTTTTTTGTTTTTTTTCATCTGAAACAAGGCGCCACTTGGACACAAGGGGCCAATATTTGGGATGATGTCTGAGGACAGTGGGGATTTGTGCAATAAGATGTCTGTTCAGATTACATTTAAACTTTTGCATATTAGTACAGTACACGAAAATGCGGATGAAAGTCCAATATCTAATGGTCTGAGAGAAGAAACTATTAGAGTAGAAAGCTTTCTGAAATCTAGAGATCTCAACAATGAAAAGGTAGGATTTTGCTGCTTGTTGGGTTAATCAGGAGTATATATGTTGAAGGGGTACAAGTGCTATGAATTTATTAAAGTACTTGTAAAACAGACACAGGGATGCAGCAATCAGGCAGATTAGAGCTTGGTCGTTAGGATGAGACCATTTATATTTGAGACTCTTTTTTAGGCCCTGTCTAAGAGGGAGAGACTCATAGATGCATTAGCCTAGATGTGGTAACAATACTTCATGGGCGAATGGTGACTTAAAAGCAACTTTTTTAAAAATGAAATATGCATTTTTAATATTTAATTATCAATGCACATGTTTACACAACATGGCTGAACCTAGTGAGATTTGAAATTTAGATTCCAGAGTCTAAAGCTCTACTACTGAGCTAACTCGCACTAGTGCTGGAATGTACTGCATTTTTATAGATGTTCTTTGTTTTTGTTTTTGATATTTTAGAATGAATTAAATTTGTATTTTAATGGAAATCGCTTCAGACAAGGCATGAAGCCACATTATGTAAGAAGCTAAAAAATAAGTACTTCAAGGGAAAAATCTTGCCAATTATAAGTGTTAGATTTTGACTCAGAAAATAGCAATTTTTCCCTTTTGTCAGAAACCTTGCTTCTGGTGAGAACTAAAGGACAAAATAAGGGAAGCTTGGCAACTTATGTACTTTTGAAAAACAATGATGTATTAGGTTGATGAGAAAGTTATTGCAGAATTTTTGATTTTGATTTCAAATGATGTATTTTCAAATAAGTCTTAGCTATAATACCTTTACTTTATATATTATTTTAACGATTAAAATAATGTATAAAGTTAAGTTAGAATCATTTTAAAACAATTATGTCTCCTTTTCAGAACGTTGAATACAAAATGGAAAAAAAGCAAATTCGCATAATTTTCTTATTTCAATTCAAGCTAGGGCGAAAAGCTGTTGAAACAGCTCACGATATTATTGAAGTGTTTGGCCCAGGAACCACTACTGAACGCACAACACAATGGTGGTTTAAGAAATTTTGTGATGGCTATGAGTCTTGAAGATGATGACCATAGTAGTCGATCATCGGTTGTTGAGAGCCTTAGTCGAAGCCAATCCATGCACAACTGTTCGAGAATTTGCTTCTGAATTAGACATAATGTACACGACAATTTCCAACCACTTGAGAGAGATTGGAAAGACAAAAATTTGATAAATAGGTGCCTCACAAATTGAACAAAAGAAACGCCATTATGAAGTATCATCTTCCCTTCTTTTACGCACAAGAACGACCCGTTTCTTGATTGGATTGTGATTTTTGATGAAAAGTGTTCTTTATGACAACCGGTGATGCTCAGCAAAAATTCCCAAAGCAAAAGTTGCACCAAAAGGTCATGCTGACTGTTTGGTGGTTTGCAACCAGTCTCATGCATTAGTGTTTTGAATGCAGGGGAAACCATTATGGCAGACAAGTACTGTCAACAAATAGATGAAATGCATCAGAAACTTCGACAACAACACCCAGCATTAGTCAACAGAAAAGGCCCAATTCTCCTCCACGATAATGCCCAACCGCACGTTGTTGAACCCACCCTGCAGAAGTTGAACAAATTGGGCTACAAAACTCTGCCTCATCCGCCATACTCTCCAGACCTCTCACCTACCAACTACTACTTTTTCCAGTACCTCAGCAACTTTTTGCATGAGAAATGTTTCAAAAACGCCTTCAGTAACTTCATAGCGATCAGCATGCAAGATTTTTCGTTACTGGCATAAATACACTTGTGTGTTGACAAAAGTGAGTTGATTCAAATAGTGCTTATTTTGATCAATAAATTTTTGTTTAAGCCAAGATATGTTCATCCGGATTTAAAAGTTAAAAAAGAACTTGTCACTCTGATACATTAATAATGTTATTATTTCAAGAGTACCTTCTCTGCATAAGTACTGAAAGTTGCATTGTACACATAGAATGATAAAATGAAAACTGTTGAAAAAACAGTCTACATCTTTATGAACTAAAACTACAGTTTTTATTGTTTTTTTTTAATATATATATATATATGTATATACTAACAAAAGTACCCATCATTGACTGGGTCAAAAACAGCCTACAGAAAATGGACTCTGATTTATGAAAGTATGATAGGTTATGAAAAGGAAGGGTTGTAAAGAGATAGCTTCGAATTGGGGGGTATCAAAACCAAAGCAAAATATGATTAAAGTAAAAATAAAATAGATATACCCCATAATTTATTATACCATACCTGTTCACACTGAAACACTTATCACAATATTCTGTGGATCTATATTAAAAGACTTTGTGACATATTTCCATTCTATGGAGGTCAAGTGTGAACACTCCATAATTTTAATATACCATATTTCTTCAAACTGAAACATAATTATCAAAGTATACTTACGCAGATAGATATGAAAAGTCTTTATTAAAGTTTGTGCCTATTTCCATTCTATGGAGGCCAGGCGCGAATGCAGACCCCACAATTTTATTATACCATCCCTATTTAAGTTAAAACATACTTATCAAAGTATTCTTATGTACATCTATATCAAAAACACTTGTAAATGTCTTTTTAAATTTTTTATTTCCATACTTTGTGGACCAGGTGTGAACGCAGACCCCACAATTTTAATGAACCACCGTTCTACCAGATCAAACATACCCATTCCTGTGTCTCGATACATATACTATCATTATATGTAATCAGTTTTTTAAAATAGTCAACCATATAGGAGCCTATTCGTGACCACACACACAGACATTCAGCTTTATATTATATATATATATATATATATATATACTAGCCTGGCTGCTTGGCGTTGCCCAAGTGTTTGGATGTATGTGTTCAGCAAAAAAAAAAAAAAAGTGATTGTAGGCAGACAGGCTCGAACTCGTACCGCGAAGGAGGAAAAGAACATGAAAAAAAACGTTACGTCTTTGCTGCTTTGCCCATCGCAAAACCGGAAGTGATTTAGGTTTAAGTTAATGCTAGTCAATCGAAAAGAGAGGATGGCTTTTGAAAACATCAGCGAAAAAGCGTCCAGTTGAGGGTGAAATGATTAATGTTTTTAGCCAATTGTGCCCTATTTGTTGTCCGAAGAATTGGCTTCACAATGATACGATTCATGAAAATCCATCGCCTCTCGAAAGTTTTAGGCAGACAAACATACACACATATATATATACATTTAAACAAACAGGTGAGATTTATATTATAGATTATATTGGACGCAATATATAGTAATGATTTAAAAAGTTTTAAAAAAATAAAGACTCGTGCGCCACCACCGAGAATCAAAACCAAAACCTTCAGCTTACGACTTATTTTTTTCTCTGCCGCCAATGACTGGGCCATTAAGACATATTTTCTCGAAGGCTAAAAATTAAAACATGAACCAATAGCTACTACGTTATGCATTCATAATGGCGGCGTTCGACCTTCACCTCTCAAATTTCATTTTTTTTTAATTTTCAAACTTTTGCACCAATTTTTCCGGGCTAAAACCCAAATATAAAGTTTTGCATGGATTCAAATACCTTATATATGAAGTTTCATGTCTGTAGACCAAACACTCTAGGAGGAGTTTGGTAGGCAAAAATTTTTAAACAAAAATATATACGTATACATAAATATATACGGAAACAATTTTGTGTTTACTATAAACTTTTTACACGAATATTATGCAAGTATAAATCATGTAGAACATCAGCATTAATATAATTACACGCAATAGTTAACTAAAGATGATCATCCCATAAGAAAACCGAAGAAACTAATAGGGAATTAATTAAAATGAATGTTTAAAAGAATATGCAAATTAGCTAGATCTTCTGCTAGTGAATGCAATTCCACGCCCCATACATAAAAAAATTGTATTTTCTTTTCAAATAAATAGAGAAAAGGATTTTAATATGGATATCAATACACACACTTGAAAAACGAATTTATAGGAATATAGATAGATATATAGCTAACGCTTACTTGTTTATAAAGACAACTACTTTATTTTTCTGGCATTGCTTTCATTTACATGTTTTTAGTTGTGTGAAAGCGACTCTATAAGTCACTCCGTCGGTCCGTAACACTTTTGTGCTTGGCCTTTTTGGTTAAGATCAAAGGTCTGTTGTTGATAGATGCTGTTCTTAACTTTTTAAGCTTTTCTTGGCCTTTTGGCCAAGTTTTTTTTTTTCTTTCTTTCTTAGCCTAGATCAAAGTGTAGTATCTGTTCTCTGATACATACACTGCGCGAGGCAGTGCTGTTCTGGCGACACATTCTCGTGCCCGGAACACTTAGCAAGTAAATCATACTCTAACACTTATCCTAATCCTAAACCTACTAAACCATATCTAACCATACATTCCTAAACTTACAAAACTATATCTAACCATACATTAACTCGTCTCTCTCGATCCAATAATGTAGCAAATTTAGCTGCTTCCACTGCATGGATTTTTACTTATACCCTCTCCCAGTAAAAATGAAAATGGAAAGCATAATAATGCCCTTTTTTAACCACGTTTGAGGAGTGAAAATTTTCTGTAGAAGCTACCCTAAATGCCCGATTTTTTTTTCAGGAATAACCGATAAATATTAACTACCCAAGCGGGGTCGCAGAAATACCTGGATTAGGACCCAGGCGCGGGGCAAACCCCCTCGGAGCTAATGGACCCGTAGGTCTTCCCAGGTCATCCATTTAGGAGAAGGAAAACTCTGAAACTAAACCTAGGGGAGGGAGGCCTCTTCAGTCCTGGACGACAACCTTCCTAGAGCTGGTGACTCAAACAAATCACCGGTTGGCAAACCTAAACTGCTTAAGGAAGAGATAGGCTCTGTCTATCGCCCAGCTTTCATACTCCTTCTTTGCCTATTGGCCAGGCGTAGAGGTACTATCACAGGGACTCGTCTGAATCACCCAGTGGTTGACCTTGTTTCCTGACTAGGGCAATGAACGCCGCTTTTCCCCACTCCCGCCACATCCCATCCCCCTAAACTGGACACAGTGGGGTTCTTCAGTGCCATATATGTTGGTGCAGTTGGACTGGGCTGGCTTTGCCTAATGGATTGAGGGTACCGGATTGACAGTTCCTGGCTGCTGTTTCCGACTGATAGTACAGGTGCCCTAACTCTTTGGTAGCGCTTAGAGCGGCTGCTCCATCAACAGTTGTAAAATATCGGGATGTTTGTAGTGCCATGTCGCGCATGGAAAGGGACCCTGCACTCATCCCCGGTGGGCTTTCCTGAGGCCACAATCCTGTGGGTGAGGACAGCTGATGGTCTACTTGTATTGCATGTCTGGTATTCTGCACAACTACTTGTCCGGCACCCCCTCACTCACTCACCCTAACTGAAACTTTTAAATAAAATAAAATGAAATGATAGCTCAAGCAAAAGTTACGTTTAAACCAGGACCAAACTCAAAGAAAACCAACCTGCCTCCTCCCTTGAGGCTTGCATTTACTAATATCCGCGGGCTTAGAACTAACTTAGATGATGTTGAGTCATTTCTCCTTGTAAACACCCCGGATATCTTAGCATTAAGTGAAACTAACCTTCACTCCTCCATTCCCTCTAACCACTTTAACATGCCTGGTTATCTCCCACTCTACCGTAGGGACTCGGACAGACATATGCATGGACTTGGAGTCTATATTCGAAACACCCTCCCCCTGACTAGAGAAATAAAACTAGAATCAGAGGACCAGGCCTTTATGTGCTTCAGACTAAATATGCAACACAATATTAGCTACTTGTATTTTCTCTACCACTCTCCCTCAAACCAAGACTGTACCCTAATAAACAAAGTCTCAGACAGCATAGATATAGCACTCTCCCTCGATACTAGCGCACAAATACATGTATTTGGTGACTTCAATGTCCACCACAGTAACTGGCTAGGATTCTCTAATCACACAGACGTAGCTGGTAGCGCAACACATAGCTTCTCTATATCCCATTCCCTATCTCAGTTGGTTACATTTCCGACACGTTTCCTAGACCAGCACGATCAACATGCCTCACTTCTAGATCTCTTTCTGACAACGGTTCCCAATGACTGTACAACAAATGCCCACAGCCCACTCGGGAATGCTGATCACGCTGTGATAATGGTAGAAATCAGCCTAAATTCTCGCCCTAAAACTGAAGACCCACTACTCAAAACAACGAGGTATTACAAAAAGGCTGATTGGGAAGACATCAGGGAGCTCATCAGAGATGCCCCATGGCAAAATATCTTTACTCTTCCAGCGGAACAGTGTGCAAATGAGACCACTGAATGGTTCAAAACTGCTATTGAAGCACATGTTCCCGCACGGAAATTCTATAGCAAGCCCCACTCTCCCCAATGGTTTACTTCTGCTTGTGGCAGCTGCCATATGTCAAAGGCAGCATGCGTTCCGCAGATTCAACCGACATAAGTCCAGCTCAAATAAACAGAAGTTTATAGAAGCTAGAAATAATTGTAAGAGAGTGATAGAGACAGCTAAGACAGATTACTCTGAAACCACCAGAAAGCGCATCGAAGCACAGAAATTAGGAACCCGGGATTTTTGGAAAATCTACAACAGCATAGTTAATAATAGACAGTCAACTATTCCCCCACTAACAAACAATCATGAGGTTGCTTGCACGGCAACTGACAAGGCTAATCTGCTTGCCAGTCGGTTTGCCTCAAACTCCACACTGAACTCGGTACACCACTCACTCCCTGATTTTCCTCTGCGAACAGACGCCACACTAGACGATTTGAAAATCACCCCTTCTCAGGTACATGCTATTATAAAAAACCTAGACACCTCAAAAGCATGTGGACCAGATCTCATCCCGGCTGTGCTATTAAAAAAATGCTCTGCCAAGGTTGCTCCAGTTCTCTCCAAACTTTACAATAAATACCTTAACGAATCTTGTTTTCCCGACTGCTGGAAAACCGCCTCTGTGGTACCAGTCTTCAAGAATTCTGGTGAAAGAACAGACCCACTAAATTATCGCCCCATTAGCCTCCTCCCACTTTTCACCAAAATATTTGAGTCCTTAGTTAATCAAGCCCTAGTCCAGCACCTAACAGCTGCTAAACTCCTGACTGACAAACAATATGGATTCAGGCAAGCCCGTTCAACAGCAGATATCTTAACTGTAGTTTCTGAATGTATATACCTTTCATTGGATAAAACAGGGGAGGGTAGAGCGGTGGCCCTTGATATATCTAAGGCTTTTGACAGGGTATGGCACGATGGTCTTCTAAGGAAAATTAGATCATATGGAATCACTGGAAGAATTCATAATGTAATTAAATCCTTCTTAAATAATAGAAAAATCAAAGTTGTCCTCGACGGTCGTACATCCAAACAATATGACATAAATGCGGAAATACCTCAGGGGTCTATCCTTGGACCTCTATTATTCCTGATATTCATAAATGACCTCCCTGATAAAATTGTTTCGGAGATGGGTATATTTGCCGATGACACCACTCTCTATAACAGATATGAGGGGAAAACAAATGAACACATATCCAAGGAAATAGCAGAAACACTAGAGGATGACCTCCAATCCGTAGTGGAATGGGGACAAAAATGGTTGGTCACATTCAATGCTGCTAAGACTAAGCTTGTTTCCTTCAATAACTACAAGAAACCTTCTCCGCCACCAATAGCAATGGCCAAGAACACATTGCCTGAAAGTACTTCTTTTAAACTCCTCGGCCTAACGTTTACAGGGAATATGAACTGGAATAGATACATTGAGAGCATTGCCAAGGCTGCTGCAAGGAAGGTTGGCTCCCTCTACCATGCTAGAAAACTACTTACGCCTGACAGTATCCTATACCTCTATAAGGCAACCATTCGCCCATGTATGGAGTACTGTTGTCACATCTGGGCTGGTGCATCTGCTGCTTGTCTCTCGCTCCTGGACAGGGTTCAAAAGAGAGTCGCCAACCTGATAGGTCCTGAACTGTCATCTAGGCTTCAGCCTCTGTCCCATCGACGAGATGTTGCATCCCTCTGCCTGTTCTACAAATACTTTAATGGTGAATGCTCTGACGAACTGCAAACACTTGTACCTCCCCGACGTAACTACCCCCGACAAACCTGACAAGCTACTAAGTCTCATCCCTTTACAGTAGAGATCCCTAGGTGCAAGAAAGCCTTTTACTCCAATAGTTTCTTCCCCAGAACTGCGGGTCTTTGGAACTCCCTTCCGGGATTCTGCTTTCCCAACTGCAATGATATGCAGAAGTTCAAGTGTAATGTTAACAAATATCTTTCTACTCATCTCCCTTCATAATGACCCCGTTAATTAAGTCCTTAATAGTAGCCCCCTGCTTCAAAGTGGCACTGTGCCTTGTTTGGGGTGAAAATTGAATAAAAAAAAAAAATAAAAAAACTTGTTGGGTAGCGTTCTGTCCACACCACCACTTTGTCTGCTCTCCCCTCTCACGGGGGGGATTCGAGCTGATAATTTACGACCTTCCCGCGAGGGACGTCGGAAACTCTCTCTCTTCCCTCCACTAACTTCCCACTCCCTCTCTCAGTTCTATCTCCCCTCTTGCCGCCACTTCTTTTTGGCGCCAAAGTCGGCTTCCCTCTTTGGACGCCGACTCCACGTCACTCATTTTCGCGATTTCCAAACACAAAGAGAGCTTTTTAAAAATGGACAACCCCCAGCCCGGGGGGCCACCAATACAGATACCCCCAGCCAGAAACAACTGCTCCCCAAGAGGACGACTCCCCAATGGGGGGGAGCAAAAACACCAACAAGCAACAGGACATTCCGCACAGAAAATGAATCAAGTTACGCCCCCCAGAAGGAGGAAAACTCACAAGCAGCTCCCCAAGAGGGCGCCTTCCCCCAAGGGGAGAAAAAACAATGTTAGACGGGGCATCCCGCTCTAACAACAAAAATCAAGAGGAGGTAACTCCAAAGGATGATAAAGGTGGCAATGCTCCCCAGGAAGGCTTCTCCCCCAAAAGGGGAGAAAATCAAGAAAACGAGGGGGCATACCGCTGATCTGATGGCTAGATGCGGTCTGGTTGACAGGTTTCGGGTCGAGCATCCGGGGCAGGAGATGTGGACCAGTAGCGTTTCCTCCTATCCAAACACTTACTTGGACAGGATGTTAATTAGGAGAGGCGAAGTAGACTTCTTATCTTGTCCCACGTTTACTTGGCTAGGCCAGACAGATCATAAACTAGTTATGGCCCAGCTGAAGCTAGAAAATAGGCCTAAGTTAGTGCTCACTGGAAGTTAAACACCTCCCTTCTGGAGATACAAGACTTCCAAGAGAAGCTAATAGAATTAATTCAAAAAGCACTAGAGGGGGTGGTTACTAGGAGTAAGTGGTGGGTAGGTCTAAAAGCCCAAATTAGAACCTTCTCCATCAAGTATGCCCAGTGCCTCGCACTAGATAAGGCCAAGGCGAAGAAGAACAGAAACTAGCCCAGGCTACAGGGGAGGGTGATAGGGTTAGTCAGGAACTAACTAAGCAGGACCTTCTGCATGAGAATAGCGAGCGTTATGAAGGTCAAGTAGTCAGAGCTAGGCTTAGAAAGATCGCCAATGAAGCAGTCAACTCCAACACTGACGTGCGTCGTGAAATTTCTAGGCGTGGTTCGGACAAGTGCATTGCAAAGGTAAGACAAACGGATGGACGCACCCTGGAATCGACTTGGGAGATCTGCGAGGGGTTTCGAGAACATTTCGAGGAGCGTTTTACGCAGCAGCCCGATCTTCCGGTCCTTGAGTTTAGCGACTATTTGGCTGACTCCCTGCCTCGAGGCGGCTAGAGCAGCTAGTTGCGAGGGCCGGGTGACGGAGTGGGAGGTTTTTACTGCAATGAAGCAAGTCAGCTGTGACAGATCGCCGGGACTCGATGGTCTGCCATACGAACTGTATTTGAGACTGTCGCCCATGTTTCTGTCTCTTGTGACGGATGTGTTCAACCATTGGTTTGCTCAGAGATCCATCGTGGGGCAAGTCACCAAGGGAGTGATCGCATTGCTGAGGAAAGGTGATGGGCATGGTGGGGAAGAGTTAGACGATTACAGGCCCATAACTCTGCTAAACACAGAGTTGAAGATTTTAGTCAAGGTCCTGTTGAATCGGCTGCAGGTTGTTATCGACGAGTTGGTTGAACCGGAACAGAACTACGCTGTGAAGGGGAGATCGATTCAGAACAACTTGCATCTGATACGCACGATCCTAGAGGGAGGGATAGATGACGATACGGAAGCCGCACTGATCAACTTAAATCAGTCCAAAGCTTTCGATAGGGTCGACCATCGTTTCTGGGCATCTGTCTTAGAGGCCGCCGGTTTTAAACCGGACTTCTGCAAGTGGATCTCCATGATGTATCGACAGCCCACAGCTGTCGTGCAAGTCAACGGAAAGCGCTCGAAACCCTTTGTTATTTCTCAGTCGGTTCGTCAGGGTTGTCCGCTGTCACCCCTGCTCTGTGTCTTAGCTGCAAGCTGAGACATGGGGAGGCAAATCGGGCCTGCGCGGAATTGCAATACCTTGTGGCTCAGCCGCCAAGGTATCCGCTGATGTCACGGTCTTTGTGTCAAGCTTCAGAGACATCGAGATTGTGTCAGAGGCGCTCACTCGGTACGAAAGAATTACAGGGACCAAGATAAACCGCAGCAAGTCGGTAAGACTGCAGTTGGGCGCCTGGAGTGGCAACGCCAACTTCCCGGTGCCCTTCAGCTGGACGGATGGCCCGGTTCGGATCCTCAGCGTTTGGTTTGGACCGGGTCTCCAGCTTGACAAAAATTGGTTGGAGCTCTAGTCAAAGGTGGAGGCTGCAGTCAATTCATGGTTTCCTAGGAAACTTTCCTTAAAGGGTAGAGCTGAGGCGTGTGGCACTTACGTCTTTCCTCTCATCCATTACCGACTGGACGTACTTCCCCTGCCTGCACAATACCTAACAGCTCTGGTCGAACTCTTGTCCACACTTCTTTGGGACAGAGGAAGACACTAGGTGAGCAGACAGGTCTGTATTCAACATTCGTGTGAGGGAGGCTTGGGAATGCTGGACTTGAAGTGTCATCCAGACGCTGAGAGGCTGGCCTTCCTGAGCCACTATATGCAAGATGACCAACCTTGGCACCCTGTGGTTACTGCCGTCTTCCCCAACCTCGTTCTCGACCCTTCTATCAAGACCCGTTGCAGGCTGCGAGGAGAATCTGCCTACATGAAAAAGTGCTGAGCCACGCTAAAACGACTACCAAGGTCCAGCGACCTTGTGACTGCTACCCATAGGGAACTCCACAGGGATCTAGTGAAGGGGGCTGCCGACAACCCACTATGCACGCGTTTGGGTTGGAAGCAGAGTGAGATCCGCTCCGTGTGGAGTTGGGCATCAGGTTCGTGTCATCTGAACAATTCAGAGTTCTCTCTGACTTGGCGATTGGCCCGAAATGCATTTCCACTCAACAACATACAATGCAGTTCCGGGTTTTTGGAGTCGCCTGATTGTCCCCGTTGTGGGACAATGGCCGAAGAAACGACTGATCACATTTTCTTTGATTGCTGCGAACTCCACCAGTACTGGTCGTAAACACCAACTACGGGTGAAGATCAGATGTGATAGAAGAAGGCTGCGTTGCGCAGCATTTGACAGAAGATGGATACATGTAGCAAGTCTGTGTGTACGAAGAGGAGCCAAATTTGAATACGTGTTACCCGCCTAGGTGTGGAACGCGCAGTTCCGTAAAGTAAAATTAAACAAGTAGTCTCTCAGCTAGCTGAGTGCGTGTTCCATCCCTCCCCGATTAGGAAGCCTCCAAGATCCCCACCCCCTCCTACTTGCAATTTTTGTTTTCACCCCTTCCTCTAAATTTCACCCATCTTGGAGAGAAAGAAATACAAACTAACCCCCATCCCTTACCCACAAAATTTTCTTTTCTCCATTCACCCGCATCTAGAGGGCATCCCCACTTAGAGACTGACCCGCAGAAGCAAGGTTCTTTTTACAAACCTAGTGGAACAGGCAGTCTATCAACTAAACGGGGTTGGGAGGGTCCTACTAATCACCTTTTGTTTTTTCTTCCCCCGCTCTCGACACAAATGAATTATTGTACCGTTTTATTGTTATCTTTTTTGTTTTTACATGTAAATAAAAAAATGTTTTAAAAATTGGGAGTTAAGTAGGACGTCCCCCAGTATGAAAGGGTGAATGCGGTATTATGGTGAAAGAAGATACTAGCTGGGAGAAACTTTTGATTTTGTTTAGTTCTGGAGTGACAAGGATGACCAACGACCCCCACAATCTCCCCTTTTGATTTAGCCATGTGCCTAAGTTTTTTGTTCATTGTTGATTTTCACTGTATTTTTAACATGAATAAAGGATTTAATATCTCAAAGTGTAGTATCTGCCAGAACAGATACTGCAAGCAAAGACCATATGTGGGGCCAGCCCCACATATAAGACCTTGGTTAATGTAGGGGAATCCCTTCATACCAATTGTCACTATCCAGCTCCCCTACTCCCCGGGGAGTTGGTCCTCATTTCCCCTTCACTCCTCACATTAAAAATTGGCCTTGTGCCTAATTTGCTCGGTGGGGGAGCTAAGATCAAAGTATAGTATCTGTTCTTACTACATGCTGTACTTATGTTTGTAACTTTGTGATATAAAGTGGGGGATCACTTTTCTGTATTAATTTAATGTAAAATGATCACCCATTTTACAACCAGTCAGTCTCAAAGCCATTCAAGTCATTCTCCAGCTCATTCAAGTTGTTTTTGAAGGATTCCAGCTATTTTTTAAGCATTCAAGTCATTCTTAAGGTCATTCAATTCATCCTTAAGTTCATTGAAGTCATTCTAAGTCATTTACTTTTTATTTATTTAAGTCATTTCAGCCCATTTTTCAGTCATTTTAGTTTATCTTTAAGAATTTCATGTCAATCCTACATTCACGCATTCATTCATTACACGAGAGCACGCAACTAATGGCTATTGGCCTTGTTCATATGTATGACAAGATTTTTTTTCATTAAAACATGGTTTAAATATATTGTCCTGAATTGTTAAAAATTGATACAGTTAAAAGAAAAATAATTCATAATAAAACTCATTTAAAGATTTATTTGAAAAATCAAAATATTAATTTATTTTTAAAGATAAATATTTCTTTCAAATAAAAAAAGCACATACTGTTTTAGTATTGTTTCATTTCAAATGTAATAAACTTTCAAAATATCAATATCTTACTTTACTGTATTTCTCCAGCAAGTGTTCAATTTTAATTACACATGTTCAAATGGAAAATAATTTCTTGTTTTTAGGAAAAGAAAATAGTCATTTTTGGGTGATGTTCATAATTTTCTTCTGAAATTTGTGCAACACAAGAATTTTCAATTGTATCTTCGGATATTATTCCATGACATCAACAGATTACGTGACTTCTATATTTACGTAAGTCATAGGTTAACAGTTTTGATAATATGTGCTCCAAATTTCTGTCCATTAATTACTTTAATGTCAGAAAGAATTGTCTGATTCTGTAACTAATAAATTTGTCAAGTAACCTTTTGTGGCCATCTATCACAAACCTTTTCTGGAGCAATAGCTTCTGACATATCAAAATCCCCATCCCAAGATTCACTGATCCTATGCAATGTTAGTCAGCAGTTGATCTTGAAGGATGTAATCCATATTGCTTGTCATTATTTTGATTTCAGATTCAAATATGCTTATAATACACAGGCAACTGGACAGTCTTTACAGAGATACAGAATAGTGACAAAGTTTTCCATGAAGATGGAAATCATCAAGTAGCAATGGTTCAATAGCTTTGTACAGATAGGAGCAAGTTTCAACAGTTGATCCTTAATTATAATGACTGGAAGGTTATCAAGAAGTTGCCTTGCTGGTATCAAGGTTCTTGTTCAGTAATATCAGTAACAGATATAAATGGGGTAGCTCAAATTCTTCTATAATCCTGTATAAATACACCTAGTTCAATACATAGGATGATATTGTTTCTGAATTTTTGAGATGAGAATTGATAATTTGTATTATTTGAATTCAAAAGGACCACTAGTTTAACAAATCAAACACTGAGTAAAATTTAGTTTCAATGACACTCTTCTGGAAGTTAAAGGTTCAATCCTCACAGCTTTTGATATTCTTAGGATGCAATTGTGAATTAAGACTTTTACATTATCATGGCTGATGAAATAAGAGCATGCCACCCCACGGATGAAATAAAGGTTTCCGTTCAAAATTCTATGCAGATTTCCAGAGTTCAACAAAATACACCAGAAAGTTGGAGATGTCATTAGCCAAAATGTGTGAATAATGAAGAATGAGAACAGTGGTTTGAATAATGCAAGCATAAGATGATTGTGTAAAAATTCCCCTCGCCCAAATTTTAAATACTTGCTATTAATCAGTATTTAATATCTTATGCTCCTCTATCATCTCCACAAGGTGTATAGAGAATTTTATAGCTTAGTTAGCTTCTTTTTTTTTTTTACTCTTTTCATCCTATTGCCACTTGGATATGAGGGGTACTAATTAGGATCATATTTACAGGGGGCTATGTGGGGTGTTGAGCAGCGAGATGTCTGTTCACATTACATTTAAATTTTTGCATATTAATAGTCAGGAAAAAAAAAGAGGGAACCAAACAGTCTGAGGGAAGAAACTATTAGCACAGAAGGTTTTCCAATATTTAGGGATCTCAACTGTTGTTTGTTGGGTTAGTTGAGAATATGTATATTGAGGTGACACAAGAGTTATGAGTTCATCAGAACACATTCCATTACAGTACTTGTAAAATATTTCTGAAGTTTGGAACTTAGGAAATGAATAACCAATGAAAAAAAGAAAAAGAAAAAGTGATTTTTTAAAATTCATTTTATTTCAATGGAGAAGTTATTTCTATTACTTTATAAGAGAAAGTACTAATTTTGGTGGGCATTTACAGATTGCAAACTGTCAGCCATGAAGAGTTTACCAAAGCTTTGAGAAGTAAATTCTGTAATTTGTGTACAATAATTGTCAATCTGTCCAGCGATCAACATACTGTCCAAACGTTGTGGTGCCTGCAAAGGTTTAAACAATTTATTCAGATCTTCTTCAGGCAATGGAGGTTCTCCTTTAGCGGCACGAGCAGTATTTTCTTGTTGCTGTAAAATAAAAAAAATAATTCTCATGAATGATACGAGACGAGTTCTTTCAATAACTCAGTCTGAGCTAATGTTTTAATTGAAGGATGAGGATGCATATTCTCAAAATTAAAAGATGTTAAATGATGACCGACTGTCTCTAAATGTAATTATATATCACAATAACTATATTTTGTTTTGCCATTTAGTCCTCACATTTCATGAGTGATGTTTCTGACAAACGGGGAAGAATCACTGTTTTCAGAGTTAGAATCTATCCATCTAACACTCATTAATTTTTGACCATGAAGTAGAATTTTAAAAATGCTTTTAGCTCTTTACATTAAGTGGCTTTCATGCCTTACCTGGAGCGATTTCCACTAGAAAAAAAAAACGTTCCTGTGTCGAAATAAAAATAGGTTACAAAAAAATCACATAAATTAGTCAAGTAATTTTATTTTTATGAAGAAAATCAGTTTTAAGTGATTGATGCAAGTTCATAGGCATTTTTTTAAGTAGTAAGCAAGACAATCACTCCTTAGATACTAAAATTTGATTAAATAACTTGATTTTTAGAATATATTTTTGCTTCACCATGGGTATGTACACCATACAGATTTTTCTTTATTAATAATATAGGGGAAATTCTGGACAATAACAAAAAAAATTTAGTCAACCTTTAGTGATAGGATTTACAATAAAATTAAGTAACTTATGTATTAAATTTTGGGCATGACAGCTCGTTTTAAATAATTATTTCCTATGTGACAATACAAGCAGATAAAGAGAATTTCTCAGTTAACTACTAGGAAACACGTTGTAATGTGTCTTTAAATAATAGAAAAAAACCTTTAATTTTCCCCAACTCTTTGTAGACCCCAAAATAAAGCAACAGCTGTGGTGAGCTTTATTCAACAAGAAAAAGATTCCTTCAAGTAAAGTTTTACAGCAATGCAAACCCAGTAATTCAAGCAATGGCCATCATGTATGCAGGAACAGTGTAGTCAACCAACCACAGCTACATGCATCATATAAGGCTGCATACCTCCTCATGTAAACATGCACTAAGAAACATGTTGAGTGGGTTGCATATTTGCAGTGCATACAAATAGCAAACTTTCTCCAGATAAGAAATATTCAGTTAAAAGAAGAGGCCACACAAGAAACATCTGAGTTTGAATTTTGTCAAATATAATGGTTGGGACCAACTAATCATCAATTTTTTTGATTGGAGACAGATTAGCATTTTTAAGTGGATATCTAGGTAGTCGTTATGGTGATCTAAGAATATCTATATTATATCTCTCTCAGTCTGATGTTCCACCTTTTCTTGGAAACTACTGAGTTGTTTTGGTTGAAATCCTGTATTGACATTTGTTATACGGTGCAACAAACTAAATATTATGGTATCTGTTCAATGCACAGTTAGTGATCGTAAGGGATTATTATTGGATTCATGTGGCTGAAATGTTGTATGGAGATTTCTTATAAGTTGCAGCGAACACAGTATTATGGCATCTGCTCGATGCACAATTACGGATAAATAGGGATTAATATGGATTAATCACAACTATCTCACATTTACTCTAGAAGTTTCTCAGAAACTACTTACTCTGCTGACCTGGTTGAAATATTATTTATCATAAGTTGCATCGAACTAAATATTGTAGTATTCGTTCGATACCTAATTAGGGATTAATAAGAATTGCAAAAATGAACACAAATTTAACCATAGTTAACTATTGATTTGGCATAAAACACTCATTCTAAGTTAACAGACAAAAATATATATAATCTATATACATTCAAGCAGATGGACAGTCATAGTTGGCCTTTGGGTGTTTAAGATTCAGTTTGATTTTCTAGGCTGTGACAGACAGTTTGGTTTTGTGCACCTCTCAGAAAAGCCTTTGGACTTGTGTTTTGATTGGGTCAACTGAGGTTTTATATTTGCAAGTTTGGTGTTTAAAAATGAGTACATTATAACCTAAAAAACTATGTTGTTGGTTTTAAACTGGAGTTGTAGTTTTGTTTGGAGGGAGAATTATTCTGTTGCAGCAATAATCAATACTACATGGCTGATACTGCGACCAGCGTCAAACTTGAGCAACAACTTTGAAGGAGTGGACGATCACAGCTAGTGCATTGGATGCATAAGTTCATACAGCTGACAACATAAAGATTGGCCAAAGTTTTATTTTGGCTTTACTCCTCCATATTGTATGAAGTATTCTTGTTTCTCGAAATTATTTTCAAGATGGCTTACTAATAAGATCAAATTTTATGAGTAAGAAATAAACTTTATTTATGTGAAGTTTTAAACATGATATTTCCGTTTCATCACAGGTATGTGCATCATACAGAGTTTCTTTTAATTTTGTTTTTAATATAGGGGGAGTTCTGCAGAAGAATAAATGGTGGATCAAACGAGCATCTCAAACTATGTTATGGACAGACCAAATGTTTTCAGAGTACAGATGAATAAATGAATTAAAGAAAAAAAATTCAATTCATAAAAGTGTCATGAATTTTTGTGACTAATCAATTAGATATGGTGATATGGTCTTATAAAGATAAAAATTGAATGGATTTCTTACTCTTTTATGAAGGTGCTGCTGTTTCGATTGCTGTTGACGTTGGTATAATTTTTGGAAGGTGAGATACTTGTTAGTGTCGGTTGCAACATCGTCCACACATTCAATCAATTGACGAAGGTTCTTTTCCAACATAGAACTGGAAGAAAGAAAAAACAATTACAAAATAGATTCTTTAATTTCATGAATGAAAAAAAAAATAACTTGGGATCTTTGTCATTTATGATTCATCAGTGGGTTTGAACCCGGCAAGATTCGAAATCAGGATTCCAGAATCTGAAGCTTTACTATTGAGCTAACTTGCACTAGTGCTGGAATGTACTGCATTTTTGTCATTTACTTGTTTAATTTTGTGATACTTTTGAATAAAGAGTAGAATATAGGAATCCTGGTCCTTGGCAGGCTCCCATACTCTATTGTAATAACAAGAGAAGCAACAGGTATGATCCTGATAGCCACAAATTAAATCAAACTAGGACATTTTTGCAATCTTATAACTTAAATGTTGCTACATAAGTTTGTTTTTCTTTTTTAAAATTGTCAACTTTTGACCAAATGATATGACAAATACTTTTAGCTTTGTTTTATCATCCAACTCTCCATGATGTTAACTCCAGAGTGAGGGCAGTGTATAGTGTAGGATTCTATTTCACCAATACATGCGCCACAAACTTGTCTAAAGCTTGAAAAAGGAGATACTAGAGGTTGGTGTATCTATCTCCCTTTAACAGGGACAAAATGTGACAAGTTCAGGAAAGTGGGATTTGAAAAACTAGCACCTTAAAAGAAGAGCACTCTAACCCGGGGGGGGGGGGAAAAAAAAAAAAAAAAAAAAAAAAATGCATGTACAGCCTCGTTGGCATTCTTTTGTAAGGGTGCCCCATGTGATTAGCAACAAACTAACTTCTTCTCAAAGGGTAGGAAGACAAAGTTTGATAGGGTGGACCTCCTAGAACTGCACAGGACCATACAAGAAAAAGCTACGTCCACAATGGCCTAGATTCTGGTGGCCTTTGAGGGTAGGATGTTCAGATGTACACAAACTGATTTTATTGTAAAAGGGTAAAGCTATTTTAAGAAATTAACTTTTTATAAATCTATTCTTGAGATAAAATAAAATAGATTTAAAACTAAAAAGTCTAAGAATTCTGTGGTTTCCCTCAGCAATAAACTGCAGTTTTCTTCTTTGTTTCCCCTTTTGCCTTTATGTTAACCAAATTAAATAACCTCACGCTTCAACGCAGTACATATGTATTGCTTGTCTTCTTTAAAATGAACTACTATATTTTTCAAACGCCTTGCTTTTATGCAATCTAGGATCATTTAATTTGCATACAAATGATGAGAATTCATGTTACTTTCAGATGACAGCTGAAAATAAAATTAGTTACACATCGCCATTTTACATAACCTGCAGATATGTAAGCTTTTCTGAGATAAGTTATTTTCATATTCATTGCAATTTTCCCTACAAATTTTTCACAAAAAAATAAATGCTAACCTGGTGGCTAAATCCAAAAATTGATACTTTTCACTTTCTGTTGTCTTTTGATCCAATTCACACATAAGAACGTTGACAAGGTGAGAGTTTCGGATAACAACTGGAATCTCGGTGAACATGTTTTCAAAATTCAGTTTCAGTCGGTTCACAGACTCTGGTGTAAATTCACCTTCTTTGTAGAATTCCATCATGGCATCTGTGAGGCGATAAGCTTTCAGAGAGAGGAAGCCACGAGTTGTCTTTATGGGATCTGAAAGAAAGAAAGTGAAAATAAAAATTTATTGATATAAAAATCACCCCAACGAAATGAAGATCAGAATATTTAGCCGAGAAAAGATATAACAAATGACAGCACTTTCAGGAATTTATTTTAATAAAAAATATATTATTCAGTTTTCTAAATTTACAAATTAATGTTTTTAAAAATGATTGAACTTCTACATTCAAAACTTGTGCCAATCACACACAGCACACATTGAGTTAGACTTTACAACATCTGACATATACCTCTCCACAAGAGGCCAAATTCTCAGGGTTAATACTACCAACAAAAGAGGGAGGAGAGAGAAAACCCACAAAGGTTATTTTCTTAATGCTTCAGATCAGTTCCACTTGTATATGAAAAAGCCGAACGAACACGTGAGAAGCTGAAATAGCAAGTATTTTATAAATGTCAACGCAAATAAATCTAGACGCGATGTGCATTCACAAATCGTACATATTATGATCTAGGAGGTATATAAAGAGTCCTGAGACAGCCTCTTTTCTGTTACCCATAAAATTTAATTTTCTTATTTAAAAAATAACACTACTTGATTAATTTACACGATTTTTGGAATATATTTTTATTTTGTTATGGGTATGTACATCATACAGATTTTTCTTTATTTTTGTCTTAATATACAGGGAATTCTGAAAAAAAAAAAAACTAAAAACATCTCTTACAAATTTTTGCATGAAATTAAGGCTTAGTTTAGTCACCGAAAACCATAATGTATATTACTACCGACTAATAACATTAAATAAATACAGAGAATGCCCCTGTAAGCTTAGCTTTCATTTTATGACCAAACAATGTATATAACATTTGTAATAGATAAGTAGGATTATCAAAATAAATTGTACAATTTGACTACTTGCACTTAAAGGAATGGTTGAAAACTTAAGACCACTCACTTGGAATACCTGGCATCCAAATAAAACAAGGGAAATTGAAAAAAAAAAAAAAAAAAAAAAAAAAAAATGTGCATACTTATGTTGTTGTGTCTTATATTTCAAATAAAACTAGTTTTGCATGTAGTACTATCTGCTATTAGATGTGATAGACTTGTTGCAATTTTGCAAGTCATGCTAAAAGGATTAATATTAACAAATCCATTAACAATGTTTAAAAGAAAAAAAAGAGACAGATTACTGTGGTGTCAACATGTTTTCTCACCCAACTTCAACTATGTAAGAGAATCAGATAGATTTCAGTTAAGAAAGATAAAGAACGATCATAATGATGATGCAGCTCCTGACATTAAAGGCTGACCCAAGAATATCATGTGGTGAATTTTATTCTCAAGCATGTGGCATAGGAACATGCTTTATTTAAAACAATGAGAATTGCATGTTTCTGTTAACGATAATGAAAGATAAATTCTTACCATAAATAAGCACAATAGACTCCTCAATAGAATGCTGATAGTTATATTGGGATTCAACCAGGGGTCGGTTGATGAAGGAACCGAAGAAAGTACTTTGGTACCAACCAACGTGTAAATGATCGATGTTTACATGACGCAGATTACGGAAAATTTCCATTTGGTATTGGACTGGAATAAAAGAGAATACATGATTACAAGTTGATTTCAATTAAAAAAAAAAAAAAAAAATTCCCGCATATTTTAAGTTTCTAAATGTTACACAATTCATAACAAAAACTAAATAACAAACAGAGCAAAACAATATTCAAACATAAATTTTCTTTTAAACAATTTTCTCACAAATCAAGCACATACACATATCTATGTAATAAAGTCAATTTTTCACCAGTCCCTTTGGTTATTATAGATTTTATACCAAGTTACTCTCTTCCATTAACCACTTGGAGCAGGGATCTCCAGATCTGGCCCACAGAACTCTTATGGAAAACGTAAAAGTATTCAGGAAAAAAAATTTTTAATTGAAAATGTGTGAAAGTAGTTTTGTGGGTTTTGTTTTTATGCAGAAAATGATTAAAAGAATGAAGTTTTGGAGAACCAGTTTCACTAAAAAAGCAAAACAGTATAAAACACATCTAGGTCATTTATTTTCTTATGGCCTGTGGCAGCAATATGGCACCCCATTTGAAAACTTTGGAGACCCCTGACTTACAGCATTTCCTAATGCTTGTTTGTAGAGAATATATGTACATATCTTCTTTCAAAAATTTTCCCATGTATTCTGGACTAGTAGGGTTACTTAGCGTTGCCGAGGGCCACATTAAAAAAAAAAGCAGTTAAAAAAGTACATGTAATACTTTATTGTAAAACTTTTACCTCTTTACCTCTCCTACTTCCGTTTTTCTGAACATTGCTCTCCCACTCCTCTTTTACCTCCACTCAGTCCATTCCTCTTGTTTTAAAATAATGATGTAAGTTATTCATTTGTCCTTAATTAAGAGATAACATTGTAAATGCCTCCCACCCGCCAAACAAAGCCAAGTTGACTCCCAAACAATGTAAATGTTTTTTTTTTTTTTAATTATTATTCATTCAAGACAACACTGATCAAGAATGTACTAATTTTGTGGATGTTTATTTTATAGTTTCTTACTTTTAGCTAAATAAACACACACACAAAGCCTTCCCAACTATTGTAATAAAACCACTGACATGTATGCAAATGGCCAAACAATGGTGCAAGGTGACGTTCAGTGGAGGATGAGAAAGAAAAATGAGGGGAAAAAATGCATGTGGCGGAGAGAGACTTAAGCCCATATTGATACAACAAAGTTTTTTTTAACCACATAATGGCGGGACAGGAACTTTTAAACAAGATGCAGGACTCATTTATCTTCCGAACTTTTAACAAGATTTTTAGACCATATTGTCGTTGGAAAATCTAAAAGGCGGCTTAGTGTGGAAACAACCGATAATAAATGTCTTTTCTTTCAAAAAAAAAAAAAAAAAAAAAAAAAAAAAATTGTCAAATTTCTTATCTTTGTTACTTTGTGAAACTCTACAAAGTAAGGAAGATTATTTGGAACCGTTAGAAAGGCTGTACAAGGTTACACTATTAATTTCACAAAGGTGACACATTTTCACACTACTACTACGTCCCTTACACTCACCAGGAAATTCCTTTAGAGATACTTTTGCTTAAATCACCACGTTTTGTACTTAATATTGTATTATTATATATTATACACTAGCTTTTAAATCTAAATAATAGTCATTCCTTTTTGTGGATCAACAAAATATCATTCAGCCCTTCTGAATGCTTATTGCTTACATATTCAGTAAACATTCTGGGTTAGCAGATTATGCATTAACAAAGATAGCTGCATGCATCCGCAAATACCAAATTGTTGAAAAAGAAAGGAGAAAAGTTGCTGGCTCCACATATATTTTTGCATTCTTGGAGCTAGTTTCTATTTTATGGTTATAATTTCGTATGTGTGAAAAAATTGGTTAACAAAGGGGCGGCAACTTTAATAAAGATTGACAGGGGATTATCTCCCTTTCATCACCGAAATTTTAAGGGTGTACAATTTTTTTTTTTCTTACAATTAGAGGCTCCCAAATGCTATTAATCTCTAAGCTTGGTCTCCTTAGTAATACTTTATTTTTAGCATATGTGCTGCCTCTTTGAGTCGCCTGCCTACCCAGCTTGCATCCCTGTCAATTGTTTTGACCTCATTCCACAAAGGGAAGCGTGTTCCTTTTTCTTTCCATATGTGATCAGCTAGTCCCGATAGAAAGATAGCCAAAATTCAGTCAATAAAGTAGTAAAATTTAAGTAATAATAACAAAAAAAAACTTTCTCCAATCTTTTTAGTAGCTTGATTTGTTTTAATAATAATTATAGAAATTTAAGAATTTAATAAAAACCTTCATCAAATTCTTCTTCTTCCGTATGTCTGGGAAAAGGAAAACAGTTGGTAATCTCCAGACGGTCCTCTACAACAAGACCAAGTAAAACTCCCTGTGCAAAGTCACCGGCACCTTCCTCTTCACAGTGTTTAGCAATTTTGAGGACCACCTGAAAAATATGAAAAAAAATTAAAAATAACATTTAAAAAGAGGCCGGGCATATATCAATAGTTTTGTAATTTTAATTATGGACCTCTTAAGAAAAATTGAAAGGAAAAAATAATTGCAGAATCCCATTTTTAAATGAGCATTTTTTATTTTTAATCTCATCTTAAAAGGTCTATCAACACTAAATTTTTTAAAAACAGTTTTATGCAAATTGGTCTGGTACATAATTTTTTTTTTTTACAAGCAAATTACCACTTATAAAGGCCTGAGGGTTACTTGAGGATGAGGTTAATGGATGTACAGTGGTCACTGGGACAACAACATGGTAATCGTTAGCAGTGGAAGTTGAGTATAATTTAATTTATTCAAGGTGCCGACTCAACAAAAACTTGTTTACATTGGACTTAAAATAAACCATATTGCAGTCGGCTGGAAAGCAAGCCAGCATAACAGAATTCTACAAGCAGGCAGTTCTAGGAAAGAAGTTTGCTTATGGAATGTGTGTTTAGATTTACACATAGAGAGTAGGGAAAATTGTGCTTGTAGCTAGACAAGTGTTTTTTTTAATGAAAATCTGGCAATGTGGGCAACCATAGATTGAAGTTCAGATGAGCATCTGCCATGAAAATAATTATAAAGCAGGAATAGGCTTGCAACGTCTCTTCTGTGGGAAAAGAGGTTACAGTGAAGAGAGAAGGGAACCATCTACTAGGTTTCGAAGCCAATTTTGAACTTTGTGTCAAGGCAAGATCAGGTGCTCCGAGCAGTTCCTGTCCAGATGTGGCAACAGTAGTCCACTCTTGAACCTACTTGGCTCTTATACAGATAGAGGATTGCATCTGCAGTTAAGATATCTACGGGAGCAGTAGAATAATCCAACCATTTTTCTAGCGATCTTGGCAACAGATTTGATATGTGTTACACTTTAGATCAGGAGTGAGGGTCAATCCCAGAAGTTTGTCAAAATATGGTGCTTCCTCAAGATGAGAGCCATTCATTTCAATTGGAGTCACAGCATCGATGATGGAAAGAGAGAAGCTTGGTTTTAGATGCATTAAAATTAACCAGCAACCCTTTTCCCCATTGCACCACATGTTTAAGGTCAAAAGAGAGATCTTGGTCATTGCCAGTCTTTGAAGTGTTGCCATAGATTGTAGTGTTGTCTGCATAAATTTCTACAAATAATCTATGAATGTGATTTCAGAGATTGTTGATGCAGACCAGGAAAAGAGTTGGGCCCAGGATGGAACCCTGAGAGACGCCAGCATTGACACTATGAGCTTCTTTCTGCCCAACGACGATTACTCTTATAAGTCTATCAGAGAGAAAAGATTGAATAATTGAGATGACATTTCCAGCTATTCTGTGGCTGGAATTATGTGAAGTAGCCTTTGTACCATACCCTATCAAAAATCTTTGATATGTCAAGAGCAATTGCTCTAGAAACAAAATCCCCATCAAGAGATTCACTAATCCTGTGTGATATTACTGTTAGATTTCGCAGAATGGAAACCATATTGCATATTAGTAGTCTTGCAGTAAAAAAATACAGATATTTATCGAAATAAGAGATCAAATTGGTTTTCTTTGAACTATTTAGATAATCACTTAAAACTCAAAGATTAAACAAAATACTAGTAGAAAACCAAGATTCCTCCAATGACTGTCTCACATCGGCTATTGTTTTGTTGTTCTAAGACTCTTGTTCACTCTGCATTACTCATGTGTCAAACTAAATAAATGCTTTAAAGTAAGTTAAAGCAGACACACACAAAACTTACATAGATAGAAGAGTAACTTATCTTGCTTTTGGTAACATTTGTTATGATTTTTTTATATACTGTTTTTCGTTTTGTTGTCTATACTGCAAAATACCCTAGTGTTTGTTAAAATAAAGTTGACAGATCGATTTTTTTAAATGTCCTTTCAAGTAAAAACAATATTACTTACTTGTGATGTCAAAAATAGTAATATATTAAAAAATTCTGAAAATTCATCAAGTATTAAGTTATTTATAGTTAAAAGTAATTTTTATGGAAAATTAGGTAAAATGGCATTTTTCTCAGATGCTTTTAAAGTAAACAGTTAAGAGTTCACACACAAGGGACATAACTTGAAATGCACATCTTATGGCAACTAATTTTAGCCTATAACAATACTTTTTTTTTTTTTTTTTTTACTAAAAACACAATAACAGTTGTTCTACTGAATGAATTTTCATAACTTGTAGATATATTACTATTTTTGACATGACAAGTATTATTTTTGCTTAAAAGCACAATTTTTAAGAGATCTGTCGATTATTGTATTATTAAATTAATAATCAATAATCTAAAAGTGTCGGTTATTAAATTATTAATTGAACCAAATATTAGTGAATGTGAATGATTATTATGCTTGTAATCCTACAAACACACTTGAAATGTGTACATTTGCTGGTATAAACCACTTCATACCCTCCAAGAAATTCCAGCAAAAGCTCAACAGCCAGCTGTAGTTCATCTCAGAGTGTGCTGCTATCGTTGCACACAGAAATCACTATTTCCATTACTTTCACGATAATAGATGCTGTGAAACAAAAGCCATCTTTAGGACTGCCAACAACCATTGTAAAAGAGTAATAGCTCAAAAAGCTTTAACCAGAACTCCCATACTTACAAAGCTGTTTAAACGATGCCTAAAGGAGAAACGCTTCTCAACACTTTGGAAAACAGTCTGCTCTGTATTTAAAAATTCCAGAGATTGGTCATCTCCCTCTTAGTACAAACTAATCAATCTCTTGTGCATGATGATCAAGTTGCTGGTCAGCCACTTCAGCAAAAATAACCTCCTCAGTGACATGCAATATGATTACCGTTCTGTGAGATCTACAGCTGATGTACTGATATATCACACAGGATTAGTGAATCTCTCAACAGGGGCTTTGTTTCTAGAGCAATAGTTCTTGTAGGCACAGCCAAAAAGTAAAAGAGAAACCAAGTCGTGTTTTAAAACAAATTAAAATCTTTTAAAATTCATTCTTGAGCAACTTTTTTTTTCCAGAAAGATAAAAGCCTGTTTTCTACTATTTTTAATAGAATTTAAAATTTTAGATTTAAAAAAAAAAACATTCATTGTGATTTTTATTATCAAGAGATAAAACAAATATTTTTTTTGAAAAGCTTTTTGAATCAATTATTTTTTTTGTTTAAATAAGATTTAGGATGATTCGCTATAAGAATATGCAAAAATAAGTATCTTTTATCTCAAAATGTAGAAATCCCATGTCAAAATTCAAAAATCCAAAATTTAACGTTTCTTAAGGAACTACAGAAGGCTTTACAAGCCATAATTTGTAATTTTAGAAAAGGGGGAGGTAACAACTCTTTGTAAATGCAGAACAATTATTTTAGCGCATATAGGCGATCATGGGTGAATTGATATCAAGTAACAAGAAATTGCCGAAAGAAATTATCATATTTTTAGCAAAATGCGCAGCTATTTATTGATGTTTTATTTTTGTATTGATTCTTCAAAGCATTTCCTATTTAATGGTATATTAGCAATATTGGGCTCACTAAAAGAAAATTAATTTATTTTTCAAAGATTAAAATTTGGGGTGGGGGTGGGCTAAACAGAAACATAATTATTATTTCTCTACCGCTCTCCCTCGACCCAGACCTGCACCGTAATAAAGAAAACCTCTGACAGCATCGACACAGCACTCTCCTTTGACACTAGCGCACAAGTACATATATTTGGTGACTTTAATGTCCACCACAAAAACTGGCTTGGATTCTCTACTTACACAGATGCAGCGGGCAGCACAACATATAGCTTCGCTATATCTCACTCCCTATCACAAATGGTTACGTTTCCAACCCGTTTCCCTGACCAGCAAGAACAACACACATCACTTCTAGATCTGTTTCTGACCACGGTTCCCAATGATTGTATAACAAATGCTGACAGCCCACTCGATAATGCTGATCATGCAGTGATAATGGTTGAAATCGCCCTAAACTCTAGACCCAAAACTGAAAAGCCAGTTCGCAAAACAACGAGATATTATAAAAAGGCTGACTGGGAAGCCATCAGAGATCTTATCAGAGATGCCCCATGGGGAAATATTTTTTCTCTTCGTGCTGAACAGTGCGCAAATAAGACCACTGACTGGTTCAAAATGGCAATTGAGGCACATGTTCCCATGCGGAAATTTTATAGCAAGCCACACTCTCCCCAATGGTTTACTTCTACTTGCACAACTGCCATTGCTCAAAAGCAGCATGCATATCACAGATTTAACCAATATAAGTCCAGTTCAAACAGACAGAAGTATATAGAAGCTAGAAGTAACGTTAAGAAAGAAATAGCGACAGCTAAGAGAGAATTTACTGAAACCACTAAAAACCGCATCAAAGCACAAAAATTAGGAACTCGTGACTTCTGGAAAATCTACAACAGTGTAGTAAATAATGGGCAATCAACAATTCCCCCACTAACCAACAATCACGAGGTTGTTTGCTCAGCAACCGAGAAGGCTAACATGCTTGCCAGTCGGTTTGCCTCAAACTCCACACTGGACCCTTCGAACCACCCCCTACCTGGCTTTCCTTTGCGGACAGACGCCATGCTAGACGATCTAAAAATCATCCCTGCTCAAGTGCATGCTATCATAAAAAACCTTGACACTTCAAAAGCATGTGGACTCGATCTCATCCCAGCTGTGCTCTTAAAAAAGTGCTCAGCCGAAGTAGCTCCAGTTCTCTCCAAACTCTACAACAAATGCCCTAATGAATCTTGGTTTCCAGGCTGTTGGAAAACTGCTTCTGTGGTACCAGTATTCAAGAATTCTGGCGAAAGAACTGACCCATCAAATTATCGCCCAATTAATCTCCTCCCACATAGTCGGGTCCGTACCGATTGGTATATATATATATATATATATATATATATATATATATTATTCCTTAATTGGAATTCATTTTTGAGATGAGCATTATATATTAATTTATTTTTATTTCGGACCCGACTATGGAAGATCAGATAATAAATAAACGTGGATTTATAAGATCAAAAAATCCAACCTTGATCGCCCTTCGGGGGCCGCAGCGCAGTTGATAGAGACGTTGAATCTCTACAGTTCCAGTTGACCATTGTCTGAAGATAGCGGTTTCAATCTCACCCAAAGCGTGCCAAAGGTTAATTGGTCAAAATGTGGTGAGACGACAACAACTACGGATGGCAGTGATGGCTGAGAATGCAGTTAGGAGATTCGAAGTTCTTATCCGTCACGGTTACCACCTGACGAAGGCCAGAGGAATAGTTGGCCGAAACGTTGTGAATAACAAAAACCAATAAAAGATCAAAAAACAACTAATAAAGATGAGAATAATAGTCCGAAATAAAAATAAATTAATATATAATGCTCATCTCAAAAATGAATTCCAATTAAGGAATAATATATATATACAGCATGGTAAGTCAAACGACCGGAATTCCAGAGCCAAGTCCTGCAGTGCTTGGTCTGTAACATGCAGCAAGTGCTCTGTAAAAGGCCATTTTGCGACCAACTGCAGTAAGTGCTCGAACTGTGGGTTATGGGGCCACCGAGACAGATCTTCCAGGTGGTGCTCTCAGAACCCCCGCCGTAAGGCTAAGTCCAAGTACAGTAATGACACCTTGCACATGGGGGATGACGAAGCTGGCACACTATTTGACCAGCTTTGTACTGTCCAGTCTCATCAACCCTTAACTAGCAGCTGCAATCCAATCGAACATCATGTATACAAAGGCAAATGGGTCGCTAGACCTTCTAAGCCCCACCCAATGATGACGGTGAAGCTTACCCCATTACCAGATGACCACAAGAAGCTTGGCTGCCCACTAAAATCCTCCAGCCCCACATCAATCGAAATACCTATGGTGGCGGATTCTGGTTGTCAGAGTTCCATCATACCCATCAGATCAGCACTTGCGATGGGCATCGCCAAGACTGACACATTCCCTGTCAAATTGTCCATGCGAGGAGCTATCGAGGAGGATCTAGGAGTTGAAGGAGGTATCTTCATGGAGGTATCCACAGCTGATGTATCCGGCACACCAAAAACAACAAAGCAGTTGCTATATGTGTCTAGGAAAATCGGCAAAGCTTTCCTTTGTCGTGAAGCACTAGTGGCATTAGGGGCCATACCTGCCAGTTTCCCAACTGTGCCAGTAAGTTGGCCTCAAGACTCCCTGACTACAGTGGAAGATGAATATAAGCAGTGTTTGTGCCCAAAACGCACAGATTTACCACCACCTATACCAACAAAGCTTCCAACAGGTATTGCGCCCACCGATGAAAATGTGCCAATTCTGAAGCAATGGCTGCTTGACTTGTATTCATCAACAACGTTTAATACAGTCTGGAAGAGGTGCGGGATGCAATTAGGAAGATGAAAAACAATAAGGCGGCTGGTTCTGATGGCATCCCAGCAGAAATCCTGAAGAAAGGCGGGCCTGATCTTCTCAGACACATCCATGCCCTGCTGCTCAAAATATGGGAACAAGAGAAAATCCCTGCACAACTTAGAGATGCCCTAGTGGTCTCCATCTTTAAGAAGGGAGACAAGGCAAACTGTGGGAACTACCAGGGCATTTCTCTCCTCTCTACCACAGGGAAAGCCCTAGCTCGGGTTTTGGCCAACAGGCTTACACCCCTTGCAGAAACCATCCTTCCCGAGTCCCAAAGTGGTTTTCGACCAAATAGAGGCACGATGGACATGATCTTCACTGCTCGTCAACTCCAAGAAAAGTGCAGGGAGCAAAATTTACCATTATACATGGCTTTTATAGACCTTACTAAAGCCTTTGACTCTGTGAACCGTCAAGCCCTTTGGCTGGTTCTTGCAAGGTCTGGATGCCCAGAGAGGTACATTCGGGTACTGAGACTACTACATGACAATATGTCAGCTACAGTCCTCAGTAGTAGTGGAGATGAAACAGAGCCCTTCAGGGTTGACACGGGAGTGAAACAGGGATGTGTCATTGCCCCAACCCTGTTCTCCATCTTCATTACTGCTATCCTCAATCTCACGGACAAACATCTTCCCCATGGAGTTCGGATTATGTACAGAACTGACGGGCGACTTTTTAACATCAACAGATTTAGGGCCAAAGGTCGAACGAACACCATATCCTTTATGGAGCTACAGTATGCAGACGATAACGCCCTTGTAGCCCTCTCAGAAGAGGACCTACAGTGTACACTGGTTGCCTTCACGAGGGCGTACAAACAGCTAGGACTAACAATTAATATAAAAAAAACCCAAATCCTCCATCAATCACCACCAAACAGTACTCCAGTCTCACCCCCAAACATCTCCATCGACAACGCTAGACTGGAAAATGTGGACCACTTCCCATACCTAGGCAGCATCCTATCATCAAAAGCCAACATAGATGATGAAATACAACACCGTCTCAGCTGTGCCAGTGGGGCTTTCTCAAGGCTAAGGAAGAGAGTATTTGAGAACCGTGACCTTCTGGCAAAGACCAAAATCATGGTATATAAAGCTGTCTTGCTGCCCACTCTTCTCTATGGATTGGAGACCTGGACCACATACAGGAGGCACGTAAAAACCCTGGAGACGTACCACCAAAGATGCCTCCGAAAAATCCTCAGAATTAGTTGGAAGGACCGACGCACCAACACCAGCGTCCTGAGTGAGGCTGACATTCCCACTATCACCGCTACTGTTGCTCAACGCCAGCTCAGATGGACTGGTCATGTTGTCCGAATGCCGGATCTCCGCCTCCCAAAACAGATTTTCTACTCTCAGCTTGTTGAGGGAAAGCGTGCCCAGGGTGGCCAAAAGATGAGGTATAAGGACAACATCAAAGCAAATCTAAAGCGGTTTCACATGGACCTTGAGACATGGGAGGACGTGGCTGAGAACAGGTTGGCATGGAGGAGCGCTGTCCACAAAGGTGCTGCGCTTTATAGTAGTGACCTAAATCAAGCTGCTGAGGATAAACGCAAGCACAGAAAGGACAGATTATTAACCAGACACACCCAACCCCACCCCACCACCACTACCTTTATCTGCCCAAATTGCACAAGACAAATTGGGTCTAGGATTGGGCTCTATGCTCACCTGAGGACCCACAGAAGCCACAACGGAGGACAGTCTTACTCGGACACGAGTGACCGCCGATGATGATGATGATGAATACATGCGAGCACCAGCCACTTCCCATGATGAAGTATGAACCGCTGGAGCTCCATATCGACCCCAATGCAAAGCCAGTCGCCATTCATAAGCCTGCATTGGTCCCCCTACACTGGCAGGATAAGGTCTATAATGACCTTGAGAGAGACGTCACTATCGGCGTCCTAGAGAAAGTCAGCCCCAACACGCTGACCACCTGGTGTTCCCGCATGGTGATGACCGCAAAAAGCTGACGGCTCCCCTAGAAGAACAGTAGATCTGCAGCCACAGAATCGATGGTCCGTGAGGCAGACTCACCATGTGGAGAGTCCATTCCATCTGGCAGATCGTGTCCCCCAGCACACGCGGAAGACTGTCACGGACGTTGGAATGGTTACCATTCTGTTCCCATCCAAGAGGAAGATCGCCACATTACAACCTTCATAACCCCATGGGGTCGCTATCGTTACAAGGTGGCACCACAGGGCTTCCTCGCTAGTGGCGACGCCTACAACCAGCGATTTGATGCTATTATCACCAACTTCAAAAACAAGGTTAAGTGCGTGGATGACACGTGCATGTGGGCTGACTCAGTTGAGGCATCATTCTTTCAGGCGTGCGAGTGGTTGGACCTCTGCGCCAGAAATGGGATTACCCTCAACCCCAAAAAGTTCCAGCTTGCCGAAGAGACTGTTGTCTTTGCGGGCCTCCAGATCACGCCCACTAACGTCACCCCGTCTGACAAGTTCTTGGAATCAATTCGGAATTTCCCTACCCCGAAGGACATCATTGGCGCACAGGCTTGGTTTGGATTGGTCAATCAAGGAGCATATGCATTCTCCATGACCAAGCGCATGCAGCCTTTCCGGCATCTCCTGAAACCACCAAATTTAAGTGGACGGAGGAATTGAATGAGATATTCACTGAATCCAAGCACAAGATCATAGAGGAAATAAAGGAGTGAGGTTGTTCCAGCCATTCCGCCCAACCTGTCTGTTAACCGATTGGTCGGTCACTGGCATCAGGTACTTCATGATGCAGAAGTACTGTGACTGCGCCACCAGGACGCCTGTGTGCTGCAAGAAGGGCTGGAAGCTCTGCCTGGTGGGTAGCCGCTTCACCCACGCGGCAGAATCCAGGTATGCACCAATTGAAGGAGAAGCCCTCGCTGTTGTCTACGCCTTGCACCAAACACGGTATTACATCCTCGGATGCCGTGACTTGACTGTGGCTACCGACCACAAGCCGCTGGTTGGGATACTCAATGACAGCTCCTTGACGGAGATAGACAATCGCCGTCTGTTGAATCTAAAGGAAAAGACTCTCTCCTACAACTTTGAAGTCATCCACAATTCTGGAAAGAAGAACCTGAGACCTGACGCTTCCTCCCGGTATCCACCTGCCACCGCCGGCCACGCAGATGATGCTTCTAGCACAGATGACACCGCAGATATTGGAGAGGATGATGGGATACACGCATCCATGTCTAACACTCTCTATGCAGTCACTAATGTGGTTTCCTGGGACATGGTGCGGGAAGCTACATCTTCGGACGCAGACCTACAGGAATTACACCGACTGATTCATGACGGATTTCCTTTGGACTGCCGACAGCTAAGGACCGCACTCCGGCCGTACCACCGCATCTCCAGCAGCCTTTGCACCGTTGATGGTGTGATTCTTGCCGGCAACCGCATCATTGTGCCGGCAACATTACGCCAAGAGATATTAGAAGCCCTGCATGCGGCCCACCAGGGAATCAGCTTCATGTGTGCCCGTGCGGCTGACTCTGTTTACTGGCCCAATATCAGCATCGACATCCAACATGTCAGGGACAATTGCACCCACTGCCATCGGATTACAAAGTCTAATGCTATGCAGCCACCTTTTAACGCTGCACCTCCGGAGTACCCGTTTCATAAGATCACCAGCGACTACTTCACACACAACAACCATGATTATGTTGTGGTGGTCGACCGGTACTCTAACTGGCCGATGGTATTCCAAGCAGAGAACGGCGCAGATGGACTCATCAAGCGCCTAAGAGAAGTCTTTGTGACTTTCGGAGTGCCTGAGGAGCTGACATCTGACGGGGGACCCCAGTTCACTGCTGGGAAGACTCAGGATTTCCTCCGATCATGGGGAGTCTACCATCGCCTTACCTCTGTTGCCAACCCTCACGCCAACTGCAGAGGAGAAATTGCAGTCAAAACTGTCAAACGAATGCTGATGGATAACACCTCAGCAGGAGGGTCCATCAATGTGGACAAGTTTCACCAGGCGATGCTAATATACCGCAACTCCATCGACCCAGAGACGAAGGCATCTCCTGCTCTTATAGTTTTTGGACGACCCATTAGAGATCCCATCCCGATTCCAATGGGTCAGTACTGCCCCCACCCCACATGGTCTGAAACGCTTGTAAACAGGGAGAAGGCACTAACAAAACGTCATTCCCTTGAGCATGAAAAGTTGAACGAGCATACAAGATCTTTGCCCCCTCTAAGCGTGGGGGATCACGTGTATATTCAAAACCTAACTGGAAATCACTCTAAACGCTGGGAACGAACAGGCACCGTTGTGGAGGTGAGACAATTTCACCAATATGTGGTCAAGATAGATGGCTCTGGGAGACTTACGCTCAGAAACCGACAACACCTTCAGAAATTCAAGCCTTTCAGAACCACAACTAATGAAGACGTGATAGAGTCCTTCCTACCAGTCACCAGGCTGCCGGAAGACGCCTCTGTCAGCACCATACCAGGGGCGTTAGAGGACTCTCCTGCCACCCTGCCTGAAGTCCATGCTAGTAATCCAACGGATAGTCCCATACGTAAGTCCAGCAATAAAGATTTTTATGACGTGCCGTTGAGCCCTTCTGAGATCCTTCCAACTACCCCTCATGCTTCTAACCCAGCTAGAGATTCTGTCACTCCCAAGAACGTTAGAGCTGGAAACGACACCACCCCCAAGAACATGCATACAATTGCCAAGAAGGCTCCCAGTGCCTTGAGCTGACTGATGCCACACAACGCTCTTGGTGCTTCAGAGACTGCACCAGCGAGTAGGTTGCGGCCCCGACGAAACCAAGACTAGTGATTCCATCACAGTGTATATAGCTTCAGAGGACTTTTGTACAGGATTTTTTTGTCGTGCCCGCAAAAAACTCACCGTGGGTGGGGGAGATAGCTAATGTAAATGTCTCCTCTCATCACCTAGGACATAACCTAACCAACCCTCTTCTCTATTGCTTCAGAGTGTAGAGTGAACAGCATTCTTTTTCACGTCACTCACCCGAAATTCCTCGTGAACTTGTGGGGGAGAGGAATGCATGTCGAGCAGGTTTAAATTACAGTTGTTTATGAGCAAATACTTTTTGAAATGGGACCTTTCAGTTTTTGTGCAGATGAGAATAGTCTTAACAGCGCACATTGTGATATAAATGGAAGAAACTGTCAGCGGCCGAATTAAGTTCAACATTGTCCATGTGAAAAAGAACGCTCAGTATTCTTTAGTGGAACTTGGAGGACGCACTCAGACTACATCAAGATCGTCAGTCTCTTCGCCCATTCCTCGTCGACGAGGGAAAGGTGCGCTACTCATCTAATCCCTAGATGTAAACGATCTTTCTACTCCAGTAGTTTATTCCCCAGAACCACTAGACTTTGGAATTCCATTGCAGGTCCCTGCTTCCCCAACTGTACTGACGTGCAGAAGTTCAAGTGTAACGTGAACCAACATCTTGCTGCCCAAATCCCTACATAGTACCCCAGTAGTTGTTGCTCCTGATAGTAGCCCCCTACACCAAAGTGGCAATGTGCCTTGTTTGGGGTGAAAATATTTTGCTCAGTTTCAGCTGATTAAGCATATATGTATCCACAAATAAGGGGGGGGGTTTATAGGGAAAATATATATATATATATAATTTTCTTTTTTTCTTTCTTTCTTTTTTTTTTTTAAAAAAAATCTTTGCTTAATTTTAAATTAGGCGTTTACTAACGTATTCTAACCGCTAAAAAATGTTCCATCGGCGTTCATTTGGAAATTTCAACATTTCATGCATTTATAAGCTACAATCAACATCCAAATGAATACTTTGACGATAATTACGGTTTTCAAAAGGCGAACAATTAAAAGGTATATATATATACATACACACACACACACATATATAATTAACTTTTATTAAAAACATATTATAACCTTATATTTAAGCCAAATTCAGATTTATAATTTTATTCTATTTTTTATTCTCAACCCACATTACTTTGCTTATTAACTCTAACAAGTAAATATTTTCTCTTATTTTAATTTTTTCCAGATACATCTGCCTTACTTAAAAAATTGCTAGGTTTATTTATGGTGTCTTTTACATATAAAAACAAAACACCCAATACTTTTGCTGATGAGGAGACTTTGTTTAAAAAAAAACTATATGTCAAAATTATTGTCTATGACTTAATGTCTATCACAATAAAAACATTGTTTCCGAAACGATCGTACAAATTATTGTCTTTGTTGTTGTTCCTTCTTATGAAAAAAATTTTTTAATTTTTAATTCTAATTTAAATTTTAAATTATCAATCACATTACTAAATATATATATATTAGGCACCGCCAAAACTGGGGGGCAGGTAAGTACTTTTTGACGGACCGACTTTTTAAAAATCTACCAAAAATCAGGTAATTATTCAATCAATACGAAATTTTCAGCGATTATTAAGAGAACAATGAACTTTATAACAGTGTACTTATTTTTCATAAACAATATTTATTTATATATTTTTTTTTGCTTACAAAACCCCCCCTTGTTTTGAGGGGGTTCCAAATATGCTTAAAATAATCATCTGAAACTGAACAAAACATATTGTGTTGTTGTAAGGGATGGGATTATAGATTAATAAAAAAAAAACTTGTTTGCATACCTTATTTTAATGTCTGAATATCAGAACTTCGATTGTGTTTAATTATCCCGCTTTTGAGTTTTGAAGTGTGAAATTCGGTGAATATGTTAAGTAAAATAATTAATTTAAGTTAAGCAAAAAAAAAAAATTTTTTTTAAAATATTTATACGAAAAAAGCCATTTTAAAATTTTTGATAAATAAATTAACAATTTCTTTTTAGCGAGCCGAATAATGTATGACCATTATTAAACAGGGCATGCTTTGAAGAATCGATACCAAAAAAAAAATTCGATAAATATTGTGCCCTTTGTGTTAAAAATAGCATCATTTTTTCGATCCCGTTTGAAAACGTTTGCCGCCTTTCGACTACGGTGGACCAAACGCGCTGAAATAATTTTTTTTTTTATTCTGTTTTAAATTGCCCCCCCCCCCCATTTTGGGGAGCCTGGCCCCCACACACATACACATTAAAAACCAAACTCATACAAATGGTCACCCATCTGGTACTGGCCAGCCTCAGCGTTAATAATACATTGAAATTTTCGTCACTGAAAAATAAGTTTTTTTTTGGCCTGTTTGGTCTTCCGTAGTTTGCTTTTTATCAAGTACAAATGTAAACAGTAATCAAATCGACTCGACGTAACTGGTTGCCTATATGAATAAGTCGAATTATTTGAAATCCAGGTACTTATAATATTTTTGCATATTCTCATAGAAAATCACCCTAAATCTTAGTTAGACAAGAAATAAACAAATTAATTCTTCCAAAAACCGTTTTTTTAAAAACTATTTATATACGTTTTTTGTGCAAAACAAAAAACGCCAATTGTTAACTTTTGGGGAAAATTTAACATTTAATTAAAAATAGAAAAAGTTTTACATTATTCTGCTTTCTATATAATAAAATTTAGGGTTTTATCTTTCTGGAAAAAAAAAAAAAAATTTACTCAGAAATAATGGATTTTAATAAATGTAATTTTGTTTTAAAAAACAACAACTTGATTTTTCGGCCATTTTTGGCGGTACCTAATATATATATATTTGAATATTGATTAGGGAAGAAAACAAAAAAAAAAAAACACCATTATAAAGTTTATTCTTCACTTAATAATTGGTGAAAATTTCGTATTGATTAAAAGATTACTTGATTTTTAGTAGATTTTTAAAGAAAGACTGTCATAAAATAATTACTCTCTCCTTACGTTTTGACCGTGCCTAAGCTCTTGACACATCAAAAGCTATTGAGAAAGTATGGCATAAAGGTCTACTTCACAAGATTGCCAGCTATGGAATAGCTGGAAATCTCAATTATTAGATCCTTTCTCTATGATAGGTGCATAAGAGTAGTCATTGATGGGCAGAAATCAGAAACTCATAATATTAAGGCTGGCGTCTCTCAAGGTGCCATCCTGGACTCAACCCTATTCCTGATTTTCATCAATGATCTCCCAAATCATATTCTTAGATCATTTGTAAACATTTATGCAGATGACGCTACAATCTATGGCAACACTTCAAAGGACAGCAATGACCAAGATCTTTCTGATTCTAAAAGAAAAAATGGCTGGTTAATTTTAATGCATTGAAAACCAAGCTTTAATCCTTTCATCATAATCGCTCTGATCCCCATCATGCCCCAATTGAAATAAATGTCTCTCGTCTTGAGGAAGCTCCATGTCTTGATAAGCTTCTGGGACTGGCCTTCATTCCTGATCTGAAATAGAATACGTACATCAAATCCGTTTGCAAGATTGCTGGAAAAGTAGTTGAATCACTCTACTGCTCCAGTAGGTACCTCATTCCTGATGCAATCCTCTATCTATATAAAAGCCAGATACGCCCTAAAATGGAGTACTGTTGCCACATCTGGGCAGGAGCTGCTCAGTGTGCCCTATCCAGCCATGAGAGTTCAAAACCGGCTTGGAAACCTAGTAGGTCATGCCCTTTTCTCTTCCCTGTAACCCTTTTCCCCACAGAAGAGACACTGCGAGTCTGTCTCTGCTTTATTATTATTTTCATGGCAAATTGCTCGACTGAACCCCAATCTATGCCCACCCCTTTGCCAAACTTTCACAAAAAAACACAAAACATTCGACTAGCTAAAATCACTATGTACGATTCCCTGCACTCTCTATCTTTACCTAAATCTAAATGCAGATTCTGCTGGTCTGCTTCCCAGTTGAATACAACATGGTGGTTTTTAAATTCAATGTAAACAAGTTCTTGTTGAGCTGTCCGTATAAATAATCAAATTCTACCAACTTTTCACCATTAACGATTACTACACTATCACCTTACATTCATTAACCCTTATCCTCGAGTGGCTTTCGGGCTTTGATAAGTGGTGACACCCAAGCAAAAAAACAAAAACAAAAAAAAACAATCGTTTAAAAAAGGAGTCTTCATACAAACAGAAGTTCGAGATTATTTCAGCATATGTACACATCTCAAGTGTTCTTAAGATTACAAGCGTAATACTAAAAAGATTTTAACTTGAAATGGTTCTTCATTTACTAATATTTAACAAAAACGACAAGATAAAACGATATTTATCGCGTTATGTTCACCTTGACTGATTCTTTGATTTGACAGAGGCGCATCAGAAAATTAATGCTTTATTTTGACTTTTTGTTTCTCGGAACACAAATGGACATTAACTAGACCTTTTTTGGTAAATTTTTACGATGTGCCCCAGCGTATTATAAGCACCCCAATTTCCCCATGTTAAGAACGGCTTTCGGAATACCCCCCCCCCAACCTCGAAAGCCGTTCTCAACATGGAGAGGTTGGAGTGTTTATAATACGCTGGGGCATGTCGTAAAAATTGACCAAATTTCTGCTTCTAAACCTTAATGAAAACGAAAAAATTCATTTTTATTCATCAGATTAAACTTATCTTCGAACATAGCATCTTACTAAAAGCACATGTTAGCTATTTTAAATCTATTAAATATACAAAGTGACCGGCCAATGCAAATACGGAAGCACTAATAAAAACACGATTCTAATAATTTATATATAGCAATTTATGAAACTTTAAAAGTATTTAACATATTTGATTTTAATATAAATGTACATCCATGTGGTTATATTTGAGATAATTTCGCCATATTTTACAAAAAGCCGAAGCCGGGTTTAACGAGAATTTGTCAAGTGACTAATAACGCAAATATACTTTTAGATGTAATTTTAACCAATGAAGAACAAAAACGAATACAAAAGAAAATTGACACTTTCATATCTTGAAACTCTATAAATGGGATATTTGAATCTACTCACCAATCCATCAATTTGAACATATTGAATATCAGATTCGGGACTTTTGCGCGTCGCCATTTTTTCTGAAGAAAGGAAGTGGACTCGAGAAGGTGAGGGAGGAGGAGGGCGTAATCAACAATCGTGACTAACACGCGCGGCTTGCACGACCAGTTTATCACATTAAAAATATAATTTAAAATTTTATTTTTTATTAATAAAAAAGTGTTGAAATGCATTAATTGTATAAATAAATAAATGCTTTGAAAAAGAACTTATAATCATTTCGTTAAAATATTACTGATTTAAATAAAAATAAATTAATTAATTAAGAGTTGTATATTAAGAGAGAGTCACAGATTTATAAATTAAATAATCATGGTTTTTAAAAATTATTATTACAATAACATTTATGGTAAAAGATAAAATTGTTAAATATTTCAGGCCATTTAGGGGAAAAAACTGACTACTATAACGTCAATGAATGAGAGTTCATATAAAAACGTTGTTTTAATTTGAATAAAATAAAATACACATCAAGTGCGCTTGAAAGTCAAATACAACGTAATATTAGGAAAATAAACAAATATTTTACTTGTTTGAAATACTATTATATTTGACTACTATAATTAAAATGAACATAAAAAAAAATTTTTTAAAGAAAACATAAACGACACAAAGTTAATGAAAACATTTATTTTGCCCTATTCTGAGTTGGAACAGATACATTGAGAGCATCACTAAGGCCGCTGTGAAGAAGGTGGGCTCTCTCTACCGTGCTAGAAAGCTACTTATGCCTGAAAGTATCCTGAACCTCTATAAAGTCACCAGTCACCCATGTATGGAGTATTGTTGTCACATTTGGGCTGGTGCATCTGCTACTAATTTCTCTCACCTGGATAAGGTTCTGATAGGTCCTGACCTGTCATCTAAGCTTCAGCCTCTGTCCCAATCGACGAAATGTTGCATCCCTCTGCCTGTTCTACAAGTATCTTAATGGTGAATGCTCTGACGAACTACAAGCACTTGTACCCTCTCCGACAGACCTGGCAAGCAGCTAAATCCCACCCCTACACAGTAGAGATCCCTAGGTGTGAGGAAGCCTTCTATTCCAATAGCTTTTTCCCCAGAACTGCTAGACTTTGGAACTCCCTTCCGGGATCCTACTTTCCCAACTGTATTTACATGCAGAAGTTCAAGTGCAATGTGAACAGAAATCTTGCTCCCTAGTTCCCTTCATAATTTTCATGCAACTTATGTCCCTGATACTAGGCCTCTACTTCAAAGTGGCACTGAGCCTTGTTTGGGGTGAAAATTGAATAAAAAAAACCCAAAAAACTGTCATCTAATTAGAAAATGAATTATTGCCAACATGCGCACAACTTTTTACATGTTTGTTGTCTTCGTTTCCACCTTCGTTTTTTTTTTTTAAACGTCTTTTTAGCGCAGCTAATTTATGTCCCCATGGTCCTTAAAGATCATCTTTCATAAACCCGTGCTCAGATCGGCACTCAGACCCACGCCAAACCTCTTGGATCAAAAAGCAGTACGCTTGAGAAATGGTTGACGTAGTTGAAAGTACGTTTTTTCATCTCAAAATATGGATTTTTGACCAATCAGGGCTCAATTTAAAAAACTTATTTTTTGCAAGCCTCTGGGAGCCTCTAAAGAAATATAAAAGGCAAAAAAAACTTCTCTTGTCAGAGAGGGACATCAGACACCTGTAGAAAGACAAGTCACAAGTCGAGTGCTTGCAGAGTGAATTCAGTAGCTGAAATGACAGTTTTTCTCACACATCAAAGAACATTGCTTGACTCTCTCTTTCTCTCACTTCGCCACAACATGTAGTCAAACTCTTTCTCTCATGCTCTCAAGTCTTCACCTTCTTCCTCCTTTCCTTCTTTCATACGGACTGCCACCTTTGCGCATTAAAAAGTAATTTCTTTTCTTCTTTTAACGAAAATAAACAAAAGTTTATTTTACTTTATTTAGTGGTGTATTTCTTTTTATTTATTTGTTTCGGGGGACTTATGCAAGCCCCCAACACATTCGTCTTGTTCTCTTTGCTGCAATCCACTCGACCACTATCCTTCCACCTTCATTTTTTTTTCAAACGTCTTTTTCCTATATGCAAATTAATGCATATCAAACTACATGTCCCATGGTCCTTAAAGATCATCTCACATAAATCCATGCTCAGATCGGCACTCACTCCCTAGGGCCTCCAGGCACAACTATCCCTAACCACACTGCCAAGCATAACTAGTCCTGACTGCACTGCCGGGTACAACTAATCTTTCAAACACAGCTAGATACAACTAGCCCGTCAAACACAGTTAGACATAACTAGCACTCACTAAATGGCTAGACACAACTAGCCCTCAATACATAATGATGCCAAATCAAAAAAAAAGTCTGGCTTGAATTGTAACTTAATCCTCTCCATAACTTAATGATGCATGTCTAAAAAGTCGAACTCAAATCATATTTTTATTTCCCCATTTTATGTTGATGATAATTTTCATAATGTTCAACACAAATTGCATTGTAATCTCTCCATTTCACAATTTCATAATATTCGACCTGAATTTTATTGTAATCTTTGTATTTCATGACGACAATAATTTTCGTAAAGTATTGAAATTATTAAGGAGTTACTAACTGGGTGCCCTGTGATTGGATGAAAAAAAAAAAAATTACAGGCTACCATTTTAAAGTTTCATCAAACACTACAAAAGTGGGTTTTACAAACGCCCTTCCTCTTTTGGTCATATGAACTCCCAGCGTCAACATGTTCTCGTCAACATGTTCTCGTCTTTTTCATCTAAACATCAGAACATGTGTGAGGTTTTCTTACAGCAACTGCAGCACAGAACTCAAGGCTCTATTTCTTCAACCCACCCAAAAAGACACAGGAAATATAAAGCTGTTAAACGACCATATCTTTTAGATAAGTTTCCTGCAAACCAGCTGTTTGCAAGCACCTTTCTTTTTTTTCTCTGCAAATACAATTTTTATAACATTTACAACTGTGTTGTGTTTCTTCTTGTCAGCGTCAATATATTTTGTTACCAAATATAATTGGGAAAATCCCCCCAAAAGTTCAACCTGAATCATATTTTAATGATGATGACAATTTTCATAAAGTTCGACCGGAATCATACTATAATCTCCCCACTTCATTACAAGAATAATTTTCAAAACAATTTAACCCAAATTGTATTGTAATCTCTCCATTTCACAACAACAATTTTCATAAAGTTTGACTTTCAAATTTGCATTTAAACAATATGGTTGTCTCCAAGTCTAATGTAAACAAGTTCTTGATTAGCTGTTCCACTTGTTAACAAATTTACCGAATTTCCATTTACTAACGATTACTATATTGTCCCATTTCTACTGTGCACTCTTTAACCCTTATCCTCGAGTGGCCTCTTGGCCTTGATAAGTGGTGACGCCTATGTAAAAAAAAAAAAAAAAAAAAAAAAAACTTCTCCATATCTTGACGTCACCATGTCTCAAAAATATGAATAAAATTGTAATTTACTCTTTTCATTTAATGATGATAATTACCAACAGGAGCACCACTTTTTACGTTCATTTTTTTCTCTTTGCTGTCAACCACTCGACCTTTGTCCTCTCACCTTCGGTCTTTTTATAACATCTTTTTAGTGCAGCTAATTCAGTGATATGCAAATTAATGCGTATCAAACCACATAACCTTTTAGTGATTATTATTACAATAACATTTATTATAACAGACAAAATTGCTTTTTGAATTTACAATTTTCAACTGACATGTACATGCTTATGCATCCCAATAAAAATGAACCCCCCCCCACACACACACACGCTCAAAATGTCTATACTGTCTTAAAATGTTTTCAACGTTTCATGTGCTGATTTTTATACAGGACTATAGTTATATAGACTAATCTTAGCACAGATTGTTAAAACCAACTTCTGTAATATCTTTGTAACAACTAAAATGGTAATCACCCAAAATGAAAACAAAAGCTCTTTTTTTCTTTTTTCTTTTTTTTTACATATAACAATGTATAACAATGTTATTTCTTATAACCACAATGAAAAATATATTTTAAAGTTACCTACATCGTTGAATAAACTTTGACGAAAGTGAAGAAAGGAATTAAGCAAGAAAGTTGGCTGTCGATTTTCTTCGAATTGTATTTCTCCCAGTGGAAAATAAATTTTGCTTGTCTGTCAAGTGGACAGGTGCAAGAGAGAAGAAGCTTCTGTTATGGTGGTTCAGTAGTTAGTGACTAGAGCTATGACAACAGCATATTCTTTTGATTGTTTTGACTCTCAAGTATATATCTGACACAGTTAGACATCTTCACTTAGGGTGTTGGCAACCTTCATGTGGTCGCTCCTGTAAGTACCTAATGTTTTTCTATATACAATTCTGACTAGAAAATATCAAGGGAACCAACGCCAACAAAGCAAATCTTTAAAAAAAGGAGTCCCTTCCCCACACATTTTAAAGTGTTTCTGCATATTTTAAAAATGTTTGGAACTTATGATCCCACGCCGTTCCCTCTTTTTGCCCCTCCCCACCACCAAACTTGAAAAAATACTAACAATTACATGTCTCGTTTACCGCTTTGTGGCCAAGGAGTAGGTACTCATTTTACGTTAAATTTATATAGGAAAATGATCCCCACTCTAAAATATGAAATTTTAATTATTTTTTGAAAAATTACTTATTTTATATTATCCGTTGAAACATATTACCCTCCAAAAGTAGATTTTGATCTCTTTTTAGGTGGTAAACTATGCTGAGTTAGGGTGTAAAAATATACCAAATATTTTTTTAAATATGTAAATTGATCAAATAGTTTTTTGTTTTCTTTTGTTCTTGTTTTTTTACATTAGCAAAACATTTTCTTTTTTAAACAATTCAAACTTGCAATGAAACTACAATCAAAGTAATCGTTTTAACATTTTGAGACACTGCATGGTTTTAGGAGAAAGTCTTTACCCAGCATAATCTAAAGCATTCGTGAACAATATTTGTATTTTTTAAAAAAGTTCTGTTAATATTGTTTAAAATAAAAAAATAAAAAGTTTATATTGTTTAAAATGATAAAACTTCTATTTAGATTGTTTAAAATTATAAAAAGTTCTATTTATATTGTTTATAATTACAAAAAAATGTACTGTTATAATATTATATAAAATACAATATACTGTATAAAATAAATAAAAAGTGTTTATTATTTAAAAAATAAAGTTATGTTCCTATTTTTATTTTTGAAAAAGAAGTTTTGCTTATTTAGAACTGTTAACTTCTGAAATACTAATACTGTTGTTTACACATTGTTTGCATAGTAACATAATGGTGATTAGGGGAATTTGGTTCCTTTTATGATATAGGAATCGAGAGTATTTTGCCACTCATTCTCCAATCTTACCCGATTCTTTTTGTTTGTAACACAAACTAATTTAAAAAAAAAAAAAAATTCCTGTCATTGATTTATTTATATTGTAAGGAGTGTAGAAAAATAAAATGTATAAATCTATTTAAAAATAAATAAAATAAGAAAGAACACAATCCCGTAAATTCAATCAACTCCCCATATTTCCTCCTATAACACAGAACACGCTCGGTAACATACAAATATCTGTGCATGAGGTCGCCAAGCTAATCAAGAACCTTGATTCCAGTAAAGCAACTGGCCCTGACGTCATCCCAATTATAGTGTTAAAAAAGCTTCAACCAGAACTTGCTCCCATACTTACAAAACTGTTTAAGCGTTGCCTTAAGGAGAAGTGCTTTCCAACATCCTGGAAAACCTCATCAGTATGCCCTGTATTTAAGAATTCAGGTGATTGCTCATCTCCCTCTCAGTACAGACCAATAAGTCTCCTGTGTGTCATGAGTAAGTTGCTGGAATCCATATTAATTAGAGAAATAATCAACCACCTCAGCAGAAATAACCTTCTTAGTGACACGCATTATGGTTTCTGTTCTGCAAGATCTACCGCAGATGTGCTAACCGTTATATCTCATAGGATTAATGAATCTCTTGACAAAGGCTTCCTTTCTAGGGTAATTGCTCTTGACATATCAAAAGCCTTCGACAAAGTATGGCATAAAGGCCTACTTCACAAGATTTCCAGCTATGGTATAACTGGAAATGTTTTCTCTATTATTAAATCATTTCTCTCTGATAGGCTCATAAGAGTAGTGGTCGATGGACAAAAATCAGAGGCCTGCAGTATTAATGCTGGAGTCCCTCAGGGGTCCATCCTGGGCCCAACTCTCTTCCTGATCTACATTAATGATCTCCCTAAACACATACTTAAATCATTCGTTGACATCTATGCTGATGACACGACCATCTACAGCAACACATCAAAGGCTGTAAATGACAAAATTCTCTTTGATTCTCTCTCCTCTGATCTCGAGCGAGTGGTTCAGTGGGGGAAGATGTGGCTGGTTACTTTTAATGCATCTAAAACCAAACTCCTATCCTTACATCATCAACGCTCTGATCCCCATCTGGCATCAATTGAAATGGATGGCTCTCGTCTAGGAGAAGTCCCATGTTTTGACAAGCTTCTGGGATTGACCTTTACTCCTGATCTTAAATGGAACACGTACATCAAGCCTGTTGCCAAGGTCGCTGGAAAGATGGTGGAATTCTTCTACCACTCCTGAAAATATCTCACTACTGATGCAATTCTCTATCTATATAAAAGCCAAGTATGTCCAAAGATGGAATACTGCTGCCATATCTGGGCAGGAGCTGCTAAAAACAGCCTATCCTGCCTTGACAGAGTACAAAATAAACTTTGTGGCTTAGTGGGGGATGCCCCTTTCTCTTCCCTGCAACCTCTCTCCCACAGAAGAGACGTTGTGAGCCTATATTTGTTTTATCGTTATTTCCATGGCAGGTGCTCGTCTGAGCTCCAATCTCTGGTCCTCCCTCGCCAATCTTTCATGAAAAACACCCGTCTTGCTGAAACCACTGTCAAAATTTTCCCCACTCTTTATCTGTGCCTAAATCAAAATGTAGATTCCATGAACAAAGCTTCTTTCTTAGAACTGCACGCCTGTGAAACTCTGTTCCGTCTGCCTGCTTCCCACCTGACTATAACCTGGATGGATATATGTATATTACTTACACACGTATATTCACACTATGATATACATTCACAAACAAGAACAAGGTAAACCAATGCACACACATTTACACAATGTCACACAACCAAATAATCACATATGTATATTACTTACACACGTATATTCACACTATGATATACATTCACGAACAAAAACAAGGTAAACCAATGCACACACATACACAATGTCACACAACCAAATAATCACATATGTATATTACTTACACACGTATATTCACACTATGATATACATTCACAAACAAAAACAAGGTAAACCAATGCACACACATACACAATGTCACACAACCAAATAATCACATATGTATATTAGTTACACATGTATATTCACACTATGATATACATTCACAACAAAAACAAGGTAAACCAATGCACACACATACACAATGTCACACAACCAAATAATCACATATGTATATTAGTTACACACGTATATTCACACTATGATATACGTTCACGAACAAAAACAAGGTAAACCAATGCACACACATACACAATGTCACACAACCAAATAATCACATATGTATATTACTTACACACGTATATTCACACTATGATATACATTCACGAACAAAAACAAGGTAAACCAATGCACACACATACACAATGTCACACAACAAAATAATCACATATGTATATTACTTACACACGTATATTCACACTATGATATACATTCACAAACAAAAACAAGGTAAACCAATGCACACACATACACAATGTCACACAACAAAATAATTACATATGTATATTACTTACACACGTATATTCACACTATGATATACATTCACAAACAAAAACAAGGTAAACCAATGCACACACATACACAATGTCACACAACAAAATAATCACATATGTATATTACTTACACACGTATATTCACACTATGATATACATTCACGAACAAAAACAAGGTAAACCAATGCACACACATACACAATGTCACACAACAAAATAATCACATATCTATATTACTTACACACGTATATTCACACTATGATATACATTCACAAACAAAAACAAGGTAAACCAATGCACACACATACACAATGTCACACAACAAAATAATCACATATGTATATTACTTACACACGTATATTCACACTATGATATACATTCACGAACAAAAACAAGGTAAACCAATGCACACACATACACAATGTCACACAACCAAATAATCACATATGTATATTAGTTACACACGTATATTCACACTATGATATACGTTCACGAACAAAAACAAGGTAAACCAATGCACACACATACACAATGTCACACAACCAAATAATCACATATGTATATTACTTACACACGTATATTCACACTATGATATACATTCACGAACAAAAACAAGGTAAACCAATGCACACACATATACAATGTCACACAACAAAATAATCACATATGTATATTACTTACACACGTATATTCACACTATGATATACATTCACAAACAAAAACAAGGTAAACCAATGCACACACATACACAATGTCACACAACAAAATAATCACATATGTATATTACTTACACACGTATATTCACACTATGATATACATTCACAAACAAAAACAAGGTAAACCAATACACACACATACACAATGTCACACAACAAAATAATCACATATGTATATTACTTACACACGTATATTCACACTATGATATACATTCACGAACAAAAACAAGGTAAACCAATGCACACACATACACAATGTCACACAACAAAATAATCACATATGTATATTACTTACACACGTATATTCACACTATGATATACATTCACGAACAAAAACAAGGTAAACCAATGCACACACATACACAATGTCACACAACAAAATAATCACATATGTATATTACTTACACACGTATATTCACACTATGATATACATTCACAAACAAAAACAAGGTAAACCAATGCACACACATACACAATGTCACACAACAAAATAATCACATATGTATATTACTTACACACGTATATTCACACTATGATATACATTCACGAACAAAAACAAGGTAAACCAATGCACACACATACACAATGTCACACAACAAAATAATCACATATCTATATTACTTACACACGTATATTCACACTATGATATACATTCACAAACAAAAACAAGGTAAACCAATGCACACACATACACAATGTCACACAACAAAATAATCACATATCTATATTACTTACACACGTATATTCACACTATGATATACATTCATGAACAAAAACAAGGTAAACCAATGCACACACATACACAATGTCACACAACAAAATAATCACATATGTATATTACTTACACACGTATATTCACACTATAGAAATATTGACGTACATATTTCTGAGCCGTGTGACCACTAACTCAACATTTTTCCCAAACACGTGTTTGCATAAATAAACATTTTCATGATTGAAAGTAATTTTTCTATTCTTATCTCTTGTATAAAAATGTTTTCTTAGAAAATTCCGTTTCTCTCAACTTTTGTATTTACAAAACTTTGTTCAGGTTTTTAGTTAGCACTTTCATTTATTTTCATTTTTATACGCATCACTAGAAGATTGCTGTATGAGGTCAATGGGATCCCTCTATCCGGTTTTCAACAGACCACCATTTCCTAGATGTATTGCATTCACGACAGCTGAGGAATTCTACCTACTCTTTAAATATTACAGGATAGCTAACAGATCCTACACCTTGGTCTTAAACAGGGATGTTCATCTTCTTGAGGTATTATATATATTCGCTTACCTTTATATGTATACAGTGTGCAGTATTCTTAAATGGTTACCCATCTGGTACTGGTCAGGTTCAACGTTGCTTAACTTTGATGATTGAACAAGAACCGGAGTGTCAACATGATTATGCCATATGCATACAATGTAGCAAGAGGTGATAGTAACTTTGTGATTAAATGCCTTAAAAATTGGTACAAAACTCTGATTTTGTACAACATACAATCATACAATCTCCAGTGGCAAACAAAAAAGAATAAAGAAAAAATAAACACTGGCTACTGATTCTAATTATATACTGGCGATCTTGTGAAGTAATGAGATTTTTCATTACCTCATATGCAAATGAGATTTTTTTTTTACTTATCAAGGTCCAAAGGCTACTCCAGGATAAGAGTTAACGAATGTAAGGTGATGTAAGTTGGGTAGAATTTGATTATTTATGGGGATGGCTCAACAAAAACTTATTTACATTAGATTTGAAAGCAACCTTATTGTATTCAACTGGGGAGCAGGCCAGCAGAACAGTGTTTCAAAGGCGGGCAGTTCTGGAAAAGAAGCTTTGTTCATAGAATCTGCATTTAGATTTAGGCACAGATAGAGAGTGGGGGGAATCATATATAGTGGTTATAGCTAGTTAAGTATTTTTTGTGAAAGTTTGGCAAGGGGAGCCATAGATTGGAGTTCAGTTAAGCACTTGCCATTAAAATAACGATAGAGCAGAGATGTCTCTTCTGTGAAAAAGAAGTTGCAGGAAAGAGAAAAGGGCATCACTTACTAAGTTTCAAAGCCATTTTTGAAATCAAGGCAGGATAGGATGTGCTGAGCAACTCCTGCCCAAATGTAGTAACAGTACTCCATTTTAGAGCATACCTGGCTCTTATACAGATAAAGGATTGCATCGGCAGTGAGATACCTATTTGATGCATGCATTCTATTTCAAATCAGGAGTGAAGGTCAGTTCTAAAAACTTGTCAAACATGGAGCTTTCTCAAAACAAGAGCCATTCATTTCAGTTGGAGTGTGGTGGGGATCAGAGCAATTATGATGAAAGGAGAGAAGCTTGGTTTTTGATACATTAAAATTAACCAACCACCTTTTTCCCCATTGCATCACGTCTTCAAGATCAGAAGATTGAATAAAAAGTTTGTTTCTCAGAAACTGGGGTGAATTTGGAGTAGCAAACTTTGACAACACTGTTTTGAATTTGGAGTAGGGAGCTTTGGCAATAGTATGCCAAACCCCAGAAATTGTTAGTTGAAAAGACAGAATAGTTAACAATCCATCTGGAAAAGTAAAGAATATTTAACAATTTATTATTTAACCATTGACTTCAAACTCACTGTTGTAACTGTATCTTAGTTATGGAAAAATAGGTGTTGAGATAAGAAAAGGAATAGTTTTACTAGATATTATAATGCTTATTTGTATCATTTAAATACATGCAAAATATGGCAGTTCCAAAAAATATAACAGAAAAACTTATCAATATACTTACTAATCAATGAAAAATCTTAGCGTGTACTAAAATGTATGGAAAATAGGCAAATAGAATTTTAATAGATAATAAAATTAATTTACTCTTTTGAGTCAACAAACTCAGAACTACAAGACCACATAGAAGAAGATAGATAATCTTCTATGATGCACTGGCTTGATGCGAATGTTTGCTGTTCGTGACTACAAATAGTAAATTAATTTTTTTTCTAATTAAAATTCTACACAATATTCCATAATTTTTGGTACACACTAATATTTTTCATTGATTAGTATATCCATAAGTTTTACTGTTATTTTATTTGGAACTACAATATTTTGCATGTATCTCAGTATAAATAAGTCCAAAATTTTCATTAAAATTTGAAAGATATTTTTCATAGGCAAGAATTTTTATAGTTCATAATTATGGCTTTGTAATCTTTGCTATATTCACATGCAATTCAGCTTCTTAAAATATAACATATGATTTACCTGCTCGTTTACGCTTTGTGTTTACTTAGTATTCAGTCCACATCGGAAATTAAGCTTAGAATCATTGAACTTTTACTCTGATCTCATACTATTGAAGTTTGTGTAGCCATTAATAAATTAAACCAAATCTGGAATCTTAAGTTTGTAGATGGAAATTTAGCATTCACTTCCCATTGTTAATTACATTACACCTTAAAATGTAACCACTTAAACTTTATCATGCGTTATACCTGATCACTTAGTGTTTAACATGAAGTCTGTATAACCATTTATTAATTAAACATTATCCAGAAATACAGGCATAACTAATAATAAGTTATCTCCCCTTGGACTATACATTTCTTAATTAATTTCACACCCGCACTAAATTATATTTTATATTTTTTAAGATGAAGAAATTGATTAAGTTTACAAATGACTTTTCTTTGCGGAAAATAATTAAAAATAAATAAATAAAAGGATTGCGTCATTCTTTTTTATTTTAACTTAATACTTTGCTAAATACTTCATACATACAAAATCTAGTGATGGAGGCATTTATACTGTTTTGGAGAAATGTATGAATATATAGTAGTAGTCATCCACAGACAGACTGTTTCGCTGTATCAAAGTTCTTCAGTGTGGCTAGATTATCATCCATCCCAAACCAGAGTTCAAACCTACAACCATCAAGTTGATAGTCAGCAGTTCTACCCTCTGGTCCATGGAATCGGTGCCTGCAAATGACTTCCGCAAATGTTTATTTATTTAAGCATTTGATTGCCACTAGTTACAGTTCTTGATTTGTTTGTGTATTTACAAATAAGTGTGAAAGAACAAACATAGGAAAGTCACTAACTTCATGTCAATATGATAGCTTATTGTTATTAACAGTCATAGAAACTTTCAATTTCGATACTTATCAATTGCTATTAATAATATGTACTTCCAATCACAATGACATTTGATATTGGATATAAATAAAGATTTAAAATTTGAAAATAATTTTTTCTCATGGTTCAGGACTAATTAACGATTTTAACAAACAGAGTCATAGGAAGAGTAGTTACGCATCTGAATACATTTTCATTCATTTAAAATAGTCAATAAAAGATTTGGATTTTTTTTTGTGTGCTAGAACCATTCAACAAATAAGATTCGAAAGATCCACAATTTAAATATTTTTACTTTTTTTAAAAAGTAAAGAAAAAAATAATTTTGTCAAAGAATTAGAAAATGTTTTCCTCTACTTTTTTAGAAGCAGGGGTTATCTCCCAAGGTCTGTTAAATTTCATCTAACTCAATTCCACATCTTATGTTATATAAAAACACTCAATTCCATATCTTATGTTATATATATAAAAAAAAAAAAAAAAAAAAAAACTCAAAATTAAAAACAAAAGTCAGTTGTTAAAAATATATTACAAAAGTTCAAAATTTAATAAGAATAAAGGCATAAAATAAGATTCGGAAGATCCACAATTTAAATCTTTTTACTTTTTTAAAAAAATAAAGGAAAAAATAATTTCGTCAAAGAATTAGAAAATGTTTCTCACTACTTTTTAGAAGTAGGAGTTATCTCCCATGGTCTGTTAAATTTCATCTAATACTAACACACTCAATTCCACATTTTATAAAAAAGAAAAAAAAAAACTCAAAATTATATAAAAAAAAAATCAGCTGTTAAAAATATATTGCAAAAGTTCAAAATTTAATATGAATAACTGAATAAAGATGCTGTCAGTTAATAAAGTGCGTGTGTGGTCTTACAAATTCTGTTATTATTTAAATATCAGGAACAGGACAAGACATGGGAAGTCTCAAGTGATCGAACCCTTAATATTTGAAAGTTGAGAAAAACAGAGAAACAATTAATCCTTGGATAATGGCTTTCTCAGACGAACACTTCCATTGAAAATGCCTTAATGAGTGGATAAACGTTCTTTCATGCCATCAATTTCTTCCAGTTCTCATGGTTCATTGTGACTTTTGTATATTGCTACATTTGGACTGAAGCCGTGTTCTACTGTTATTTTTTAATGGGGAAAAATGTAAAAGTGACTGACAATTTACAAGGAATTGTTTAACTAGAAATTTACATTAAAATTTGAAACATGTTTGACATATTTGACATTTTCTAGTCAATATATTTATTGTATTTGCATGCAGTCCAGTAGTTTATTTACATTTTAGCATGCAATCTACTTTCTCATATGAATTTTAGCATGAAGTCGATCCTGTCACTTGCATTTAAGAATGTAGTCCACCTGGTCGCTTAAATTTATCATGAAATTCACTTAATCACTTTTATTTGAATTTGTAATTTATTCTGTTCCTTAGAATTTAACTGGTAGTCTACATTGTCACTTACGTCTTAGCATGCTGCCAGAATTTATTATACAGCATCTCTATAAATGTGACCCATAATTCACAATATTCCCTTATGTCTTAATGGCAATGGGATTTGTTTGGAGTGAATATAAGTAAAATAAAAAAGAAAGAAAAATAAAGAAAAGCAACTTTCACAGACACATGTTTGTTGATTAAAACAAGATCCATAAAATACAAAAAGTCGTTAATTTGAGAAATTAAATAAAACATCAAATTTTCATTTCCTTAAAACTATCAACAAAAAATTGGAATTTTTATTTGTTTTTGTTTTTGTTAAAAAATGTTTAAAGAATGAGATTCGAAAGATCTAAAATTTAATCTTTGGGTATATTTTACAATCCACAGAGATTCGAAAAAGTGGCCAAGAATTCAAATATATAACAAATAAACTTTATCAAAGGCAAGATAAGTACTCTTCTACCTAGCTGGAAAAGGTTTTAGTGATTTTACTCACTTTAAAATGTTTATTCGGCTTGAAAAACATATAGTGTTGAGTGTTAGGTAAGAACAAGAAAAATGGCCTCGAATTGACACCTAAATATTCAAATGACTCAAAAATAAAAAAATTATACAAAATTCTGTTAGAAAATCACACAGTATGTGTTATTGTGACATATATTGGATGAGTTTCTCACAGTATTTTGTTTTATTTTTATTTTTAAGTCATTTACAGGACTTCAAATATTTAGGTGTCAACTCGTGTCCATTTTCTTGTTCTCATGTAGCACTCAACACTATATGTTTTTCGAAGCGAATAAACGTTTTAGAGTGAGTAAAATCATTAAAAACTTTTCCAGATAGATAGAAAAGTAACTTATCTTGACTTTGATAGCATTTATTTGTTATATATTTGATTTTTTTAAAAATCATTTTTGAATCACTGTGGATTGTAAAACATACCCAAATATTTAAAAGAAAAAATTCATTTAGTCAAAGAATTAGATTTTTCTCTTTACTTTTTAGAAGCAGGAGTTATCTCCCATGGTCTGTCAAATTTCATCTTTCACGCACTTAATATCAAATCTTATGATATAAAATAATACAAAATTAAATAAAAATAAAAAGTTAATTGTTGAAAATCTCGTACACAAGTTAAAAACTTAATGAGAATAAGTGAATAAAATAACATTTTTTAAAGTTATTAATTCATGAAATTTTCTCATTTCTATTTCATAGATTTTAATTTATTTTAATAAAAACTATCACACTTTTTATTTGTTTCTTGCAAGATTCTGTCAGCAGAACCTGTTGAATTATATTTTTGAGATAAAATTCTCAATACAAACTTCAACCTTATTCTAAATTATAGATGAGTTTCCTACATATAATTTTTTTATCAACAATTTGTTACTGTTATATTTTCCTTATCTTTTTAAGATATGTTATTTTTTGTATTATTTGGATTATTTAGCCTCATGTTATTCTCACAAGTTTTCAGTTGATGTGTATCATGTCAAACTCGGGAATCTTTCTGTCAAAGTCAGGAATCAGCACAGAATTTCAAATAGAAACTTTTATTTAACCCATACGGATAGTATGCGCTCATTTCATCAGTGAAGATGGTGTAGAAGTCTTAAATAATTTACAATTGTATTCTTAGTATAAGGATTGAACCTTCAACCTTCAGAAGACTGCAGATTTTCGAATTTAACAGAAAGATTTCCGAGTTCAACAAGCTACATCTGAAGAAAATCAGAAGTTACATCTATTAAAACATTGTGTGAATAAAACTCAAGATGAAAACAATAGTCCGAATAATCTAAATTATCCAAATTATCAATATCTAAAAAATTCAGAAACATAATCTTAAAAATTTTAAATTTGATTTTACAATTTAGAATTTTATGCAATTATTAAATCATTGGATTTAACTTTGGTTTTTCAAAATCTGTTATTCATATTTCATTTAAACAGCAAACGCACATCAGATGTCATTGGACATTGGAGGTGACTGGACACTTGATAGTTGTGATGTAGGAACAACAGAACCTATCTATAATCTATAAACAAAAGATTTCTTTGTTAAAACTTCTAGTAAAATTTCCTTATTCAGGGGTCAGTATTCCTCCATGCTATCAATTGCTTCCAGTTTTCATGGTTCAGTGTGGATTTTGGGATGTGACGGTAGATCAGTGGTTAAAGACACAGACTGGTGATCTGGATGTCCCTTGTTCGAATCCAGTTTGTTCCACAAAAATCACTTTTTTTTTTTGTTTATCCATAGGAGTCACCACTCGAGGATAAGGGTTAATAGGTGTACAGTAGTCACTGGGAAAATATCGTAGTAATCGTTAGTAGTGGAAATCTGGTAAATTGGATTACTTAAGGAGATGGTTCATCAAGAACTTGTTTATGTTGGACTTGAAGACGACCAAATTGTAGTCAGCTGGAAAGTAGGCAAACCAGCGATTTTAGTAACGGATTTGATGTATGTGTTCTAGGGAAATAGTCGGTCCAATGCCAGCTTCACTTAAGAATAATAGGTCTGGTGTAATCTCCTGTAATTGGGTTTCAACCTCTGGAAGGTTAGAACGTAGACCCCTGATTTTGGAGAAGGAGACATGGTAATGGGAGTCTATGTTGGAAGTTGGAGTTTTGGGTTTAATCGTGTATTTTTTCTGGAGAGTTTTCACTTAGGATGTTGGTAACCTTTGCATAGTCCATCCCGTAAGTGCGTTTCTAGAAATAATTCTGACTAGAAAAATATCCGGGAAACCACTGCCAACTATAGAATCTTTAGATTCATATGATATGATAATGATGAGTGTGGATTTTGTGTATTGTTTAATTTTGGATAGAAAATAAGATTTAAAATCTGAAAAGAATTTTATCTAATGATTCAGAATTTTTGCAAACACAGATGTTTGTTGATAGAAGATTCATACAATATGAAGTGCAGTTCATCAAATGGAACATCTTAATGCATTTTCATTTACTTAAAATCATCAACAAAACATTTGATGTTTCATCCTGGCTTTTGTGCATTGTTACATTTTGATTGAAGTTCTGTTCCCCTGTTATTTTTTAATTGAAAAAAAAAAAAAAAAATATATAACAGTGATTACTCTAATTAATTTAGTCTTGTGTGTGTATTTTCAAAACTATCTTAGAAAAAATCAGAATTTAGTAAAGAAGAGGAATTGTTTTACTAGAAATTTATAGTAAAATTTGAAACATGTTTCCCATATATATTATTTAATTGGAATTCATTATTGAGATGAGTATTATTTATTAATTTTTGTTTTATTGCAGACTATTATTCTCAACTTTTTAGTTGTTGTTTCATAACATTTCGGCCAACTATTCTTCTGGCCTTCATCAGGTGGTAACCGCGACGGATAGGAACTCCGAATCTCCTAACTGCATTCTCAGCAATTACTGTCATTCATAGTTGTTGTCGTCTCACCACGTTTTTGGCCAAGTAAGCCTCTGGCCGGCTTTGAGTAGGATTGAAACCGCTATGTTCAGACAATTCTCACCTTACTTGGCCAAAACATGGTGAGACGAAAACAATTATGGATGGCAGTAATTGCTGAGAATGCAGTTAGTAGATTCGGAATTCCTATCCCGTCGCGGTTACAATCTGATGAAGGCCAGAGGAATAATTGGCTGAAACGTGAAACAACAACTAAGAAGATGAAGATAATAGTCTACAATAAATAAAAATTAATGTTTCCTTGAGATTTCGCTGTCATGATTATGGCTTTGCTATATTTGTTGCATTCACATGAAATTCAGTGGTTTACTTACACTTGAACATACAATCTACTTGCTCATATGAATTTTAACATGGAGTCGATCCTGTCTCTTACATTTGAGAATGCAGTCTACTTTATCATGAAATCCACTTAATCACTTTCATTTGCATATATGGCATAATCACATTTGACACACCGGTTCCCATCAGATCACCGAAGTTAAGCAACAATGAACCTGGCTAGTACTAGATTTTTATTCAGTTTTTTTTTTTTTGTTAAAACCTTTTTAGAAAATAAGATTGTAAAGATCACGAATTGAAATATTTAAAAGAAAAAAAATCAAACTGTCATTTAGTCAAAGAATAAGAACATTTTAGAAACAGGAATTATCTCCCATAGTCTGCTAAATTTTACACACTCAATAAAAGTATATAAAAAGTTAATCGTTGAAAATGTAATAAAGAAGTTACAAATTTAAAAAGAATAAATGAATAAAATTATATTTTAAAAGTTAACGATTAATTAAACTTTCTCATTTCTGTTGTTTTTTTTTTTAAATAAAAAAGCATTCATTAAAATCTTTTATTTCTTCACGTGTTGATTGTGATATTCTGTTAGTAGACATAATACTTCAAATCTGTTGGAGTTCAATTATATTCTGGGGATAATTTTTAAAATTTAACTTCAACCTTCATATTATTTGGATTAGTCAAACTCATCTTTAGTGTTATTTTCACAAGGTTTCGGTTGATGTAATCTTGTCATAATATAAAATCCTGTTGTAAGTTAAATTTAACCTTGATCCACTCTTCTGGTGGATGAAGGTTAAATACTCAGTATGAACGACACTCAAAAAATATGATTATGAATTACTTAGGACTTCTCCCTGGTCATTGCTGATGGAATGAAAACATGCTACCAGCATAGATTAAATAAAAAGTTCTGTTTGAAATTCTGTGCCGATTCCTGAGTTTAATAGCAAGATCTAGACCAACACTTCAAAAGCTAGCAATGACCAAGATCTTTCTGAGTCTTTCTTCTTGCTCTTTAGCACATAGTGCAATGAGGTAAATGGTGGCTGGTTAATTTTATTTCATCAAAATCCAAGCTTCTATCTTTTCACCACCAATGCTCTGATCTCCACTTAGACCAAATTAAAATGAATGTCTCTCATCCCAAAGAAGCACCCTGTTTTGACAAACTTCTGGGACTGATCTTCACTCCTGATCTGAAATGGGAGATTTACATCAAATCTGTTGCCAAAGTTGCTGGAAAAATGGTTGGATCATTCTATCAACCCAGAAGGTATCTCACTCCTGATGTAATCCTTTACCTCTGTAAGAGCCAAATATTTCCCAAGATGGAGTCAGACATGGGGAAGAGCTGTACAGAGCACACTTTTTTGCCTTGACATGATTCACAATCACCTTCGAAATCTAGTAGCTAATGACCTTTTCTCCTCCTTACAATCTCTTGCTGCAAGTCTATCTCTGCTCTATCATTATTTTCATGGAAAGTGCTCGACTAAGATTCAATCTATGCTCCCCTCCTTCAATATATGGTCCCCCTTCCCTGCAAAACATTCAAAACAAACACTCGTCTAACTACAACCATGTCAACAATGTCATTATCTCTCTATTTGTGCCTAAAACTAAATGCAAATTCCATGAACTAAGTTTCTTTCCTAGAACTTCCCCTGTGTGGAACTCTATACCGTAGGGTTGCTTTCCAGCTAACTACAACATGGTCATTTTCAATTCCAACATCAACAAGTTCTTGTTGAGTCGTCCTTTTAAATAATCAAAGTCTACTCGATTTCCATCGCTACCAATCATTATGGTGTTTACACACTAACCACCTGACACTGATTAAGCCTTATTTTTGAATGGTCTTCAGCCATTGATGAGTAGTGACTCTCTTATAAAAGAAAAATATTTCTGAGTTTGACAAGATACACCTTCAGAAGGTCGGAGGTTGCATTAACCAAAACATTGTGAAAATAACACTCAAGATGAGGACAATAGTCCGAATAATCTAACTAATACAAATTATAAATCATTATCTAAATAAATCAGAAATATGAACTTCAACCTGATTCTAAATGATAGCTGAGCTGTTTACATTTAAATTTTTTTATCAAAAATTTGTTTATTTTTATGTTTATTTTCGTTATCTTTTTAGAATATGTTCTGTTTTAATCTGATGTTACAATTAAGAGTTTTAGATGTTTGCAATTACTAAATCATTAGATGCAGCGTTTAACCATAGTCTTCCAAAATCTGTTATTAATATTCTATTCAAGCAACACACATATCAGACGTTATTGGACAATAAAGGTGACTGAAACTTTTATAGTTGTGCTACAGGGACAACAAAGCAACAATTAATCTACAGACAAATAATTTCTTTGCTAAAACTTCCATTGAAAATGTCTACAATAAACTTTTATTTTTATGGGACAAAATGTCCACAATTTTTAGCACTTTTAATGCTGAATGAATTCATTATGAGCCTGATTTTGATCTTGATAGGACAAATCCTTATTTATACTGGGTCAAAAAACTTGGTTGATCAAAAATCCTACATCTTGCTTCATCATAAAATTTGATTTTCTTAGTTTAAAAAAATACTTGATCAATTTACGTGATTTTTAAAATATGATATCTTCATTCCATGTCGAGCACATCGTAAAAAATTTGCTGTATTTTTATTTTTTTCCTTTTGAATTCTTGCACTGCTTTCTGTTTCCCCTACCATGCCATTTAAAAGTAATATGACAAACATCTCTATTTATGATACTCCTAAAACTCTGGCCTTAATCCACAGTAGCCCCTCATGTTTCAGTAGCAGTATGCCTCGTTTGGGTATATAAGTAAAAATCCAAATTTAAAAAAGAAGCTAATTTCCACCAACTCAGATATTTGTTCATAAAATATACATACAGAGAATAGTTTATTTGAGAAATTCAAATAAAATATCAAAATGCATTTTCACTTACTTAAAACCATCAACAAAACATTTTTGGAGTTTTTCATGCTCAAACCTTTTAGAGTATTCGAGAGATCAAAAATTTAAGTCTTTAAAAGAAAAAAATCATTTAGTCAAAGAGTAACATTTTCTCTACTTTTTAGAAGCAAGAGTTATCTCCCATGGTCTGTTAAATTTTTATCTTACGGTCACACACTCAATATCAATAATGAATAAAAATAAAAAGTTAATTGTTGAAAATATATTACAAAATTAAAAAACTGAATAAGAATAAACGAATAAAATTATATTTTGAAAAATTATTAATATAGGAAAATTCCTCTCTATTTTATGTGGATTTCAAAGGGTTTTATTTGAAATCCTGTACAGATTCCTGAGTTCAGCAGAAAGATTCCATAGTTCGACAAGACACATTTAAAGAAGGTCGAAGGTTACATCGTCTGAAATGTTAGTAGAATAATACCCAAGGTGATAACAGTAGTCCAAACAAGGCAAATAATACAATTGTTCAATCCTAATCTTAAAAATTGAGAAAAATAACTGTAAAAATATGTTTATTTTTCAATTTGATGGTGGAAGTCCGAGATTTAGATGTTTACACTTAATAAAGCGTTGTATACAGTATTTAACTGGTCTTCCAAAATCTGTTATTAATATCCCATTTAAATAACAGCCATATAAGTAGACATGGAACATCAAACGTGAGTGAACCTTTGGTACATTTGTTTTATGAATAATAAAGAAAAAAATAATTCTTGGAGAATGGCCTTCAATTAAAACATGTTTTATATAGAAATCAAAATGAACATAAATAGAGATCCAAATGAAGATAAATACTTATTTATTTTATAATAAACCAATGATAGTAAATAAATGTTTTAAATGATGTCGACTGCTGTGATTTCATAAACTCAGTGTTTTAGCACTTTTTGGTGTTTTACGTAAGTTTCTCAAAAAAATTCTTATGACAAAACGATCCTCTTTTTATTTGAACTTAATATTTTCCTAATTACTTCATACACACAAATTGGGCGATGTAGGCATTTATACGATAGACTATAGTCTTATAATGAGTTATCTCCCCTCGGACTGTATAATTTCTTTAGTAATGTCACACCCGCAATTTTAATTATTTCATTTTATTTTTTTTTTAAGATGAAGAAATAAATTTATTTCACTTAATATTTTACTAATTACTTCATACATACAAATCACGTGATGTAGACATTTATACTACTTAAGAGAGATGTGAGAACTCTTAATTTCCTCTCCAACTATAAGCAAAATGGCAGTTTTTGTTTATTAAATTCATATTTAGAATCATTGTGCTCATTCATGTGAATATGATAAATTTTTGTCATTAGCAATTTTATCATAAAAAAAAACATTTTTTCTCTACTTGTCGATTACTATTAATAATATGAACGTCCAATCATAATGAAATTTAATATTGGATAGAAAATAAAATTTGAAATCTGAAAAAATATTTTATCTAATGATTCAGAACTAATTAAAGATTTTCACAAAATGTTTTTCACAGATGTTTGTTGAGGGAAAATTCATAGAAATAAGAAGAGCTGTTCCTTTGAGTAGTTCAAATTAAGCACCTGAATACATTTTCATTCATTTAGCACCATCAACAGAAAATTTTGAGTTTTTCTTTATGCTAAAACATTTCAACAAATAAGATTCGAATGATCCAGAATGTAATTCTTTAGAAGAAAAGGAAAAATGTAGTGAAAAAATTAGAAAATGTTTTCTAGAAGTAGGAGTTATCTCCCATGGTCTGTTAAATTTCATCTACCATTCACACACTAATTTCTTCAAATCTTTCGAAATTTTGTACAGATTCCTGAGTTCAACTGAAAGATTTCCGAGTCCGATAAGACACACCTGAAGAAAGTTGGAGGTTATATCGTCTAAAATTTTATGGGAATAACAGCCAAGATGAAAACAGTAGTCCCAAGAATTCAAATGATACGAGTAATCTTTAAAATATGTTTATTTGATGTTGCATGTCAGAATTGTAGCATTATTAACTTGGTTTTCCAAAATCTGTTATTAATATTCCATTTTCCATCAACAGTCACATGAGTAGACATGGAAAATAAAAGGTAATCGAACCTTTTGTATATTTGATATGTGAATAATAGAGAAAGAAAATTAATTCTCGAAGAATGGCTTTCCTGTCTAAATTTAAATTAAAAATGTTTTATATAGAGATAGGTGATTCTAGTTCTTAGCGATCATTTTACGTATTGTTCATTTTAATTAAAGCCTTCTTCCACCATTTTCTTCTTTTTTTTTTTTTTCAGTAAGCGAAAGGTAATAGTGACCTTGGTACGTATGACGAATAAGATTGTGTGATCATCAGAATTTTTTAAGCAATTTACATAAAATTCTAGAAGGTGCTAAACGCAAGTTTTTTATTTTAATTTTGTGCAAATGCTGGTTAATCTTTCTTATGATAAATATAATATTTCTGTTATTACGAAAATAATTTAATAAAAGATCAATCGAAAAACTGAAAGCGATATTCTTTTTGTTGTTATAGAAAAATACAATGCATAATTATTACATAAATTTTATGAACCCTTAAGAAAATTCAAATCAAGAAAAAAAAACTCATTGTGAGGTAAGTTTTATTTGTAAATATTTATTTTTTGAACAGCGAACAACTAACCGACAAAAAACAATTTTTTAATTTTATTATATCAATTTTTTCTTTCTATAACGATTTTTTTTCAAAATCAGGATAATTAATAATTGTTTATATAATAAATCAATGATAGCAAATAAATGTTTTCTTAAAAGACGTTAGCTGCTGTGATTTCATAAACTTCACATTTTAGTACGTTTTGGTGTTTTACTTTAGCCTTTTAAAAACTCTGACAATAGAATGGTCCTTATTCTGCATAAGTACAATCGTCTTGAACTTCGTTTTTAACCTATATCTTAAAAAATATCTTAGTTATAAAAAATTCAGTGTTAAGATAGTAAGAGGAATAATTAAACTCGAGATTTTAAATAAAATTACAAAAATATTTTCATTTAGTGAGATTTTGTAGACATAATTATGATGTTGAGATATTTGTTGCATTCACATGCCATACAGTTACCTACTTACACTTTAACATGCAAACTATATCTGATATTTTTGGGAGTATTTTATTTCTCATTCTCTTCATGAGTATTCCTAGAAGAACCTGTACGATGTTGGCCACATTCAGCTGTGCCTGGTTTCTTAGGGATTGCAATCTAGATGGACTTCTTCTACGTTTTTTTTTTAATTAAAAAGTAAATGTTATGGCAAGGTTTTCAAATCTAATGTAAATGTTATAGTAAGTTTTTTAACATCACGAAAATGCGACGAAAGGAAATTATAAGTTTTTTGTTCAAAGAAACTTTTTTTAATAAAACAAGGATGAAAATTTGAAAAAGCAGTTGTTTTAAAATCTTCTTTTTTTTTTTTTACTGAACAAAGCTTATAATATTAATAACACTGATATCTAGTTTTTAACACAAATAATAAATCGCAAATTGTTTTTTTTTAATGCAAATTACAATTCCCCTAGAATTATCATCGCACTTTCATTTTTGTAATGTTAAAATCTAGATGTTGGTGTTATTCATATTATAAGCTTTGTTGCAGTAAAAAAAAAAGTCGCCACAGCTTTAAAAGTTTCATCCTTGTTTTAGTAAAGAGTTTCATTCCTTGTATTTTTGAAGGTTAGAGACTAATTTTTTAAAACCCTTACCATAACATTTGCTTTTTAATTAAAAAAAAGTAGTTGTAACAAATGTAGAAAAAAGTTGCTGCATCTTCTTTTTAAAAATTTTTTCATCTAATGAAAATATCGTTGGCTTTTAGTGCCGTAAATTATGATATGAAAACAGAAACGATTCTCTAAATAGTTGTGTCAAGTATTTTGTATTATTAATGTAATCTTCTTTGATGCAGTTAAAAGAATTCGCCATAGCTTTCTTTTTTTAATGCTTTGATTTAATAAAAGATATCGTCAGATCGAGCGTCCTAAATTACGGGATGAAAAAATGAACGAATCTTTTATTAAACGAGAGTTGTCACCCTCTGCATAATGATAAATAGTAAAACCGCCGAATTTTATATAAGAATTAAAAACTAATTAACGATTTGCACAAACACAGATGCTTATTGGGAGAAGATTCATAGAATAGGAAGAGCTGTTCCTTTAAGAAGTTCAAATTAAGCATTTTCATTCATTTGAAACGATCAACAGAAAATTTGGAGTTTTTTTCTGTGCTAAAACCTTTCAACAAATAAGATTCGAATGGTCCCAAATTTAATGCTTTAAAAGAAGAAGAAAAAGTTTAGTGAAAAAATTAGAAAATGTTTTCTCTACTTTTTGGAAGTAGGAGTTATCTCCCATGGTCTGTTAAATTTTATCAACATTCACACACTCGCAAATTTTAAAATCCTTCGAAATTCTGTACAGATTCCTGAGTTCGATGAGACACACCTGAAGAAAGTTGGAGGTTATATTGTCTGAAACTTTATGGGAATAACAGTCAAGATGAAAACAGTAGTCCCAAGAATTTAAATAATACGAATAATCTTTAAAATATGTTTATTTGATGCTGCAAGTCAGAATTGTAGCATTATTAACTTGGTTTTCCAAATCTGTTATTAATATTCCATTTTCCATCAACAGTCACATGAGTAGACATGGAAAATAAAAGGTAATCGAACCTTTTGTATATTTGATATGTGAATAATAGAGAAAGAAAATTAATTCTCGAAGAATGGCTTTCCTGTCTAAATTTAAATTAAAAATGTTTTATATAGAGATAGGTGATTCTAGTTCTTAGCGATCATTTTACGTATTGTTCATTTTAATTAAAGCCTTCTTCCACCATTTTCTTCTTTTTTTTTTTTCAGTAAGCGAAAGGTAATAGTGATCTTGGTACATGACGAATAAGATTGTGTGATCATCAGAATTTTTTAAGCAATTTACATAAAATTCTAGAAGGTGCTAAACGAAAGTTTTTTATTTTAATTTTGTGCAAATGCTGGTTAATCTTTCTTATTATAAATATAATATTTCTGTTATTACGAAAATAATTTAATAAAAGATTAATTGAAAAACTGAAAGCGATATTCTTTTTGTTGTTATAGAAAAATACAATGCATGTGGACCAGATCTCATCCCGGCTGTGCTATTAAAAAAATGCTCTGCCGAGGTTGCTCCAGTTCTGTCCAAACTTTACAATAAATGCCTTAACGAATCTTGTTTTCCCGACTGCTGGAAAACCGCCTCTGTGGTACCAGTCTTCAAGAATTCTGGTGAAAGAACTGACCCACTAAATTATCGCCCCATTAGCCTCCTCCCGCTTTTCGCCAAAATATTTGAGTCCTTAGTTAATCAAGCCCTAGTCCAGCACCTAACAGCTGATAAACTCCTGACTGACAAACAATATGGATTCAGGCAAGCCCGTTCAACAGCAGATATCTTAACTGTAGTTTCTGAACGTATATACCGTTCATTGGATAAAACAGGGGAGGGTAGAGCGGTGGCCCTTGATATATCTAAGGCTTTTGACAGGGTATGGCACGATGGTCTTCTAAGGAAAATTAGATCATATGGAATCACTGGAAGAATTCATAATGTAATTAAATCCTTCTTAAGTAATAGAAAAATCAAAGTTGTCCTCGACGAACATACATCCAAACAATATGACATAAATGCGGGAGTACCTCAGGGGTCTATCCTTGGACCTCTGTTATTCCTGATATTCATAAACGACCTCCCTGATAATATTGTTTCGGAGATGCATATATTTGCCGATGACACCATTCTCTATAACAGATATGAGGGGAAAACAAATGAACACATATCCAAGGAAATGGCAGAAACACTAGAGGACGACCTCCAATCCGTAGTGGAATGGGGAGAAAAATGGTTGGTCACATTCAATGCTGCTAAGACTAAGCTTGTTTCCTTCAATAACTACAAGAAACCTTCTCTACCACCAATAGCAATGGCCAAGAACACATTGCCTGAAAGTACTTCTTTTAGACTCCTCGGCCTAACGTTTACAGGGAATATGAACTGGAATAGATACATTGAGAGCATTGCCAAGGTTGCTGCAAGGAAGGTTGGCTCCCTCTACCGTGCTAGAAAACTACTTACGCCTGCCAGTATCCTATACCTCTATAAGGCAACCATTCGTCCATGTATGGAGTACTGTTGTTACATCTGGGCTGGTGCATCTGCTGCTTGTCTCTCGCTTCTGGACAGGGTTCAAAAAAGAGTCGCCAACCTGATAGGTCCTGAACTGTCATCTAGGCTTCAACCTCTGCCCCATCGACGAGATGTTGCATCCCTCTGCCTGTTCTACAAATACTTTAATGGTGAATGCTCTGACGAACTGCAAACACTTGTACCTCCCCTACGTAACTACCCCCGACAAACCCGACAAGCTACTAAGTCTCATCCCTTTACAGTAGAGATCCCTAGGTGCAAGAAAGCCTTTTACTCCAATAGTTTCTTCCCCAGAACTGCGGGTCTTTGGAACTCCCTTCCGGGATTCTGCTTTCCCAACTGCAATGATATGCAGAAGTTCAAGTGTAATGTTAACAAACATCTTTCTACTCTTCTCCCTTTATAATGACCCCGCTAATTAATTCCCTAATAGTAGCCCCCTGCTTCAAAGTGGCACTGTGCCTTGTTTGGGGTGAAAATTGAATAAAAAAAAAAAAATAAAAAATAATTATTACATAAAGTTTATGAACCCTTAAGAAAATTCAAATCAAGAAAAAAAAAACACTCATTGTGAGGTAAGTTTTATTTGTAAATATTTATTTTTTGAACAGCGAACAACTAACCGACAAAAAACTATTTTTTGATTTTATTATATCAATTTTTTCTTTCTATAACGATTTTTTTTCAAAATCAGGATAATTAATAATTGTTTATATAATAAATCAATGATAGCAAATAAATGTTTTCTTAAAAGACGTTAGCTGCTGTGATTTCATAAACTTCACATTTTAGTACGTTTTGGTGTTTTACTTCAGCCTTTTAAAAACTCTGACAATAGAATGGTCCTTATTCTGCATAAGTACAATCGTCTTGAACTTCCTTTTTAACTTATATCTTAAACAATATCTTAGTTATAAAAAATTCAGTGTTAAGATAGTAAGAGGAATAATTAAACTCGAGATTTTAAATAAAATTACAAAAATATTTTCATTTAGTGAGATTTTGTAGATATAATTATGATGTTGAGATATTTGTTGCATTCACATGCAATACAGTTACCTACTTACACTTTAACATGCAACCTATATCTGATATTTTTGGGAGTATTTTATTTCTCATTCTCTTCATGAGTATTCCTAGAAGAACCTGTACGATGTTGGCCACATTCAGCTGTGCCTGGTTTCTTAGGGATTGCAATCTAGATGGACTTCTTCTACGTTTTTTTTTTAATTAAAAAGTAAATGTTATGGTAAGGTTTTCAAATCTAATGTAAATGTTATAGTAAGTTTTTTAACATCACGAAAATGCGACGAAAGGAAATTATAAGTTTTTTGTTCAAAGAAACTTTTTTTTAATAAAACAAGGATGAAAATTTGAAAAAGCAGTTGTTTTAAAATCTTCTTTTTTTTTTACTGAACAAAGCTTATAATATTAATAACACTGATATCTAGTTTTTAACACAAATAATAAATCGCAAATTGTTTTTTTTAATGCAAATTACAATTCCCCTAGAATTATCATCGCACTTTCATTTTTGTAATGTTAAAATCTAGATGTTGGTGTTATTCATATTATAAGCTTTGTTGCAGTAAAAAAAAAAGTCGCCACAGCTTTAAAAGTTTCATCCTTGTTTTAGTAAAGAGTTTCATTCCTTGTATTTTTGAAGGTTAGAGACTAATTTTTTAAACCCTTACCATAACATTTGCTTTTTAATTAAAAAAAAGTAGTTGTAACAAATGTAGAAAAAAGTTGCTGCATCTTCTTTTTAAAAATTTTTTCATCTAATGAAAATATCGTTGGCTTTTAGTGCCGTAAATTATGATATGAAAACAGAAACGATTCTCTAAATAGTTGTGTCAAGTATTTTGTATTATTAATGTAATCTTCTTTGATGCAGTTAAAAGAATTCGCCATAGCTTTCTTTTTTTAATGCTTTGATTTAATAAAAGATATCGTCAGATCGAGCGTCCTAAATTACGAGATGAAAAAATGAACGAATCTTTTATTAAACGAGAGTTGTCACCCTCTGCATAATGATAAATAGTAAAACCGCCGAATTTTATATAAGAATTAAAAACTAATTAACGATTTGCACAAACACAGATGCTTATTGGGAGAAGATTCATAGAATAGGAAGAGCTGTTCCTTTGAGAAGTTCAAATTAAGCATTTTCATTCATTTGAAACGATCAACAGAAAATTTGGAGTTTTTTTCTGTGCTAAAACCTTTCAACAAATAAGATTCGAATGGTCCCAAATTTAATGCTTTAAAAGAAGAAGAAAAAGTTTAGTGAAAAAATTAGAAAATGTTCTTCTCTACTTTTTGGAAGTAGGAGTTATCTCCCATGGTCTGTTAAATCTTATCTAACATTCACACACTCGCAAATTTTCAAATCCTTCGAAATTCTGTACAGATTCCTGAGTTCGATAAGACACACCTGAAGAAAGTTGGAGGTTATATTGTCTGAAACTCTATGGGAATAACAGTCAAGATGAAAACAGTAGTCCCAAGAATTCAAATGATACGAGTAATCTTTAAAATATGTTTATTTGATGCTGCAAGTCAGAATTGTAGCATTATTAACTTGGTTTTCCAAAATCTGTTATTAATATTCCATTTTCAATCAACAGTCACATGAGTAGACATGGAAAATAAAAGGTAATCGAACCTTTTGTATATTTGATATGTGAATAATAGAGAAAGAAAATTAATTCTCGAAGAATGGCTTTCCTGTCTAAATTTAAATTAAAAATGTTTTATATAGAGATAGGTGATTCTATTTCTTATCGATCATTTTGCGTATTGTTCATTTTAATTAAAGCCTTCTTCCACCATTTTCTTCTTTTTTTTTCAGTAAGCGAAAGGTAATAGTGACCTTGGTACTTATGACGAATAAGATTGTGTGATCATCAGAATCTTTTAAGCAATTTACATAAAATTCTAGAAGGTGCTAAACGAAAGTTTTTTATTTTAATTTTGTGCAAATGCTGGTTAATCTTTCTTATGATAAATATAATATTTCTGTTATTACAGAAATAATTTAATAAAAAATTAATTGAAAAACTGAAAGCGATATTCTTTTTGTTGTTATAGAAAAATACAATGCATAATTATTACATAAATTTTATGAACCCTTAAGAAAATTCAAATCAAGAAAAAAAAAACACTCAGTGTGAGGTAAGTTTTATTTGTAAATATTTATTTTTTGGACAGCGAACAACTAACCGACAAAAAACAATTTTTTGATTTTATTATATCAATTTTTTCTTTCTATAACGATTTTTTTTCAAAATCAGGATAATTAATAATTGTTTATATAATAAATCAATGATAGCAAATAAATGTTTTCTTAAAAGACGTTAGCTGCTGTGATTTCATAAACTTCACATTTTAGTACGTTTTGGTGTTTTACTTCAGCCTTTTAAAAACTCTGACAATAGAATGGTCCTTATTCTGCATAAGTACAATCGTCTTGAACTTCCTTTTTAGCCTATATCTTAAACAATATCTTAGTTATAAAAAATTTAGTGTTAAGATAGTAAGAGGAATAATTAAACTCGAGATTTTAAATAAAATTACAAAAATATTTTCATTTAGTGAGATTTTGTAGATATAATTATGATGTTGAGATATTTGTTGCATTCACATGCAATACAGTTACCTACTTACACTTTAACATGCAACCTATATCTGATATTTTTGGGAGTATTTTATTTCTCATTCTCTTCATGAGTATTCCTAGAAGAACCTGTACGATGTTGGCCACATTCAGCTGTGCCTGGTTTCTTAGGGATTGCAATCTAGATGGACTTCTTCTACGTTTTTTTTTTAATTAAAAAGTAAATGTTATGGCAAGGTTTTCAAATCTAATGTAAATGTTATAGTAAGTTTTTTAACATCACGAAAATGCGACGAAAGGAAATTATAAGTTTTTTGTTCAAAGAACCTTTTTTTTAATAAAACAAGGATGAAAATTTGAAAAAGCAGTTGTTTTAAAATCTTCTTTTTTTTTTTTACTGAACAAAGCTTATAATATTAATAACACTGATATCTAGTTTTTAACACAAATAATAAATCGCAAATTGTTTTTTTTTTAATAAAAATTACAATTCCCCTAGAATTATCATCGCACTTTCATTTTTGTAATGTTAAAATCTAGATGTTGGTGTTATTCATATTATAAGCTTTGTTGCAGTAAAAAAAAAAGTCGCCACAGCTTTAAAAGTTTCATCCTTGTTTTAGTAAAGAGTTTCATTCCTTGTATTTTTGAAGGTTAGAGACTAATTTTTTAAAACCCTTACCATAACATTTGCTTTTTAATTAAAAAAAAGTAGTTGTAAAAAATGTAGAAAAAAGTTGCTGCATCTTCTTTTTAAAATTTTTTTCATCTAATGAAAATATCGTTGGCTTTTAGTGCCGTAAATTATGATATGAAAACAGAAACGATTCTCTAAATAGTTGTGTCAAGTATTTTGTATTATTAATGTAATCTTCTTTGATGCAGTTAAAAGAATTCGCCATAGCTTTCTTTTTTTAATGCTTTGATTTAATAAAAGATATCGTCAGATCGAGCGTCCTAAATTACGAGATGAAAAAATGAACGAATCTTTTATTAAACGAGAGTTGTCACCCTCTGCATAATGACAAATAGTAAAACCGCCGAATTTTATATAAGAATTAAAAACTAATTAACGATTTGCACAAACACAGATGCTTATTGGGAGAAGATTCATAGAATAGGAAGAGCTGTTCCTTTAAGAAGTTCAAATTAAGCATTTTCATTCATTTGAAACGATCAACAGAAAATTTGGAGTTTTTTTCTGTGCTAAAACCTTTCAACAAATAAGATTCGAATGGTCCCAAATTTAATGCTTTAAAAGAAGAAGAAAAAGTTTAGTGAAAAAATTAGAAAATGTTCTTCTCTACTTTTTGGAAGTAGGAGTTATCTCCCATGGTCTGTTAAATTTTATCTAACATTCACACACTCGCAAATTTTCAAATCCTTCGAAATTCTGTACAGATTCCTGAGTTCGATGAGACACACCTGAAGAAAGTTGGAGGTTATATTGTCTGAAACTTTATGGGAATAACAGTCAAGATGAAAACAGTAGTCCCAAGAATTCAAATAATACGAATAATCTTTAAAATATGTTTATTTGATGCTGCAAGTCAGAATTGTAGCATTATTAACTTGATTTTCCAAATCTGTTATTAATATTCCATTTTCCATCAACAGTCACATGAGTAGACATGGAAAATAAAAGGTAATCGAACCTTTTGTATATTTGATATGTGAATAATAGAGAAAGAAAATTAATTCTCGAAGAATGGCTTTCCTGTCTAAATTTAAATTAAAAATGTTTTATATAGAGATAGGTGATTCTAGTTCTTAGCGATCATTTTACGTATTGTTCATTTTAATTAAAGCCTTCTTCCACCATTTTCTTCTTTTTTTTTTCAGTAAGCGAAAGGTAATAGTGACCTTGGTACTTATGACGAATAAGATTGTGTGATCATCAGAATTTTTTAAGCAATTTACATAAAATTCTAGAAGGTGCTAAACGAAAGTTTTTTATTTTAATTTTGTGCAAATGCTGGTTAATCTTTCTTATGATAAATATAATATTTCTGTTATTACAGAAATAATTTAATAAAAAATTAATTGAAAAACTGAAAGCGATATTCTTTTTGTTGTTATAGAAAAATACAATGCATAATTATTACATAAATTTTATGAACCCTTAAGAAAATTCAAATCAAGAAAAAAAAAACACTCAGTGTGAGGTAAGTTTTATTTGTAAATATTTATTTTTTGGACAGCGAACAACTAACCGACAAAAAACAATTTTTTGATTTTATTATATCAATTTTTTCTTTCTATAACGATTTTTTTTCAAAATCAGGATAATTAATAATTGTTTATATAATAAATCAATGATAGCAAATAAATGTTTTCTTAAAAGACGTTAGCTGCTGTGATTTCATAAACTTCACATTTTAGTACGTTTTGGTGTTTTACTTCAGCCTTTTAAAAACTCTGACAATAGAATGGTCCTTATTCTGCATAAGTACAATCGTCTTGAACTTCCTTTTTAGCCTATATCTTAAACAATATCTTAGTTATAAAAAATTTAGTGTTAAGATAGTAAGAGGAATAATTAAACTCGAGATTTTAAATAAAATTACAAAAATATTTTCATTTAGTGAGATTTTGTAGATATAATTATGATGTTGAGATATTTGTTGCATTCACATGCAATACAGTTACCTACTTACACTTTAACATGCAACCTATATCTGATATTTTTGGGAGTATTTTATTTCTCATTCTCTTCATGAGTATTCCTAGAAGAACCTGTACGATGTTGGCCACATTCAGCTGTGCCTGGTTTCTTAGGGATTGCAATCTAGATGGACTTCTTCTACGTTTTTTTTTTAATTAAAAAGTAAATGTTATGGCAAGGTTTTCAAATCTAATGTAAATGTTATAGTAAGTTTTTTAACATCACGAAAATGCGACGAAAGGAAATTATAAGTTTTTTGTTCAAAGAAACTTTTTTTTAATAAAACAAGGATGAAAATTTGAAAAAGCAGTTGTTTTAAAATCTTCTTTTTTTTTTTTACTGAACAAAGCTTATAATATTAATAACACTGATATCTAGTTTTTAACACAAATAATAAATCGCAAATTGTTTTTTTTAAATAAAAATTACAATTCCCCTAGAATTATCATCGCACTTTCATTTTTGTAATGTTAAAATCTAGATGTTGGTGTTATTCATATTATAAGCTTTGTTGCAGTAAAAAAAAAAAGTCGCCACAGCTTTAAAAGTTTCATCCTTGTTTTAGTAAAGAGTTTCATTCCTTGTATTTTTTAAGGTTAGAGACTAATTTTTTAAAACCCTTACCATAACATTTGCTTTTTAATTAAAAAAAAGTAGTTGTAAAAAATGTACAAAAAAGTTGCTGCATCTTCTTTTTAAAATTTTTTTCATCTAATGAAAATATCGTTGGCTTTTAGTGCCGTAAATTATGATATGAAAACAGAAACGATTCTCTAAATAGTTGTGTCAAGTATTTTGTATTATTAATGTAATCTTCTTTGATGCAGTTAAAAGAATTCGCCATAGCTTTCTTTTTTTAATGCTTTGATTTAATAAAAGATATCGTCAGAACGAGCGTCCTAAATTACGAGATGAAAAAATGAACGAATCTTTTATTAAACGAGAGTTGTCACCCTCTGCATAATGACAAATAGTAAAACCGCCGAATTTTATATAAGAATTAAAAACTAATTGACGATTTGCACAAACACAGATGCTTATTGGGAGAAGATTCATAGAATAGGAAGAGCTGTTCCTTTAAGAAGTTCAAATTAAGCATTTTCATTCATTTGAAACGATCAACAGAAAATTTGGAGTTTTTTTCTGTGCAAAACCTTTCAACAAATAAGATTCGAATGGTCCCAAATTTAATGCTTTAAAAGAAGAAGAAAAAGTTTAGTGAAAAAATTAGAAAATGTTCTTCTCTACTTTTTGGAAGTAGGAGTTATCTCCCATGGTCTGTTAAATTTTATCTAACATTCACACACTCGCAAATTTTCAAATCCTTCGAAATTCTGTACAGATTCCTGAGTTCGATGAGACACACCTGAAGAAAGTTGGAGGTTATATTGTCTGAAACTTTATGGGAATAACAGTCAAGATGAAAACAGTAGTCCCAAGAATTCAAATAATACGAATAATCTTTAAAATATGTTTATTTGATGCTGCATGTCAGAATTGTAGAATTATTAACTTGATTTTCCAAATCTGTTATTAATATTCCATTTTCCATCAACAGTCACATGAGTAGACATGGAAAATAAAAGGTAATCGAACCTTTTGTATATTTGATATGTGAATAATAGAGAAAGAAAATTAATTCTCGAAGAATGGCTTTCCTGTCTAAATTTAAATTAAAAATGTTTTATATAGAGATAGGTGATTCTAGTTCTTAGCGATCATTTTACGTATTGTTCATTTTAATTAAAGCCTTCTTCCACCATTTTCTTCTTTTTTTTTTCAGTAAGCGAAAGGTAATAGTGACCTTGGTACTTATGACGAATAAGATTGTGTGATCATCAGAATTTTTTAAGCAATTTACATAAAATTCTAGAAGGTGCTAAACGAAAGTTTTTTATTTTAATTTTGTGCAAATGCTGGTTAATCTTTCTTATGATAAATATAATATTTCTGTTATTACAGAAATAATTTAATAAAAAATTAATTGAAAAACTGAAAGCGATATTCTTTTTGTTGTTATAGAAAAATACAATGCATAATTATTACATAAATTTTATGAACCCTTAAGAAAATTCAAATCAAGAAAAAAAAAAACACTCAGTGTGAGGTAAGTTTTATTTGTAAATATTTATTTTTTGGACAGCGAACAACTAACCGACAAAAAACAATTTTTTGATTTTATTATATCAATTTTTTCTTTCTATAACGATTTTTTTTCAAAATCAGGATAATTAATAATTGTTTATATAATAAATCAATGATAGCAAATAAATGTTTTCTTAAAAGACGTTAGCTGCTGTGATTTCATAAACTTCACATTTTAGTACGTTTTGGTGTTTTACTTCAGCCTTTTAAAAACTCTGACAATAGAATGGTCCTTATTCTGCATAAGTACAATCGTCTTGAACTTCCTTTTTAGCCTATATCTTAAACAATATCTTAGTTATAAAAAATTTAGTGTTAAGATAGTAAGAGGAATAATTAAACTCGAGATTTTAAATAAAATTACAAAAATATTTTCATTTAGTGAGATTTTGTAGATATAATTATGATGTTGAGATATTTGTTGCATTCACATGCAATACAGTTACCTACTTACACTTTAACATGCAACCTATATCTGATATTTTTGGGAGTATTTTATTTCTCATTCTCTTCATGAGTATTCCTAGAAGAACCTGTACGATGTTGGCCACATTCAGCTGTGCCTGGTTTCTTAGGGATTGCAATCTAGATGGACTTCTTCTACGTTTTTTTTTTAATTAAAAAGTAAATGTTATGGCAAGGTTTTCAAATCTAATGTAAATGTTATAGTAAGTTTTTTAACATCACGAAAATGCGACGAAAGGAAATTATAAGTTTTTTGTTCAAAGAAACTTTTTTTTAATAAAACAAGGATGAAAATTTGAAAAAGCAGTTGTTTTAAAATCTTCTTTTTTTTTTTTTACTGAACAAAGCTTATAATATTAATAACACTGATATCTAGTTTTTAACACAAATAATAAATCGCAAATTGTTTTTTTTTTAATAAAAATTACAATTCCCCTAGAATTATCATCGCACTTTCATTTTTGTAATGTTAAAATCTAGATGTTGGTGTTATTCATATTATAAGCTTTGTTGCAGTAAAAAAAAAAGTCGCCACAGCTTTAAAAGTTTCATCCTTGTTTTAGTAAAGAGTTTCATTCCTTGTATTTTTGAAGGTTAGAGACTAATTTTTTAAAACCCTTACCATAACATTTGCTTTTTAATTAAAAAAAAGTAGTTGTAAAAAATGTAGAAAAAAGTTGCTGCATCTTCTTTTTAAAATTTTTTTCATCTAATGAAAATATCGTTGGCTTTTAGTGCCGTAAATTATGATATGAAAACAGAAACGATTCTCTAAATAGTTGTGTCAAGTATTTTGTATTATTAATGTAATCTTCTTTGATGCAGTTAAAAGAATTCGCCATAGCTTTCTTTTTTTAATGCTTTGATTTAATAAAAGATATCGTCAGATCGAGCGTCCTAAATTACGAGATGAAAAAATGAACGAATCTTTTATTAAACGAGAGTTGTCACCCTCTGCATAATGACAAATAGTAAAACCGCCGAATTTTATATAAGAATTAAAAACTAATTAACGATTTGCACAAACACAGATGCTTATTGGGAGAAGATTCATAGAATAGGAAGAGCTGTTCCTTTAAGAAGTTCAAATTAAGCATTTTCATTCATTTGAAACGATCAACAGAAAATTTGGAGTTTTTTTCTGTGCTAAAACCTTTCAACAAATAAGATTCGAATGGTCCCAAATTTAATGCTTTAAAAGAAGAAGAAAAAGTTTAGTGAAAAAATTAGAAAATGTTCTTCTCTACTTTTTGGAAGTAGGAGTTATCTCCCATGGTCTGTTAAATTTTATCTAACATTCACACACTCGCAAATTTTCAAATCCTTCGAAATTCTGTACAGATTCCTGAGTTCGATGAGACACACCTGAAGAAAGTTGGAGGTTATATTGTCTGAAACTTTATGGGAATAACAGTCAAGATGAAAACAGTAGTCCCAAGAATTCAAATAATACGAATAATCTTTAAAATATGTTTATTTGATGCTGCAAGTCAGAATTTTAGCATTATTAACTTGATTTTCCAAATCTGTTATTAATATTCCATTTTCAATCAACAGTCACATGAGTAGACATGGAAAATAAAAGGTAATCGAACCTTTTGTATATTTGATATGTGAATAATAGAGAAAGAAAATTAATTCTCGAAGAATGGCTTTCCTGTCTAAATTTAAATTAAAAATGTTTTATATAGAGATAGGTGATTCTAGTTCTTAGCGATCATTTTACGTATTGTTCATTTTAATTAAAGCCTTCTTCCACCATTTTCTTCTTTTTTTTTTCAGTAAGCGAAAGGTAATAGTGACCTTGGTACTTATGACGAATAAGATTGTGTGATCATCAGAATTTTTTAAGCAATTTACATAAAATTCTAGAAGGTGCTAAACGAAAGTTTTTTATTTTAATTTTGTGCAAATGCTGGTTAATCTTTCTTATGATAAATATAATATTTCTGTTATTACAGAAATAATTTAATAAAAAATTAATTGAAAAACTGAAAGCGATATTCTTTTTGTTGTTATAGAAAAATACAATGCATAATTATTACATAAATTTTATGAACCCTTAAGAAAATTCAAATCAAGAAAAAAAAAACACTCAGTGTGAGGTAAGTTTTATTTGTAAATATTTATTTTTTGGACAGCGAACAACTAACCGACAAAAAACAATTTTTTGATTTTATTATATCAATTTTTTCTTTCTATAACGATTTTTTTTCAAAATCAGGATAATTAATAATTGTTTATATAATAAATCAATGATAGCAAATAAATGTTTTCTTAAAAGACGTTAGCTGCTGTGATTTCATAAACTTCACATTTTAGTACGTTTTGGTGTTTTACTTCAGCCTTTTAAAAACTCTGACAATAGAATGGTCCTTATTCTGCATAAGTACAATCGTCTTGAACTTCCTTTTTAGCCTATATCTTAAACAATATCTTAGTTATAAAAAATTTAGTGTTAAGATAGTAAGAGGAATAATTAAACTCGAGATTTTAAATAAAATTACAAAAATATTTTCATTTAGTGAGATTTTGTAGATATAATTATGATGTTGAGATATTTGTTGCATTCACATGCAATACAGTTACCTACTTACACTTTAACATGCAACCTATATCTGATATTTTTGGGAGTATTTTATTTCTCATTCTCTTCATGAGTATTCCTAGAAGAACCTGTACGATGTTGGCCACATTCAGCTGTGCCTGGTTTCTTAGGGATTGCAATCTAGATGGACTTCTTCTACGTTTTTTTTTTAATTAAAAAGTAAATGTTATGGCAAGGTTTTCAAATCTAATGTAAATGTTATAGTAAGTTTTTTAACATCACGAAAATGCGACGAAAGGAAATTATAAGTTTTTTGTTCAAAGAAACTTTTTTTTAATAAAACAAGGATGAAAATTTGAAAAAGCAGTTGTTTTAAAATCTTCTTTTTTTTTTTTTACTGAACAAAGCTTATAATATTAATAACACTGATATCTAGTTTTTAACACAAATAATAAATCGCAAATTGTTTTTTTTTTAATAAAAATTACAATTCCCCTAGAATTATCATCGCACTTTCATTTTTGTAATGTTAAAATCTAGATGTTGGTGTTATTCATATTATAAGCTTTGTTGCAGTAAAAAAAAAAGTCGCCACAGCTTTAAAAGTTTCATCCTTGTTTTAGTAAAGAGTTTCATTCCTTGTATTTTTGAAGGTTAGAGACTAATTTTTTAAAACCCTTACCATAACATTTGCTTTTTAATTAAAAAAAAAGTAGTTGTAAAAAATGTAGAAAAAAGTTGCTGCATCTTCTTTTTAAAATTTTTTTCATCTAATGAAAATATCGTTGGCTTTTAGTGCCGTAAATTATGATATGAAAACAGAAACGATTCTCTAAATAGTTGTGTCAAGTATTTTGTATTATTAATGTAATCTTCTTTGATGCAGTTAAAAGAATTCGCCATAGCTTTCTTTTTTTAATGCTTTGATTTAATAAAAGATATCGTCAGATCGAGCGTCCTAAATTACGAGATGAAAAAATGAACGAATCTTTTATTAAACGAGAGTTGTCACCCTCTGCATAATGACAAATAGTAAAACCGCCGAATTTTATATAAGAATTAAAAACTAATTAACGATTTGCACAAACACAGATGCTTATTGGGAGAAGATTCATAGAATAGGAAGAGCTGTTCCTTTAAGAAGTTCAAATTAAGCATTTTCATTCATTTGAAACGATCAACAGAAAATTTGGAGTTTTTTTCTGTGCTAAAACCTTTCAACAAATAAGATTCGAATGGTCCCAAATTTAATGCTTTAAAAGAAGAAGAAAAAGTTTAGTGAAAAAATTAGAAAATGTTCTTCTCTACTTTTTGGAAGTAGGAGTTATCTCCCATGGTCTGTTAAATTTTATCTAACATTCACACACTCGCAAATTTTCAAATCCTTCGAAATTCTGTACAGATTCCTGAGTTCGATGAGACACACCTGAAGAAAGTTGGAGGTTATATTGTCTGAAACTTTATGGGAATAACAGTCAAGATGAAAACAGTAGTCCCAAGAATTCAAATAATACGAATAATCTTTAAAATATGTTTATTTGATGCTGCAAGTCAGAATTTTAGCATTATTAACTTGATTTTCCAAATCTGTTATTAATATTCCATTTTCAATCAACAGTCACATGAGTAGACATGGAAAATAAAAGGTAATCGAACCTTTTGTATATTTGATATGTGAATAATAGAGAAAGAAAATTAATTCTCGAAGAATGGCTTTCCTGTCTAAATTTAAATTAAAAATGTTTTATATAGAGATAGGTGATTCTAGTTCTTAGCGATCATTTTACGTATTGTTCATTTTAATTAAAGCCTTCTTCCACCATTTTCTTCTTTTTTTTTTCAGTAAGCGAAAGGTAATAGTGACCTTGGTACTTATGACGAATAAGATTGTGTGATCATCAGAATTTTTTAAGCAATTTACATAAAATTCTAGAAGGTGCTAAACGAAAGTTTTTTATTTTAATTTTGTGCAAATGCTGGTTAATCTTTCTTATGATAAATATAATATTTCTGTTATTACAGAAATAATTTAATAAAAAATTAATTGAAAAACTGAAAGCGATATTCTTTTTGTTGTTATAGAAAAATACAATGCATAATTATTACATAAATTTTATGAACCCTTAAGAAAATTCAAATCAAGAAAAAAAAAACACTCAGTGTGAGGTAAGTTTTATTTGTAAATATTTATTTTTTGGACAGCGAACAACTAACCGACAAAAAACAATTTTTTGATTTTATTATATCAATTTTTTCTTTCTATAACGATTTTTTTTCAAAATCAGGATAATTAATAATTGTTTATATAATAAATCAATGATAGCAAATAAATGTTTTCTTAAAAGACGTTAGCTGCTGTGATTTCATAAACTTCACATTTTAGTACGTTTTGGTGTTTTACTTCAGCCTTTTAAAAACTCTGACAATAGAATGGTCCTTATTCTGCATAAGTACAATCGTCTTGAACTTCCTTTTTAGCCTATATCTTAAACAATATCTTAGTTATAAAAAATTTAGTGTTAAGATAGTAAGAGGAATAATTAAACTCGAGATTTTAAATAAAATTACAAAAATATTTTCATTTAGTGAGATTTTGTAGATATAATTATGATGTTGAGATATTTGTTGCATTCACATGCAATACAGTTACCTACTTACACTTTAACATGCAACCTATATCTGATATTTTTGGGAGTATTTTATTTCTCATTCTCTTCATGAGTATTCCTAGAAGAACCTGTACGATGTTGGCCACATTCAGCTGTGCCTGGTTTCTTAGGGATTGCAATCTAGATGGACTTCTTCTACGTTTTTTTTTTAATTAAAAAGTAAATGTTATGGCAAGGTTTTCAAATCTAATGTAAATGTTATAGTAAGTTTTTTAACATCACGAAAATGCGACGAAAGGAAATTATAAGTTTTTTGTTCAAAGAAACTTTTTTTTAATAAAACAAGGATGAAAATTTGAAAAAGCAGTTGTTTTAAAATCTTCTTTTTTTTTTTTTACTGAACAAAGCTTATAATATTAATAACACTGATATCTAGTTTTTAACACAAATAATAAATCGCAAATTGTTTTTTTTTAATAAAAATTACAATTCCCCTAGAATTATCATCGCACTTTCATTTTTGTAATGTTAAAATCTAGATGTTGGTGTTATTCATATTATAAGCTTTGTTGCAGTAAAAAAAAAAAGTCGCCACAGCTTTAAAAGTTTCATCCTTGTTTTAGTAAAGAGTTTCATTCCTTGTATTTTTTAAGGTTAGAGACTAATTTTTTAAAACCCTTACCATAACATTTGCTTTTTAATTAAAAAAAAGTAGTTGTAAAAAATGTACAAAAAAGTTGCTGCATCTTCTTTTTAAAATTTTTTTCATCTAATGAAAATATCGTTGGCTTTTAGTGCCGTAAATTATGATATGAAAACAGAAACGATTCTCTAAATAGTTGTGTCAAGTATTTTGTATTATTAATGTAATCTTCTTTGATGCAGTTAAAAGAATTCGCCATAGCTTTCTTTTTTTAATGCTTTGATTTAATAAAAGATATCGTCAGAACGAGCGTCCTAAATTACGAGATGAAAAAATGAACGAATCTTTTATTAAACGAGAGTTGTCACCCTCTGCATAATGACAAATAGTAAAACCGCCGAATTTTATATAAGAATTAAAAACTAATTGACGATTTGCACAAACACAGATGCTTATTGGGAGAAGATTCATAGAATAGGAAGAGCTGTTCCTTTAAGAAGTTCAAATTAAGCATTTTCATTCATTTGAAACGATCAACAGAAAATTTGGAGTTTTTTTCTGTGCAAAACCTTTCAACAAATAAGATTCGAATGGTCCCAAATTTAATGCTTTAAAAGAAGAAGAAAAAGTTTAGTGAAAAAATTAGAAAATGTTCTTCTCTACTTTTTGGAAGTAGGAGTTATCTCCCATGGTCTGTTAAATTTTATCTAACATTCACACACTCGCAAATTTTCAAATCCTTCGAAATTCTGTACAGATTCCTGAGTTCGATGAGACACACCTGAAGAAAGTTGGAGGTTATATTGTCTGAAACTTTATGGGAATAACAGTCAAGATGAAAACAGTAGTCCCAAGAATTCAAATAATACGAATAATCTTTAAAATATGTTTATTTGATGCTGCAAGTCAGAATTGTAGCATTATTAACTTGATTTTCCAAATCTGTTATTAATATTCCATTTTCAATCAACAGTCACATGAGTAGACATGGAAAATAAAAGGTAATCGAACCTTTTGTATATTTGATATGTGAATAATAGAGAAAGAAAATTAATTCTCGAAGAATGGCTTTCCTGTCTAAATTTAAATTAAAAATGTTTTATATAGAGATAGGTGATTCTAGTTCTTAGCGATCATTTTACGTATTGTTCATTTTAATTAAAGCCTTCTTCCACCATTTTCTTCTTTTTTTTTTCAGTAAGCGAAAGGTAATAGTGACCTTGGTACTTATGACGAATAAGATTGTGTGATCATCAGAATTTTTTAAGCAATTTACATAAAATTCTAGAAGGTGCTAAACGAAAGTTTTTTATTTTAATTTTGTGCAAATGCTGGTTAATCTTTCTTATGATAAATATAATATTTCTGTTATTACAGAAATAATTTAATAAAAAATTAATTGAAAAACTGAAAGCGATATTCTTTTTGTTGTTATAGAAAAATACAATGCATAATTATTACATAAATTTTATGAACCCTTAAGAAAATTCAAATCAAGAAAAAAAAAAAACACTCAGTGTGAGGTAAGTTTTATTTGTAAATATTTATTTTTTGGACAGCGAACAACTAACCGACAAAAAACAATTTTTTGATTTTATTATATCAATTTTTTCTTTCTATAACGATTTTTTTTCAAAATCAGGATAATTAATAATTGTTTATATAATAAATCAATGATAGCAAATAAATGTTTTCTTAAAAGACGTTAGCTGCTGTGATTTCATAAACTTCACATTTTAGTACGTTTTGGTGTTTTACTTCAGCCTTTTAAAAACTCTGACAATAGAATGGTCCTTATTCTGCATAAGTACAATCGTCTTGAACTTCCTTTTTAGCCTATATCTTAAACAATATCTTAGTTATAAAAAATTTAGTGTTAAGATAGTAAGAGGAATAATTAAACTCGAGATTTTAAATAAAATTACAAAAATATTTTCATTTAGTGAGATTTTGTAGATATAATTATGATGTTGAGATATTTGTTGCATTCACATGCAATACAGTTACCTACTTACACTTTAACATGCAACCTATATCTGATATTTTTGGGAGTATTTTATTTCTCATTCTCTTCATGAGTATTCCTAGAAGAACCTGTACGATGTTGGCCACATTCAGCTGTGCCTGGTTTCTTAGGGATTGCAATCTAGATGGACTTCTTCTACGTTTTTTTTTTTAATTAAAAAGTAAATGTTATGGCAAGGTTTTCAAATCTAATGTAAATGTTATAGTAAGTTTTTTAACATCACGAAAATGCGACGAAAGGAAATTATAAGTTTTTTGTTCAAAGAAACTTTTTTTTAATAAAACAAGGATGAAAATTTGAAAAAGCAGTTGTTTTAAAATCTTCTTTTTTTTTTTTTACTGAACAAAGCTTATAATATTAATAACACTGATATCTAGTTTTTAACACAAATAATAAATCGCAAATTGTTTTTTTTTTAATAAAAATTACAATTCCCCTAGAATTATCATCGCACTTTCATTTTTGTAATGTTAAAATCTAGATGTTGGTGTTATTCATATTATAAGCTTTGTTGCAGTAAAAAAAAAAGTCGCCACAGCTTTAAAAGTTTCATCCTTGTTTTAGTAAAGAGTTTCATTCCTTGTATTTTTGAAGGTTAGAGACTAATTTTTTAAAACCCTTACCATAACATTTGCTTTTTAATTAAAAAAAAGTAGTTGTAAAAAATGTAGAAAAAAGTTGCTGCATCTTCTTTTTAAAATTTTTTTCATCTAATGAAAATATCGTTGGCTTTTAGTGCCGTAAATTATGATATGAAAACAGAAACGATTCTCTAAATAGTTGTGTCAAGTATTTTGTATTATTAATGTAATCTTCTTTGATGCAGTTAAAAGAATTCGCCATAGCTTTCTTTTTTTAATGCTTTGATTTAATAAAAGATATCGTCAGATCGAGCGTCCTAAATTACGAGATGAAAAAATGAACGAATCTTTTATTAAACGAGAGTTGTCACCCTCTGCATAATGACAAATAGTAAAACCGCCGAATTTTATATAAGAATTAAAAACTAATTAACGATTTGCACAAACACAGATGCTTATTGGGAGAAGATTCATAGAATAGGAAGAGCTGTTCCTTTAAGAAGTTCAAATTAAGCATTTTCATTCATTTGAAACGATCAACAGAAAATTTGGAGTTTTTTTCTGTGCTAAAACCTTTCAACAAATAAGATTCGAATGGTCCCAAATTTAATGCTTTAAAAGAAGAAGAAAAAGTTTAGTGAAAAAATTAGAAAATGTTCTTCTCTACTTTTTGGAAGTAGGAGTTATCTCCCATGGTCTGTTAAATTTTATCTAACATTCACACACTCGCAAATTTTCAAATCCTTCGAAATTCTGTACAGATTCCTGAGTTCGATGAGACACACCTGAAGAAAGTTGGAGGTTATATTGTCTGAAACTTTATGGGAATAACAGTCAAGATGAAAACAGTAGTCCCAAGAATTCAAATAATACGAATAATCTTTAAAATATGTTTATTTGATGCTGCAAGTCAGAATTGTAGCATTATTAACTTGATTTTCCAAATCTGTTATTAATATTCCATTTTCCATCAACAGTCACATGAGTAGACATGGAAAATAAAAGGTAATCGAACCTTTTGTATATTTGATATGTGAATAATAGAGAAAGAAAATTAATTCTCGAAGAATGGCTTTCCTGTCTAAATTTAAATTAAAAATGTTTTATATAGAGATAGGTGATTCTAGTTCTTAGCGATCATTTTACGTATTGTTCATTTTAATTAAAGCCTTCTTCCACCATTTTCTTCTTTTTTTTTCAGTAAGCGAAAGGTAATAGTGACCTTGGTACTTATGACGAATAAGATTGTGTGATCATCAGAATTTTTTAAGCAATTTACATAAAATTCTAGAAGGTGCTAAACGAAAGTTTTTTATTTTAATTTTGTGCAAATGCTGGTTAATCTTTCTTATGATAAATATAATATTTCTGTTATTACAGAAATAATTTAATAAAAAATTAATTGAAAAACTGAAAGCGATATTCTTTTTGTTGTTATAGAAAAATACAATGCATAATTATTACATAAATTTTATGAACCCTTAAGAAAATTCAAATCAAGAAAAAAAAAACACTCAGTGTGAGGTAAGTTTTATTTGTAAATATTTATTTTTTGGACAGCGAACAACTAACCGACAAAAAACAATTTTTTGATTTTATTATATCAATTTTTTCTTTCTATAACGATTTTTTTTTCAAAATCAGGATAATTAATAATTGTTTATATAATAAATCAATGATAGCAAATAAATGTTTTCTTAAAAGACGTTAGCTGCTGTGATTTCATAAACTTCACATTTTAGTACGTTTTGGTGTTTTACTTCAGCCTTTTAAAAACTCTGACAATAGAATGGTCCTTATTCTGCATAAGTACAATCGTCTTGAACTTCCTTTTTAGCCTATATCTTAAACAATATCTTAGTTATAAAAAATTTAGTGTTAAGATAGTAAGAGGAATAATTAAACTCGAGATTTTAAATAAAATTACAAAAATATTTTCATTTAGTGAGATTTTGTAGATATAATTATGATGTTGAGATATTTGTTGCATTCACATGCAATACAGTTACCTACTTACACTTTAACATGCAACCTATATCTGATATTTTTGGGAGTATTTTATTTCTCATTCTCTTCATGAGTATTCCTAGAAGAACCTGTACGATGTTGGCCACATTCAGCTGTGCCTGGTTTCTTAGGGATTGCAATCTAGATGGACTTCTTCTACGTTTTTTTTTTAATTAAAAAGTAAATGTTATGGCAAGGTTTTCAAATCTAATGTAAATGTTATAGTAAGTTTTATAACATCACGAAAATGCGACGAAAGGAAATTATAAGTTTTTTGTTCAAAGAAACTTTTTTTTAATAAAACAAGGATGAAAATTTGAAAAAGCAGTTATTTTAAAATCTTCTTTTTTTTTTTTTTACTGAACAAAGCTTATAATATTAATAACACTGATATCTAGTTTTTAACACAAATAATAAATCGCAAATTGTTTTTTTTTTAATAAAAATTACAATTCCCCTAGAATTATCATCGCACTTTCATTTTTGTAATGTTAAAATCTAGATGTTGGTGTTATTCATATTATAAGCTTTGTTGCAGTAAAAAAAAAGTCGCCACAGCTTTAAAAGTTTCATCCTTGTTTTAGTAAAGAGTTTCATTCCTTGTATTTTTGAAGGTTAGAGACTAATTTTTTAAAACCCTTACCATAACATTTGCTTTTTAATTAAAAAAAAGTAGTTGTAAAAAATGTAGAAAAAAGTTGCTGCATCTTCTTTTTAAAATTTTTTTCATCTAATGAAAATATCGTTGGCTTTTAGTGCCGTAAATTATGATATGAAAACAGAAACGATTCTCTAAATAGTTGTGTCAAGTATTTTGTATTATTAATGTAATCTTCTTTGATGCAGTTAAAAGAATTCGCCATAGCTTTCTTTTTTTAATGCTTTGATTTAATAAAAGATATCGTCAGATCGAGCGTCCTAAATTACGAGATGAAAAAATGAACGAATCTTTTATTAAACGAGAGTTGTCACCCTCTGCATAATGACAAATAGTAAAACCGCCGAATTTTATATAAGAATTAAAAACTAATTAACGATTTGCACAAACACAGATGCTTATTGGGAGAAGATTCATAGAATAGGAAGAGCTGTTCCTTTAAGAAGTTCAAATTAAGCATTTTCATTCATTTGAAACGATCAACAGAAAATTTGGAGTTTTTTTCTGTGCTAAAACCTTTCAACAAATAAGATTCGAATGGTCCCAAATTTAATGCTTTAAAAGAAGAAGAAAAAGTTTAGTGAAAAAATTAGAAAATGTTCTTCTCTACTTTTTGGAAGTAGGAGTTATCTCCCATGGTCTGTTAAATTTTATCTAACATTCACACACTCGCAAATTTTCAAATCCTTCGAAATTCTGTACAGATTCCTGAGTTCGATGAGACACACCTGAAGAAAGTTGGAGGTTATATTGTCTGAAACTTTATGGGAATAACAGTCAAGATGAAAACAGTAGTCCCAAGAATTCAAATAATACGAATAATCTTTAAAATATGTTTATTTGATGCTGCAAGTCAGAATTGTAGCATTATTAACTTGATTTTCCAAATCTGTTATTAATATTCCATTTTCCATCAACAGTCACATGAGTAGACATGGAAAATAAAAGGTAATCGAACCTTTTGTATATTTGATATGTGAATAATAGAGAAAGAAAATTAATTCTCGAAGAATGGCTTTCCTGTCTAAATTTAAATTAAAAATGTTTTATATAGAGATAGGTGATTCTAGTTCTTAGCGATCATTTTACGTATTGTTCATTTTAATTAAAGCCTTCTTCCACCATTTTCTTCTTTTTTTTTTCAGTAAGCGAAAGGTAATAGTGACCTTGGTACTTATGACGAATAAGATTGTGTGATCATCAGAATTTTTTAAGCAATTTACATAAAATTCTAGAAGGTGCTAAACGAAAGTTTTTTATTTTAATTTTGTGCAAATGCTGGTTAATCTTTCTTATGATAAATATAATATTTCTGTTATTACAGAAATAATTTAATAAAAAATTAATTGAAAAACTGAAAGCGATATTCTTTTTGTTGTTATAGAAAAATACAATGCATAATTATTACATAAATTTTATGAACCCTTAAGAAAATTCAAATCAAGAAAAAAAAAACACTCAGTGTGAGGTAAGTTTTATTTGTAAATATTTATTTTTTGGACAGCGAACAACTAACCGACAAAAAACAATTTTTTGATTTTATTATATCAATTTTTTCTTTCTATAACGATTTTTTTTCAAAATCAGGATAATTAATAATTGTTTATATAATAAATCAATGATAGCAAATAAATGTTTTCTTAAAAGACGTTAGCTGCTGTGATTTCATAAACTTCACATTTTAGTACGTTTTGGTGTTTTACTTCAGCCTTTTAAAAACTCTGACAATAGAATGGTCCTTATTCTGCATAAGTACAATCGTCTTGAACTTCCTTTTTAGCCTATATCTTAAACAATATCTTAGTTATAAAAAATTTAGTGTTAAGATAGTAAGAGGAATAATTAAACTCGAGATTTTAAATAAAATTACAAAAATATTTTCATTTAGTGAGATTTTGTAGATATAATTATGATGTTGAGATATTTGTTGCATTCACATGCAATACAGTTACCTACTTACACTTTAACATGCAACCTATATCTGATATTTTTGGGAGTATTTTATTTCTCATTCTCTTCATGAGTATTCCTAGAAGAACCTGTACGATGTTGGCCACATTCAGCTGTGCCTGGTTTCTTAGGGATTGCAATCTAGATGGACTTCTTCTACGTTTTTTTTTTAATTAAAAAGTAAATGTTATGGCAAGGTTTTCAAATCTAATGTAAATGTTATAGTAAGTTTTTTAACATCACGAAAATGCGACGAAAGGAAATTATAAGTTTTTTGTTCAAAGAAACTTTTTTTTAATAAAACAAGGATGAAAATTTGAAAAAGCAGTTGTTTTAAAATCTTCTTTTTTTTTTTTTTACTGAACAAAGCTTATAATATTAATAACACTGATATCTAGTTTTTAACACAAATAATAAATCGCAAATTGTTTTTTTTTTAATAAAAATTACAATTCCCCTAGAATTATCATCGCACTTTCATTTTTGTAATGTTAAAATCTAGATGTTGGTGTTATTCATATTATAAGCTTTGTTGCAGTAAAAAAAAAAGTCGCCACAGCTTTAAAAGTTTCATCCTTGTTTTAGTAAAGAGTTTCATTCCTTGTATTTTTGAAGGTTAGAGACTAATTTTTTAAAACCCTTACCATAACATTTGCTTTTTAATTAAAAAAAAGTAGTTGTAAAAAATGTAGAAAAAAGTTGCTGCATCTTCTTTTTAAAATTTTTTTCATCTAATGAAAATATCGTTGGCTTTTAGTGCCGTAAATTATGATATGAAAACAGAAACGATTCTCTAAATAGTTGTGTCAAGTATTTTGTATTATTAATGTAATCTTCTTTGATGCAGTTAAAAGAATTCGCCATAGCTTTCTTTTTTTAATGCTTTGATTTAATAAAAGATATCGTCAGATCGAGCGTCCTAAATTACGAGATGAAAAAATGAACGAATCTTTTATTAAACGAGAGTTGTCACCCTCTGCATAATGACAAATAGTAAAACCGCCGAATTTTATATAAGAATTAAAAACTAATTAACGATTTGCACAAACACAGATGCTTATTGGGAGAAGATTCATAGAATAGGAAGAGCTGTTCCTTTAAGAAGTTCAAATTAAGCATTTTCATTCATTTGAAACGATCAACAGAAAATTTGGAGTTTTTTTCTGTGCTAAAACCTTTCAACAAATAAGATTCGAATGGTCCCAAATTTAATGCTTTAAAAGAAGAAGAAAAAGTTTAGTGAAAAAATTAGAAAATGTTCTTCTCTACTTTTTGGAAGTAGGAGTTATCTCCCATGGTCTGTTAAATTTTATCTAACATTCACACACTCGCAAATTTTCAAATCCTTCGAAATTCTGTACAGATTCCTGAGTTCGATGAGACACACCTGAAGAAAGTTGGAGGTTATATTGTCTGAAACTTTATGGGAATAACAGTCAAGATGAAAACAGTAGTCCCAAGAATTCAAATAATACGAATAATCTTTAAAATATGTTTATTTGATGCTGCAAGTCAGAATTGTAGCATTATTAACTTGATTTTCCAAATCTGTTATTAATATTCCATTTTCAATCAACAGTCACATGAGTAGACATGGAAAATAAAAGGTAATCGAACCTTTTGTATATTTGATATGTGAATAATAGAGAAAGAAAATTAATTCTCGAAGAATGGCTTTCCTGTCTAAATTTAAATTAAAAATGTTTTATATAGAGATAGGTGATTCTAGTTCTTAGCGATCATTTTACGTATTGTTCATTTTAATTAAAGCCTTCTTCCACCATTTTCTTCTTTTTTTTTTCAGTAAGCGAAAGGTAATAGTGACCTTGGTACTTATGACGAATAAGATTGTGTGATCATCAGAATTTTTTAAGCAATTTACATAAAATTCTAGAAGGTGCTAAACGAAAGTTTTTTATTTTAATTTTGTGCAAATGCTGGTTAATCTTTCTTATGATAAATATAATATTTCTGTTATTACAGAAATAATTTAATAAAAAATTAATTGAAAAACTGAAAGCGATATTCTTTTTGTTGTTATAGAAAAATACAATGCATAATTATTACATAAATTTTATGAACCCTTAAGAAAATTCAAATCAAGAAAAAAAAAACACTCAGTGTGAGGTAAGTTTTATTTGTAAATATTTATTTTTTGGACAGCGAACAACTAACCGACAAAAAACAATTTTTTGATTTTATTATATCAATTTTTTCTTTCTATAACGATTTTTTTTCAAAATCAGGATAATTAATAATTGTTTATATAATAAATCAATGATAGCAAATAAATGTTTTCTTAAAAGACGTTAGCTGCTGTGATTTCATAAACTTCACATTTTAGTACGTTTTGGTGTTTTACTTCAGCCTTTTAAAAACTCTGACAATAGAATGGTCCTTATTCTGCATAAGTACAATCGTCTTGAACTTCCTTTTTAGCCTATATCTTAAACAATATCTTAGTTATAAAAAATTTAGTGTTAAGATAGTAAGAGGAATAATTAAACTCGAGATTTTAAATAAAATTACAAAAATATTTTCATTTAGTGAGATTTTGTAGATATAATTATGATGTTGAGATATTTGTTGCATTCACATGCAATACAGTTACCTACTTACACTTTAACATGCAACCTATATCTGATATTTTTGGGAGTATTTTATTTCTCATTCTCTTCATGAGTATTCCTAGAAGAACCTGTACGATGTTGGCCACATTCAGCTGTGCCTGGTTTCTTAGGGATTGCAATCTAGATGGACTTCTTCTACGTTTTTTTTTTAATTAAAAAGTAAATGTTATGGCAAGGTTTTCAAATCTAATGTAAATGTTATAGTAAGTTTTTTAACATCACGAAAATGCGACGAAAGGAAATTATAAGTTTTTTGTTCAAAGAAACTTTTTTTTAATAAAACAAGGATGAAAATTTGAAAAAGCAGTTGTTTTAAAATCTTCTTTTTTTTTTTTTACTGAACAAAGCTTATAATATTAATAACACTGATATCTAGTTTTTAACACAAATAATAAATCGCAAATTGTTTTTTTTTAATAAAAATTACAATTCCCCTAGAATTATCATCGCACTTTCATTTTTGTAATGTTAAAATCTAGATGTTGGTGTTATTCATATTATAAGCTTTGTTGCAGTAAAAAAAAAAAGTCGCCACAGCTTTAAAAGTTTCATCCTTGTTTTAGTAAAGAGTTTCATTCCTTGTATTTTTGAAGGTTAGAGACTAATTTTTTAAAACCCTTACCATAACATTTGCTTTTTAATTAAAAAAAAGTAGTTGTAAAAAATGTAGAAAAAAGTTGCTGCATCTTCTTTTTAAAATTTTTTTCATCTAATGAAAATATCGTTGGCTTTTAGTGCCGTAAATTATGATATGAAAACAGAAACGATTCTCTAAATAGTTGTGTCAAGTATTTTGTATTATTAATGTAATCTTCTTTGATGCAGTTAAAAGAATTCGCCATAGCTTTCTTTTTTTAATGCTTTGATTTAATAAAAGATATCGTCAGAACGAGCGTCCTAAATTACGAGATGAAAAAATGAACGAATCTTTTATTAAACGAGAGTTGTCACCCTCTGCATAATGACAAATAGTAAAACCGCCGAATTTTATATAAGAATTAAAAACTAATTGACGATTTGCACAAACACAGATGCTTATTGGGAGAAGATTCATAGAATAGGAAGAGCTGTTCCTTTAAGAAGTTCAAATTAAGCATTTTCATTCATTTGAAACGATCAACAGAAAATTTGGAGTTTTTTTCTGTGCAAAACCTTTCAACAAATAAGATTCGAATGGTCCCAAATTTAATGCTTTAAAAGAAGAAGAAAAAGTTTAGTGAAAAAATTAGAAAATGTTCTTCTCTACTTTTTGGAAGTAGGAGTTATCTCCCATGGTCTGTTAAATTTTATCTAACATTCACACACTCGCAAATTTTCAAATCCTTCGAAATTCTGTACAGATTCCTGAGTTCGATGAGACACACCTGAAGAAAGTTGGAGGTTATATTGTCTGAAACTTTATGGGAATAACAGTCAAGATGAAAACAGTAGTCCCAAGAATTCAAATAATACGAATAATCTTTAAAATATGTTTATTTGATGCTGCAAGTCAGAATTGTAGCATTATTAACTTGATTTTCCAAATCTGTTATTAATATTCCATTTTCAATCAACAGTCACATGAGTAGACATGGAAAATAAAAGGTAATCGAACCTTTTGTATATTTGATATGTGAATAATAGAGAAAGAAAATTAATTCTCGAAGAATGGCTTTCCTGTCTAAATTTAAATTAAAAATGTTTTATATAGAGATAGGTGATTCTAGTTCTTAGCGATCATTTTACGTATTGTTCATTTTAATTAAAGCCTTCTTCCACAATTTTCTTCTTTTTTTTTTCAGTAAGCGAAAGGTAATAGTGACCTTGGTACTTATGACGAATAAGATTGTGTGATCATCAGAATTTTTTAAGCAATTTACATAAAATTCTAGAAGGTGCTAAACGAAAGTTTTTTATTTTAATTTTGTGCAAATGCTGGTTAATCTTTCTTATGATAAATATAATATTTCTGTTATTACAGAAATAATTTAATAAAAAATTAATTGAAAAACTGAAAGCGATATTCTTTTTGTTGTTATAGAAAAATACAATGCATAATTATTACATAAATTTTATGAACCCTTAAGAAAATTCAAATCAAGAAAAAAAAAAAACACTCAGTGTGAGGTAAGTTTTATTTGTAAATATTTATTTTTTGGACAGCGAACAACTAACCGACAAAAAACAATTTTTTGATTTTATTATATCAATTTTTTCTTTCTATAACGATTTTTTTTCAAAATCAGGATAATTAATAATTGTTTATATAATAAATCAATGATAGCAAATAAATGTTTTCTTAAAAGACGTTAGCTGCTGTGATTTCATAAACTTCACATTTTAGTACGTTTTGGTGTTTTACTTCAGCCTTTTAAAAACTCTGACAATAGAATGGTCCTTATTCTGCATAAGTACAATCGTCTTGAACTTCCTTTTTAGCCTATATCTTAAACAATATCTTAGTTATAAAAAATTTAGTGTTAAGATAGTAAGAGGAATAATTAAACTCGAGATTTTAAATAAAATTACAAAAATATTTTCATTTAGTGAGATTTTGTAGATATAATTATGATGTTGAGATATTTGTTGCATTCACATGCAATACAGTTACCTACTTACACTTTAACATGCAACCTATATCTGATATTTTTGGGAGTATTTTATTTCTCATTCTCTTCATGAGTATTCCTAGAAGAACCTGTACGATGTTGGCCACATTCAGCTGTGCCTGGTTTCTTAGGGATTGCAATCTAGATGGACTTCTTCTACGTTTTTTTTTAATTAAAAAGTAAATGTTATGGCAAGGTTTTCAAATCTAATGTAAATGTTATAGTAAGTTTTTTAACATCACGAAAATGCGACGAAAGGAAATTATAAGTTTTTTGTTCAAAGAAACTTTTTTTTAATAAAACAAGGATGAAAATTTGAAAAAGCAGTTGTTTTAAAATCTTCTTTTTTTTTTTTTACTGAACAAAGCTTATAATATTAATAACACTGATATCTAGTTTTTAACACAAATAATAAATCGCAAATTGTTTTTTTTTAATAAAAATTACAATTCCCCTAGAATTATCATCGCACTTTCATTTTTGTAATGTTAAAATCTAGATGTTGGTGTTATTCATATTATAAGCTTTGTTGCAGTAAAAAAAAAAAGTCGCCACAGCTTTAAAAGTTTCATCCTTGTTTTAGTAAAGAGTTTCATTCCTTGTATTTTTTAAGGTTAGAGACTAATTTTTTAAAACCCTTACCATAACATTTGCTTTTTAATTAAAAAAAAGTAGTTGTAAAAAATGTACAAAAAAGTTGCTGCATCTTCTTTTTAAAATTTTTTTCATCTAATGAAAATATCGTTGGCTTTTAGTGCCGTAAATTATGATATGAAAACAGAAACGATTCTCTAAATAGTTGTGTCAAGTATTTTGTATTATTAATGTAATCTTCTTTGATGCAGTTAAAAGAATTCGCCATAGCTTTCTTTTTTTAATGCTTTGATTTAATAAAAGATATCGTCAGAACGAGCGTCCTAAATTACGAGATGAAAAAATGAACGAATCTTTTATTAAACGAGAGTTGTCACCCTCTGCATAATGACAAATAGTAAAACCGCCGAATTTTATATAAGAATTAAAAACTAATTGACGATTTGCACAAACACAGATGCTTATTGGGAGAAGATTCATAGAATAGGAAGAGCTGTTCCTTTAAGAAGTTCAAATTAAGCATTTTCATTCATTTGAAACGATCAACAGAAAATTTGGAGTTTTTTTCTGTGCAAAACCTTTCAACAAATAAGATTCGAATGGTCCCAAATTTAATGCTTTAAAAGAAGAAGAAAAAGTTTAGTGAAAAAATTAGAAAATGTTCTTCTCTACTTTTTGGAAGTAGGAGTTATCTCCCATGGTCTGTTAAATTTTATCTAACATTCACACACTCGCAAATTTTCAAATCCTTCGAAATTCTGTACAGATTCCTGAGTTCGATGAGACACACCTGAAGAAAGTTGGAGGTTATATTGTCTGAAACTTTATGGGAATAACAGTCAAGATGAAAACAGTAGTCCCAAGAATTCAAATAATACGAATAATCTTTAAAATATGTTTATTTGATGCTGCAAGTCAGAATTGTAGCATTATTAACTTGATTTTCCAAATCTGTTATTAATATTCCATTTTCAATCAACAGTCACATGAGTAGACATGGAAAATAAAAGGTAATCGAACCTTTTGTATATTTGATATGTGAATAATAGAGAAAGAAAATTAATTCTCGAAGAATGGCTTTCCTGTCTAAATTTAAATTAAAAATGTTTTATATAGAGATAGGTGATTCTAGTTCTTAGCGATCATTTTACGTATTGTTCATTTTAATTAAAGCCTTCTTCCACCATTTTCTTCTTTTTTTTTTCAGTAAGCGAAAGGTAATAGTGACCTTGGTACTTATGACGAATAAGATTGTGTGATCATCAGAATTTTTTAAGCAATTTACATAAAATTCTAGAAGGTGCTAAACGAAAGTTTTTTATTTTAATTTTGTGCAAATGCTGGTTAATCTTTCTTATGATAAATATAATATTTCTGTTATTACAGAAATAATTTAATAAAAAATTAATTGAAAAACTGAAAGCGATATTCTTTTTGTTGTTATAGAAAAATACAATGCATAATTATTACATAAATTTTATGAACCCTTAAGAAAATTCAAATCAAGAAAAAAAAAAAACACTCAGTGTGAGGTAAGTTTTATTTGTAAATATTTATTTTTTGGACAGCGAACAACTAACCGACAAAAAACAATTTTTTGATTTTATTATATCAATTTTTTCTTTCTATAACGATTTTTTTTCAAAATCAGGATAATTAATAATTGTTTATATAATAAATCAATGATAGCAAATAAATGTTTTCTTAAAAGACGTTAGCTGCTGTGATTTCATAAACTTCACATTTTAGTACGTTTTGGTGTTTTACTTCAGCCTTTTAAAAACTCTGACAATAGAATGGTCCTTATTCTGCATAAGTACAATCGTCTTGAACTTCCTTTTTAGCCTATATCTTAAACAATATCTTAGTTATAAAAAATTTAGTGTTAAGATAGTAAGAGGAATAATTAAACTCGAGATTTTAAATAAAATTACAAAAATATTTTCATTTAGTGAGATTTTGTAGATATAATTATGATGTTGAGATATTTGTTGCATTCACATGCAATACAGTTACCTACTTACACTTTAACATGCAACCTATATCTGATATTTTTGGGAGTATTTTATTTCTCATTCTCTTCATGAGTATTCCTAGAAGAACCTGTACGATGTTGGCCACATTCAGCTGTGCCTGGTTTCTTAGGGATTGCAATCTAGATGGACTTCTTCTACGTTTTTTTTTTAATTAAAAAGTAAATGTTATGGCAAGGTTTTCAAATCTAATGTAAATGTTATAGTAAGTTTTTTAACATCACGAAAATGCGACGAAAGGAAATTATAAGTTTTTTGTTCAAAGAAACTTTTTTTTAATAAAACAAGGATGAAAATTTGAAAAAGCAGTTGTTTTAAAATCTTCTTTTTTTTTTTTTACTGAACAAAGCTTATAATATTAATAACACTGATATCTAGTTTTTAACACAAATAATAAATCGCAAATTGTTTTTTTTTTAATAAAAATTACAATTCCCCTAGAATTATCATCGCACTTTCATTTTTGTAATGTTAAAATCTAGATGTTGGTGTTATTCATATTATAAGCTTTGTTGCAGTAAAAAAAAAAGTCGCCACAGCTTTAAAAGTTTCATCCTTGTTTTAGTAAAGAGTTTCATTCCTTGTATTTTTGAAGGTTAGAGACTAATTTTTTAAAACCCTTACCATAACATTTGCTTTTTAATTAAAAAAAAGTAGTTGTAAAAAATGTAGAAAAAAGTTGCTGCATCTTCTTTTTAAAATTTTTTTCATCTAATGAAAATATCGTTGGCTTTTAGTGCCGTAAATTATGATATGAAAACAGAAACGATTCTCTAAATAGTTGTGTCAAGTATTTTGTATTATTAATGTAATCTTCTTTGATGCAGTTAAAAGAATTCGCCATAGCTTTCTTTTTTTAATGCTTTGATTTAATAAAAGATATCGTCAGATCGAGCGTCCTAAATTACGAGATGAAAAAATGAACGAATCTTTTATTAAACGAGAGTTGTCACCCTCTGCATAATGACAAATAGTAAAACCGCCGAATTTTATATAAGAATTAAAAACTAATTAACGATTTGCACAAACACAGATGCTTATTGGGAGAAGATTCATAGAATAGGAAGAGCTGTTCCTTTAAGAAGTTCAAATTAAGCATTTTCATTCATTTGAAACGATCAACAGAAAATTTGGAGTTTTTTTCTGTGCTAAAACCTTTCAACAAATAAGATTCGAATGGTCCCAAATTTAATGCTTTAAAAGAAGAAGAAAAAGTTTAGTGAAAAAATTAGAAAATGTTCTTCTCTACTTTTTGGAAGTAGGAGTTATCTCCCATGGTCTGTTAAATTTTATCTAACATTCACACACTCGCAAATTTTCAAATCCTTCGAAATTCTGTACAGATTCCTGAGTTCGATGAGACACACCTGAAGAAAGTTGGAGGTTATATTGTCTGAAACTTTATGGGAATAACAGTCAAGATGAAAACAGTAGTCCCAAGAATTCAAATAATACGAATAATCTTTAAAATATGTTTATTTGATGCTGCAAGTCAGAATTGTAGCATTATTAACTTGATTTTCCAAATCTGTTATTAATATTCCATTTTCCATCAACAGTCACATGAGTAGACATGGAAAATAAAAGGTAATCGAACCTTTTGTATATTTGATATGTGAATAATAGAGAAAGAAAATTAATTCTCGAAGAATGGCTTTCCTGTCTAAATTTAAATTAAAAATGTTTTATATAGAGATAGGTGATTCTAGTTCTTAGCGATCATTTTACGTATTGTTCATTTTAATTAAAGCCTTCTTCCACCATTTTCTTCTTTTTTTTTCAGTAAGCGAAAGGTAATAGTGACCTTGGTACTTATGACGAATAAGATTGTGTGATCATCAGAATTTTTTAAGCAATTTACATAAAATTCTAGAAGGTGCTAAACGAAAGTTTTTTATTTTAATTTTGTGCAAATGCTGGTTAATCTTTCTTATGATAAATATAATATTTCTGTTATTACAGAAATAATTTAATAAAAAATTAATTGAAAAACTGAAAGCGATATTCTTTTTGTTGTTATAGAAAAATACAATGCATAATTATTACATAAATTTTATGAACCCTTAAGAAAATTCAAATCAAGAAAAAAAAAACACTCAGTGTGAGGTAAGTTTTATTTGTAAATATTTATTTTTTGGACAGCGAACAACTAACCGACAAAAAACAATTTTTTGATTTTATTATATCAATTTTTTCTTTCTATAACGATTTTTTTTCAAAATCAGGATAATTAATAATTGTTTATATAATAAATCAATGATAGCAAATAAATGTTTTCTTAAAAGACGTTAGCTGCTGTGATTTCATAAACTTCACATTTTAGTACGTTTTGGTGTTTTACTTCAGCCTTTTAAAAACTCTGACAATAGAATGGTCCTTATTCTGCATAAGTACAATCGTCTTGAACTTCCTTTTTAGCCTATATCTTAAACAATATCTTAGTTATAAAAAATTTAGTGTTAAGATAGTAAGAGGAATAATTAAACTCGAGATTTTAAATAAAATTACAAAAATATTTTCATTTAGTGAGATTTTGTAGATATAATTATGATGTTGAGATATTTGTTGCATTCACATGCAATACAGTTACCTACTTACACTTTAACATGCAACCTATATCTGATATTTTTGGGAGTATTTTATTTCTCATTCTCTTCATGAGTATTCCTAGAAGAACCTGTACGATGTTGGCCACATTCAGCTGTGCCTGGTTTCTTAGGGATTGCAATCTAGATGGACTTCTTCTACGTTTTTTTTTTAATTAAAAAGTAAATGTTATGGCAAGGTTTTCAAATCTAATGTAAATGTTATAGTAAGTTTTATAACATCACGAAAATGCGACGAAAGGAAATTATAAGTTTTTTGTTCAAAGAAACTTTTTTTTAATAAAACAAGGATGAAAATTTGAAAAAGCAGTTATTTTAAAATCTTCTTTTTTTTTTTTTTACTGAACAAAGCTTATAATATTAATAACACTGATATCTAGTTTTTAACACAAATAATAAATCGCAAATTGTTTTTTTTTTAATAAAAATTACAATTCCCCTAGAATTATCATCGCACTTTCATTTTTGTAATGTTAAAATCTAGATGTTGGTGTTATTCATATTATAAGCTTTGTTGCAGTAAAAAAAAAGTCGCCACAGCTTTAAAAGTTTCATCCTTGTTTTAGTAAAGAGTTTCATTCCTTGTATTTTTGAAGGTTAGAGACTAATTTTTTAAAACCCTTACCATAACATTTGCTTTTTAATTAAAAAAAAGTAGTTGTAAAAAATGTAGAAAAAAGTTGCTGCATCTTCTTTTTAAAATTTTTTTCATCTAATGAAAATATCGTTGGCTTTTAGTGCCGTAAATTATGATATGAAAACAGAAACGATTCTCTAAATAGTTGTGTCAAGTATTTTGTATTATTAATGTAATCTTCTTTGATGCAGTTAAAAGAATTCGCCATAGCTTTCTTTTTTTAATGCTTTGATTTAATAAAAGATATCGTCAGATCGAGCGTCCTAAATTACGAGATGAAAAAATGAACGAATCTTTTATTAAACGAGAGTTGTCACCCTCTGCATAATGACAAATAGTAAAACCGCCGAATTTTATATAAGAATTAAAAACTAATTAACGATTTGCACAAACACAGATGCTTATTGGGAGAAGATTCATAGAATAGGAAGAGCTGTTCCTTTAAGAAGTTCAAATTAAGCATTTTCATTCATTTGAAACGATCAACAGAAAATTTGGAGTTTTTTTCTGTGCTAAAACCTTTCAACAAATAAGATTCGAATGGTCCCAAATTTAATGCTTTAAAAGAAGAAGAAAAAGTTTAGTGAAAAAATTAGAAAATGTTCTTCTCTACTTTTTGGAAGTAGGAGTTATCTCCCATGGTCTGTTAAATTTTATCTAACATTCACACACTCGCAAATTTTCAAATCCTTCGAAATTCTGTACAGATTCCTGAGTTCGATGAGACACACCTGAAGAAAGTTGGAGGTTATATTGTCTGAAACTTTATGGGAATAACAGTCAAGATGAAAACAGTAGTCCCAAGAATTCAAATAATACGAATAATCTTTAAAATATGTTTATTTGATGCTGCAAGTCAGAATTGTAGCATTATTAACTTGATTTTCCAAATCTGTTATTAATATTCCATTTTCCATCAACAGTCACATGAGTAGACATGGAAAATAAAAGGTAATCGAACCTTTTGTATATTTGATATGTGAATAATAGAGAAAGAAAATTAATTCTCGAAGAATGGCTTTCCTGTCTAAATTTAAATTAAAAATGTTTTATATAGAGATAGGTGATTCTAGTTCTTAGCGATCATTTTACGTATTGTTCATTTTAATTAAAGCCTTCTTCCACCATTTTCTTCTTTTTTTTTTCAGTAAGCGAAAGGTAATAGTGACCTTGGTACTTATGACGAATAAGATTGTGTGATCATCAGAATTTTTTAAGCAATTTACATAAAATTCTAGAAGGTGCTAAACGAAAGTTTTTTATTTTAATTTTGTGCAAATGCTGGTTAATCTTTCTTATGATAAATATAATATTTCTGTTATTACAGAAATAATTTAATAAAAAATTAATTGAAAAACTGAAAGCGATATTCTTTTTGTTGTTATAGAAAAATACAATGCATAATTATTACATAAATTTTATGAACCCTTAAGAAAATTCAAATCAAGAAAAAAAAAACACTCAGTGTGAGGTAAGTTTTATTTGTAAATATTTATTTTTTGGACAGCGAACAACTAACCGACAAAAAACAATTTTTTGATTTTATTATATCAATTTTTTCTTTCTATAACGATTTTTTTTCAAAATCAGGATAATTAATAATTGTTTATATAATAAATCAATGATAGCAAATAAATGTTTTCTTAAAAGACGTTAGCTGCTGTGATTTCATAAACTTCACATTTTAGTACGTTTTGGTGTTTTACTTCAGCCTTTTAAAAACTCTGACAATAGAATGGTCCTTATTCTGCATAAGTACAATCGTCTTGAACTTCCTTTTTAGCCTATATCTTAAACAATATCTTAGTTATAAAAAATTTAGTGTTAAGATAGTAAGAGGAATAATTAAACTCGAGATTTTAAATAAAATTACAAAAATATTTTCATTTAGTGAGATTTTGTAGATATAATTATGATGTTGAGATATTTGTTGCATTCACATGCAATACAGTTACCTACTTACACTTTAACATGCAACCTATATCTGATATTTTTGGGAGTATTTTATTTCTCATTCTCTTCATGAGTATTCCTAGAAGAACCTGTACGATGTTGGCCACATTCAGCTGTGCCTGGTTTCTTAGGGATTGCAATCTAGATGGACTTCTTCTACGTTTTTTTTTTAATTAAAAAGTAAATGTTATGGCAAGGTTTTCAAATCTAATGTAAATGTTATAGTAAGTTTTTTAACATCACGAAAATGCGACGAAAGGAAATTATAAGTTTTTTGTTCAAAGAAACTTTTTTTTAATAAAACAAGGATGAAAATTTGAAAAAGCAGTTGTTTTAAAATCTTCTTTTTTTTTTTTACTGAACAAAGCTTATAATATTAATAACACTGATATCTAGTTTTTAACACAAATAATAAATCGCAAATTGTTTTTTTTAAATAAAAATTACAATTCCCCTAGAATTATCATCGCACTTTCATTTTTGTAATGTTAAAATCTAGATGTTGGTGTTATTCATATTATAAGCTTTGTTGCAGTAAAAAAAAAAAGTCGCCACAGCTTTAAAAGTTTCATCCTTGTTTTAGTAAAGAGTTTCATTCCTTGTATTTTTTAAGGTTAGAGACTAATTTTTTAAAACCCTTACCATAACATTTGCTTTTTAATTAAAAAAAAGTAGTTGTAAAAAATGTACAAAAAAGTTGCTGCATCTTCTTTTTAAAATTTTTTTCATCTAATGAAAATATCGTTGGCTTTTAGTGCCGTAAATTATGATATGAAAACAGAAACGATTCTCTAAATAGTTGTGTCAAGTATTTTGTATTATTAATGTAATCTTCTTTGATGCAGTTAAAAGAATTCGCCATAGCTTTCTTTTTTTAATGCTTTGATTTAATAAAAGATATCGTCAGAACGAGCGTCCTAAATTACGAGATGAAAAAATGAACGAATCTTTTATTAAACGAGAGTTGTCACCCTCTGCATAATGACAAATAGTAAAACCGCCGAATTTTATATAAGAATTAAAAACTAATTGACGATTTGCACAAACACAGATGCTTATTGGGAGAAGATTCATAGAATAGGAAGAGCTGTTCCTTTAAGAAGTTCAAATTAAGCATTTTCATTCATTTGAAACGATCAACAGAAAATTTGGAGTTTTTTTCTGTGCAAAACCTTTCAACAAATAAGATTCGAATGGTCCCAAATTTAATGCTTTAAAAGAAGAAGAAAAAGTTTAGTGAAAAAATTAGAAAATGTTCTTCTCTACTTTTTGGAAGTAGGAGTTATCTCCCATGGTCTGTTAAATTTTATCTAACATTCACACACTCGCAAATTTTCAAATCCTTCGAAATTCTGTACAGATTCCTGAGTTCGATGAGACACACCTGAAGAAAGTTGGAGGTTATATTGTCTGAAACTTTATGGGAATAACAGTCAAGATGAAAACAGTAGTCCCAAGAATTCAAATAATACGAATAATCTTTAAAATATGTTTATTTGATGCTGCAAGTCAGAATTGTAGCATTATTAACTTGATTTTCCAAATCTGTTATTAATATTCCATTTTCCATCAACAGTCACATGAGTAGACATGGAAAATAAAAGGTAATCGAACCTTTTGTATATTTGATATGTGAATAATAGAGAAAGAAAATTAATTCTCGAAGAATGGCTTTCCTGTCTAAATTTAAATTAAAAATGTTTTATATAGAGATAGGTGATTCTAGTTCTTAGCGATCATTTTACGTATTGTTCATTTTAATTAAAGCCTTCTTCCACCATTTTCTTCTTTTTTTTTTCAGTAAGCGAAAGGTAATAGTGACCTTGGTACTTATGACGAATAAGATTGTGTGATCATCAGAATTTTTTAAGCAATTTACATAAAATTCTAGAAGGTGCTAAACGAAAGTTTTTTATTTTAATTTTGTGCAAATGCTGGTTAATCTTTCTTATGATAAATATAATATTTCTGTTATTACAGAAATAATTTAATAAAAAATTAATTGAAAAACTGAAAGCGATATTCTTTTTGTTGTTATAGAAAAATACAATGCATAATTATTACATAAATTTTATGAACCCTTAAGAAAATTCAAATCAAGAAAAAAAAAAACACTCAGTGTGAGGTAAGTTTTATTTGTAAATATTTATTTTTTGGACAGCGAACAACTAACCGACAAAAAACAATTTTTTGATTTTATTATATCAATTTTTTCTTTCTATAACGATTTTTTTTCAAAATCAGGATAATTAATAATTGTTTATATAATAAATCAATGATAGCAAATAAATGTTTTCTTAAAAGACGTTAGCTGCTGTGATTTCATAAACTTCACATTTTAGTACGTTTTGGTGTTTTACTTCAGCCTTTTAAAAACTCTGACAATAGAATGGTCCTTATTCTGCATAAGTACAATCGTCTTGAACTTCCTTTTTAGCCTATATCTTAAACAATATCTTAGTTATAAAAAATTTAGTGTTAAGATAGTAAGAGGAATAATTAAACTCGAGATTTTAAATAAAATTACAAAAATATTTTCATTTAGTGAGATTTTGTAGATATAATTATGATGTTGAGATATTTGTTGCATTCACATGCAATACAGTTACCTACTTACACTTTAACATGCAACCTATATCTGATATTTTTGGGAGTATTTTATTTCTCATTCTCTTCATGAGTATTCCTAGAAGAACCTGTACGATGTTGGCCACATTCAGCTGTGCCTGGTTTCTTAGGGATTGCAATCTAGATGGACTTCTTCTACGTTTTTTTTTTAATTAAAAAGTAAATGTTATGGCAAGGTTTTCAAATCTAATGTAAATGTTATAGTAAGTTTTTTAACATCACGAAAATGCGACGAAAGGAAATTATAAGTTTTTTGTTCAAAGAAACTTTTTTTTAATAAAACAAGGATGAAAATTTGAAAAAGCAGTTGTTTTAAAATCTTCTTTTTTTTTTTTTACTGAACAAAGCTTATAATATTAATAACACTGATATCTAGTTTTTAACACAAATAATAAATCGCAAATTGTTTTTTTTTTAATAAAAATTACAATTCCCCTAGAATTATCATCGCACTTTCATTTTTGTAATGTTAAAATCTAGATGTTGGTGTTATTCATATTATAAGCTTTGTTGCAGTAAAAAAAAAAGTCGCCACAGCTTTAAAAGTTTCATCCTTGTTTTAGTAAAGAGTTTCATTCCTTGTATTTTTGAAGGTTAGAGACTAATTTTTTAAAACCCTTACCATAACATTTGCTTTTTAATTAAAAAAAAGTAGTTGTAAAAAATGTAGAAAAAAGTTGCTGCATCTTCTTTTTAAAATTTTTTTCATCTAATGAAAATATCGTTGGCTTTTAGTGCCGTAAATTATGATATGAAAACAGAAACGATTCTCTAAATAGTTGTGTCAAGTATTTTGTATTATTAATGTAATCTTCTTTGATGCAGTTAAAAGAATTCGCCATAGCTTTCTTTTTTTAATGCTTTGATTTAATAAAAGATATCGTCAGATCGAGCGTCCTAAATTACGAGATGAAAAAATGAACGAATCTTTTATTAAACGAGAGTTGTCACCCTCTGCATAATGACAAATAGTAAAACCGCCGAATTTTATATAAGAATTAAAAACTAATTAACGATTTGCACAAACACAGATGCTTATTGGGAGAAGATTCATAGAATAGGAAGAGCTGTTCCTTTAAGAAGTTCAAATTAAGCATTTTCATTCATTTGAAACGATCAACAGAAAATTTGGAGTTTTTTTCTGTGCTAAAACCTTTCAACAAATAAGATTCGAATGGTCCCAAATTTAATGCTTTAAAAGAAGAAGAAAAAGTTTAGTGAAAAAATTAGAAAATGTTCTTCTCTACTTTTTGGAAGTAGGAGTTATCTCCCATGGTCTGTTAAATTTTATCTAACATTCACACACTCGCAAATTTTCAAATCCTTCGAAATTCTGTACAGATTCCTGAGTTCGATGAGACACACCTGAAGAAAGTTGGAGGTTATATTGTCTGAAACTTTATGGGAATAACAGTCAAGATGAAAACAGTAGTCCCAAGAATTCAAATAATACGAATAATCTTTAAAATATGTTTATTTGATGCTGCAAGTCAGAATTGTAGCATTATTAACTTGATTTTCCAAATCTGTTATTAATATTCCATTTTCAATCAACAGTCACATGAGTAGACATGGAAAATAAAAGGTAATCGAACCTTTTGTATATTTGATATGTGAATAATAGAGAAAGAAAATTAATTCTCGAAGAATGGCTTTCCTGTCTAAATTTAAATTAAAAATGTTTTATATAGAGATAGGTGATTCTAGTTCTTAGCGATCATTTTACGTATTGTTCATTTTAATTAAAGCCTTCTTCCACCATTTTCTTCTTTTTTTTTTCAGTAAGCGAAAGGTAATAGTGACCTTGGTACTTATGACGAATAAGATTGTGTGATCATCAGAATTTTTTAAGCAATTTACATAAAATTCTAGAAGGTGCTAAACGAAAGTTTTTTATTTTAATTTTGTGCAAATGCTGGTTAATCTTTCTTATGATAAATATAATATTTCTGTTATTACAGAAATAATTTAATAAAAAATTAATTGAAAAACTGAAAGCGATATTCTTTTTGTTGTTATAGAAAAATACAATGCATAATTATTACATAAATTTTATGAACCCTTAAGAAAATTCAAATCAAGAAAAAAAAAACACTCAGTGTGAGGTAAGTTTTATTTGTAAATATTTATTTTTTGGACAGCGAACAACTAACCGACAAAAAACAATTTTTTGATTTTATTATATCAATTTTTTCTTTCTATAACGATTTTTTTTCAAAATCAGGATAATTAATAATTGTTTATATAATAAATCAATGATAGCAAATAAATGTTTTCTTAAAAGACGTTAGCTGCTGTGATTTCATAAACTTCACATTTTAGTACGTTTTGGTGTTTTACTTCAGCCTTTTAAAAACTCTGACAATAGAATGGTCCTTATTCTGCATAAGTACAATCGTCTTGAACTTCCTTTTTAGCCTATATCTTAAACAATATCTTAGTTATAAAAAATTTAGTGTTAAGATAGTAAGAGGAATAATTAAACTCGAGATTTTAAATAAAATTACAAAAATATTTTCATTTAGTGAGATTTTGTAGATATAATTATGATGTTGAGATATTTGTTGCATTCACATGCAATACAGTTACCTACTTACACTTTAACATGCAACCTATATCTGATATTTTTGGGAGTATTTTATTTCTCATTCTCTTCATGAGTATTCCTAGAAGAACCTGTACGATGTTGGCCACATTCAGCTGTGCCTGGTTTCTTAGGGATTGCAATCTAGATGGACTTCTTCTACGTTTTTTTTTTTAATTAAAAAGTAAATGTTATGGCAAGGTTTTCAAATCTAATGTAAATGTTATAGTAAGTTTTTTAACATCACGAAAATGCGACGAAAGGAAATTATAAGTTTTTTGTTCAAAGAAACTTTTTTTTAATAAAACAAGGATGAAAATTTGAAAAAGCAGTTGTTTTAAAATCTTCTTTTTTTTTTTTTACTGAACAAAGCTTATAATATTAATAACACTGATATCTAGTTTTTAACACAAATAATAAATCGCAAATTGTTTTTTTTTAATAAAAATTACAATTCCCCTAGAATTATCATCGCACTTTCATTTTTGTAATGTTAAAATCTAGATGTTGGTGTTATTCATATTATAAGCTTTGTTGCAGTAAAAAAAAAAAGTCGCCACAGCTTTAAAAGTTTCATCCTTGTTTTAGTAAAGAGTTTCATTCCTTGTATTTTTTAAGGTTAGAGACTAATTTTTTAAAACCCTTACCATAACATTTGCTTTTTAATTAAAAAAAAGTAGTTGTAAAAAATGTACAAAAAAGTTGCTGCATCTTCTTTTTAAAATTTTTTTCATCTAATGAAAATATCGTTGGCTTTTAGTGCCGTAAATTATGATATGAAAACAGAAACGATTCTCTAAATAGTTGTGTCAAGTATTTTGTATTATTAATGTAATCTTCTTTGATGCAGTTAAAAGAATTCGCCATAGCTTTCTTTTTTTAATGCTTTGATTTAATAAAAGATATCGTCAGAACGAGCGTCCTAAATTACGAGATGAAAAAATGAACGAATCTTTTATTAAACGAGAGTTGTCACCCTCTGCATAATGACAAATAGTAAAACCGCCGAATTTTATATAAGAATTAAAAACTAATTGACGATTTGCACAAACACAGATGCTTATTGGGAGAAGATTCATAGAATAGGAAGAGCTGTTCCTTTAAGAAGTTCAAATTAAGCATTTTCATTCATTTGAAACGATCAACAGAAAATTTGGAGTTTTTTTCTGTGCAAAACCTTTCAACAAATAAGATTCGAATGGTCCCAAATTTAATGCTTTAAAAGAAGAAGAAAAAGTTTAGTGAAAAAATTAGAAAATGTTCTTCTCTACTTTTTGGAAGTAGGAGTTATCTCCCATGGTCTGTTAAATTTTATCTAACATTCACACACTCGCAAATTTTCAAATCCTTCGAAATTCTGTACAGATTCCTGAGTTCGATGAGACACACCTGAAGAAAGTTGGAGGTTATATTGTCTGAAACTTTATGGGAATAACAGTCAAGATGAAAACAGTAGTCCCAAGAATTCAAATAATACGAATAATCTTTAAAATATGTTTATTTGATGCTGCAAGTCAGAATTGTAGCATTATTAACTTGATTTTCCAAATCTGTTATTAATATTCCATTTTCAATCAACAGTCACATGAGTAGACATGGAAAATAAAAGGTAATCGAACCTTTTGTATATTTGATATGTGAATAATAGAGAAAGAAAATTAATTCTCGAAGAATGGCTTTCCTGTCTAAATTTAAATTAAAAATGTTTTATATAGAGATAGGTGATTCTAGTTCTTAGCGATCATTTTACGTATTGTTCATTTTAATTAAAGCCTTCTTCCACCATTTTCTTCTTTTTTTTTTCAGTAAGCGAAAGGTAATAGTGACCTTGGTACTTATGACGAATAAGATTGTGTGATCATCAGAATTTTTTAAGCAATTTACATAAAATTCTAGAAGGTGCTAAACGAAAGTTTTTTATTTTAATTTTGTGCAAATGCTGGTTAATCTTTCTTATGATAAATATAATATTTCTGTTATTACAGAAATAATTTAATAAAAAATTAATTGAAAAACTGAAAGCGATATTCTTTTTGTTGTTATAGAAAAATACAATGCATAATTATTACATAAATTTTATGAACCCTTAAGAAAATTCAAATCAAGAAAAAAAAAAAACACTCAGTGTGAGGTAAGTTTTATTTGTAAATATTTATTTTTTGGACAGCGAACAACTAACCGACAAAAAACAATTTTTTGATTTTATTATATCAATTTTTTCTTTCTATAACGATTTTTTTTTCAAAATCAGGATAATTAATAATTGTTTATATAATAAATCAATGATAGCAAATAAATGTTTTCTTAAAAGACGTTAGCTGCTGTGATTTCATAAACTTCACATTTTAGTACGTTTTGGTGTTTTACTTCAGCCTTTTAAAAACTCTGACAATAGAATGGTCCTTATTCTGCATAAGTACAATCGTCTTGAACTTCCTTTTTAGCCTATATCTTAAACAATATCTTAGTTATAAAAAATTTAGTGTTAAGATAGTAAGAGGAATAATTAAACTCGAGATTTTAAATAAAATTACAAAAATATTTTCATTTAGTGAGATTTTGTAGATATAATTATGATGTTGAGATATTTGTTGCATTCACATGCAATACAGTTACCTACTTACACTTTAACATGCAACCTATATCTGATATTTTTGGGAGTATTTTATTTCTCATTCTCTTCATGAGTATTCCTAGAAGAACCTGTACGATGTTGGCCACATTCAGCTGTGCCTGGTTTCTTAGGGATTGCAATCTAGATGGACTTCTTCTACGTTTTTTTTTTAATTAAAAAGTAAATGTTATGGCAAGGTTTTCAAATCTAATGTAAATGTTATAGTAAGTTTTTTAACATCACGAAAATGCGACGAAAGGAAATTATAAGTTTTTTGTTCAAAGAAACTTTTTTTTGAAAAAGCAGTTGTTTTAAAATCTTCTTTTTTTTTTTTACTGAACAAAGCTTATAATATTAATAACACTGATATCTAGTTTTTAACACAAATAATAAATCGCAAATTGTTTTTTTTTAATAAAAATTACAATTCCCCTAGAATTATCATCGCACTTTCATTTTTGTAATGTTAAAATCTAGATGTTGGTGTTATTCATATTATAAGCTTTGTTACAGTAAAAAAAAAGTCGCCACAGCTTTAAAAGTTTCATCCTTGTTTTAGTAAAGAGTTTCATTCCTTGTATTTTTTAAGGTTAGAGACTAATTTTTTAAAACCCTTACCATAACATTTGCTTTTTAATTAAAAAAAAGTAGTTGTAACAAATGTAGAAAAAAGTTGCTGCATCTTCTTTTTAAAAATGTTTTCATCTAATGAAAATATCGTTGGCTTTTAGTGCCGTAAATTATGATATGAAAACAGAAACGATTCTCTAAATAGTTGTGTCAAGTATTTTGTATTATTAATGTAATCTTCTTTGATGCAGTTAAAAGAATTCGCCATAGCTTTCTTTTTTTAATGCTTTGATTTAATAAAAGATATCGTCAGATCGAGCGTCCTAAATTATGAGATGAAAAAATGAACGAATCTTTTATTAAACGAGAGTTGTCACCCTCTGCATAATGACAAATAGTAAAACCGCCGAATTTTATATAAGAATTAAAAACTAATTAACGATTTGCACAAACACAGATGCTTATTGGGAGAAGATTCATAGAATAGGAAGAGCTGTTCCTTTGAGAAGTTCAAATTAAGCATTTTCATTCATTTGAAACGATCAACAGAAAATTTGGAGTTTTTTTCTGTGCTAAAACCTTTCAACAAATAAGATTCGAATGGTCCCAAATTTAATGCTTTAAAAGAAAGAAGAAAAAGTTTAGTGAAAAAATTAGAAAATGTTCTTCTCTACTTTTTGGAAGTAGGAGTTATCTCCCATGGTCTGTTAAATTTTATCTAACATTCACACACTCGCAAATTTTCAAATCCTTCGAAATTCTGTACAGATTCCTGAGTTCGATAAGACACACCTGAAGAAAGTTGGAGGTTATATTGTCTGAAACTCTATGGGAATAACAGTCAAGATGAAAACAGTAGTCCCAAGAATTCAAATGATACGAGTAATCTTTAAAATATGTTTATTTGATGTTGCATGTCAGAATTTTAGCATTATTAACTTGATTTTCCAAATCTGTTATTAATATTCCATTTTCCATCAACAGTCACATGAGTAGACATGGAAAATAAAAGGTAATCGAACCTTTTGTATATTTGATATGTGAATAATAGAGAAAGAAAATTAATTCTCGAAGAATGGCTTTCCTGTCTAAATTTAAATTAAAAATGTTTTATATAGAGATAGGTGATTCTAGTTCTTATCGATCATTTTGCGTATTGTTCATTTTAATTAAAGCCTTCTTCCACCATTTTCTCTTTTTTTTTTTCAGTAAGCGAAAGGTAATAGTGACCTTGGTACTTATGACGAATAAGATTGTGTGATCATCAGAATTTTTTAAGCAATTTACATAAAATTCTAGAAGGTGCTAAACGAAAGTTTTTTATTTTAATTTTGTGCAAATGCTGGTTAATCTTTCTTATGATAAATATAATATTTCTGTTATTACGAAAATAATTTAATAAAAGATTAATTGAAAAACTGAAAGCGATATTCTTTTTGTTGTTATAGAAAAATACAATGCATGTGGACCAGATCTCATCCCGGCTGTGCTATTAAAAAAATGCTCTGCCGAGGTTGCTCCAGTTCTGTCCAAACTTTACAATAAATGCCTTAACGAATCTTGTTTTCCCGACTGCTGGAAAACCGCCTCTGTGGTACCAGTCTTCAAGAATTCTGGTGAAAGAACTGACCCACTAAATTATCGCCCCATTAGCCTCCTCCCGCTTTTCGCCAAAATATTTGAGTCCTTAGTTAATCAAGCCCTAGTCCAGATACTAACAGCTGATAAACTCCTGACTGACAAACAATATGGATTCAGGCAAGCCCGTTCAACAGCAGATATCTTAACTGTAGTTTCTGAACGTATATACCGTTCATTGGATAAAACAGGGGAGGGTAGAGCGGTGGCCCTTGATATATCTAAGGCTTTTGACAGGGTATGGCACGATGGTCTTCTAAGGAAAATTAGATCATATGGAATCACTGGAAGAATTCATAATGTAATTAAATCCTTCTTAAGTAATAGAAAAATCAAAGTTGTCCTCGACGGACATACATCCAAACAATATGACATAAATGCGGGAGTACCTCAGGGGTCTATCCTTGGACCTCTGTTATTCCTGATATTCATAAACGACCTCCCTGATAATATTGTTTCGGAGATGCTTATATTTGCCGATGACACCACTCTCTATAACAGATATGAGGGGAAAACAAATGAACACATATCCAAGGAAATGGCAGAAACACTAGAGGACGACCTCCAATCCGTAGTGGAATGGGGAGAAAAATGGTTGGTCACATTCAATGCTGCTAAGACTAAGCTTGTTTCCTTCAATAACTACAAGAAACCTTCTCTACCACCAATAGCAATGGCCAAGAACACATTGCCTGAAAGTACTTCTTTTAGACTCCTCGGCCTAACGTTTACAGGGAATATGAACTGGAATAGATACATTGAGAGCATTGCCAAGGTTGCTGCAAGGAAGGTTGGCTCCCTCTACCGTGCTAGAAAACTACTTACGCCTGCCAGTATCCTATACCTCTATAAGGCAACCATTCGTCCATGTATGGAGTACTGTTGTTACATCTGGGCTGGTGCATCTGCTGCTTGTCTCTCGCTTCTGGACAGGGTTCAAAAAAGAGTCGCCAACCTGATAGGTCCTGAACTGTCATCTAGGCTTCAACCTCTGCCCCATCGACGAGATGTTGCATCCCTCTGCCTGTTCTACAAATACTTTAATGGTGAATGCTCTGACGAACTGCAAACACTTGTACCTCCCCTACGTAACTACCCCCGACAAACCCGACAAGCTACTAAGTCTCATCCCTTTACAGTAGAGATCCCTAGGTGCAAGAAAGCCTTTTACTCCAATAGTTTCTTCCCCAGAACTGCGGGTCTTTGGAACTCCCTTCCGGGATTCTGCTTTCCCAACTGCAATGATATGCAGAAGTTCAAGTGTAATGTTAACAAACATCTTTCTACTCTTCTCCCTTCATAATGACCCCGCTAATTAATTCCCTAATAGTAGCCCCCTGCTTCAAAGTGGCACTGTGCCTTGTTTGGGGTGAAAATTGAATAAAAAAAAAAAATAAAAAATAATTATTACATAAATTTTATGAACCCTTAAGAAAATTCAAATCAAGAAAAAAAAACACTCATTGTGAGGTAAGTTTTATTTGTAAATATTTATTTTTTGGACAGCGAACAACTAACCGACAAAAAACAATTTTTTGATTTTATTATATCAATTTTTTCTTTCTATAACGATTTTTTTTCAAAATCAGGATAATTAATATATATATATTTATATAATAAATCAATGATAGCAAATAAATGTTTTCTTAAAAGACGTTAGCTGCTGTGATTTCATAAACTTCACATTTTAGTACGTTTTGGTGTTTTACTTCAGCCTTTTAAAAACTCTGACAATAGAATGGTCCTTATTCTGCATAAGTACAATCGTCTTGAACTTCCTTTTTAACCTATATCTTAAACAATATCTTAGTTATAAAAAATTTAGTGTTAAGATAGTAAGAGGAATAATTAAACTCGAGATTTTAAATAAAATTACAAAAATATTTTCATTTAGTGAGATTTTGTAGATATAATTATGATGTTGAGATATTTGTTGCATTCACATGCAATACAGTTACCTACTTACACTTTAACATGCAACCTATATCTGATATTTTTGGGAGTATTTTATTTCTCATTCTCTTCATGAGTATTCCTAGAAGAACCTGTACGATGTTGGCCACATTCAGCTGTGCCTGGTTTCTTAGGGATTGCAATCTAGATGGACTTCTTCTACGTTTTTTTTTTTAATTAAAAAGTAAATGTTATGGCAAGGTTTTCAAATCTAATGTAAATGTTATAGTAAGTTTTTTAACATCACGAAAATGCGACGAAAGGAAATTATAATTTTTTTGTTCAAAGAAACTTTTTTTTAATAAAACAAGGATGAAAATTTGAAAAAGCAGTTGTTTTAAAATCTTCTTTTTTTTTTTACTGAACAAAGCTTATAATATTAATAACACTGATATCTAGTTTTTAACACAAATAATAAATCGCAAATTGTTTTTTTTTAATAAAAATTACAATTCCCCTAGAATTATCATCGCACTTTCATTTTTGTAATGTTAAAATCTAGATGTTGGTGTTATTCATATTATAAGCTTTGTTACAGTAAAAAAAAAGTCGCCACAGCTTTAAAAGTTTCATCCTTGTTTTAGTAAAGAGTTTCATTCCTTGTATTTTTGAAGGTTAGAGACTAATTTTTTAAAACCCTTACCATAACATTTGCTTTTTAATTAAAAAAAAGTAGTTGTAAAAAATGTAGAAAAAAGTTGCTGCATCTTCTTTTTAAAATTTTTTTCATCTAATGAAAATATCGTTGGCTTTTAGTGCCGTAAATTATGATATGAAAACAGAAACGATTCTCTAAATAGTTGTGTCAAGTATTTTGTATTATTAATGTAATCTTCTTTGATGCAGTTAAAAGAATTCGCCATAGCTTTCTTTTTTTAATGCTTTGATTTAATAAAAGATATCGTCAGATCGAGCGTCCTAAATTACGAGATGAAAAAATGAACGAATCTTTTATTAAACGAGAGTTGTCACCCTCTGCATAATGACAAATAGTAAAACCGCCGAATTTTATATAAGAATTAAAAACTAATTAACGATTTGCACAAACACAGATGCTTATTGGGAGAAGATTCATAGAATAGGAAGAGCTGTTCCTTTAAGAAGTTCAAATTAAGCATTTTCATTCATTTGAAACGATCAACAGAAAATTTGGAGTTTTTTTCTGTGCTAAAACCTTTCAACAAATAAGATTCGAATGGTCCCAAATTTAATGCTTTAAAAGAAGAAGAAAAAGTTTAGTGAAAAAATTAGAAAATGTTCTTCTCTACTTTTTGGAAGTAGGAGTTATCTCCCATGGTCTGTTAAATTTTATCTAACATTCACACACTCGCAAATTTTCAAATCCTTCGAAATTCTGTACAGATTCCTGAGTTCGATGAGACACACCTGAAGAAAGTTGGAGGTTATATTGTCTGAAACTTTATGGGAATAACAGTCAAGATGAAAACAGTAGTCCCAAGAATTCAAATAATACGAATAATCTTTAAAATATGTTTATTTGATGCTGCAAGTCAGAATTGTAGCATTATTAACTTGATTTTCCAAATCTGTTATTAATATTCCATTTTCAATCAACAGTCACATGAGTAGACATGGAAAATAAAAGGTAATCGAACCTTTTGTATATTTGATATGTGAATAATAGAGAAAGAAAATTAATTCTCGAAGAATGGCTTTCCTGTCTAAATTTAAATTAAAAATGTTTTATATAGAGATAGGTGATTCTAGTTCTTAGCGATCATTTTACGTATTGTTCATTTTAATTAAAGCCTTCTTCCACCATTTTCTTCTTTTTTTTTTCAGTAAGCGAAAGGTAATAGTGACCTTGGTACTTATGACGAATAAGATTGTGTGATCATCAGAATTTTTTAAGCAATTTACATAAAATTCTAGAAGGTGCTAAACGAAAGTTTTTTATTTTAATTTTGTGCAAATGCTGGTTAATCTTTCTTATGATAAATATAATATTTCTGTTATTACAGAAATAATTTAATAAAAAATTAATTGAAAAACTGAAAGCGATATTCTTTTTGTTGTTATAGAAAAATACAATGCATAATTATTACATAAATTTTATGAACCCTTAAGAAAATTCAAATCAAGAAAAAAAAAACACTCAGTGTGAGGTAAGTTTTATTTGTAAATATTTATTTTTTGGACAGCGAACAACTAACCGACAAAAAACAATTTTTTGATTTTATTATATCAATTTTTTCTTTCTATAACGATTTTTTTTCAAAATCAGGATAATTAATAATTGTTTATATAATAAATCAATGATAGCAAATAAATGTTTTCTTAAAAGACGTTAGCTGCTGTGATTTCATAAACTTCACATTTTAGTACGTTTTGGTGTTTTACTTCAGCCTTTTAAAAACTCTGACAATAGAATGGTCCTTATTCTGCATAAGTACAATCGTCTTGAACTTCCTTTTTAGCCTATATCTTAAACAATATCTTAGTTATAAAAAATTTAGTGTTAAGATAGTAAGAGGAATAATTAAACTCGAGATTTTAAATAAAATTACAAAAATATTTTCATTTAGTGAGATTTTGTAGATATAATTATGATGTTGAGATATTTGTTGCATTCACATGCAATACAGTTACCTACTTACACTTTAACATGCAACCTATATCTGATATTTTTGGGAGTATTTTATTTCTCATTCTCTTCATGAGTATTCCTAGAAGAACCTGTACGATGTTGGCCACATTCAGCTGTGCCTGGTTTCTTAGGGATTGCAATCTAGATGGACTTCTTCTACGTTTTTTTTTTTAATTAAAAAGTAAATGTTATGGCAAGGTTTTCAAATCTAATGTAAATGTTATAGTAAGTTTTTTAACATCACGAAAATGCGACGAAAGGAAATTATAAGTTTTTTGTTCAAAGAAACTTTTTTTTAATAAAACAAGGATGAAAATTTGAAAAAGCAGTTGTTTTAAAATCTTCTTTTTTTTTTTTTACTGAACAAAGCTTATAATATTAATAACACTGATATCTAGTTTTTAACACAAATAATAAATCGCAAATTGTTTTTTTTTAATAAAAATTACAATTCCCCTAGAATTATCATCGCACTTTCATTTTTGTAATGTTAAAATCTAGATGTTGGTGTTATTCATATTATAAGCTTTGTTGCAGTAAAAAAAAAAAGTCGCCACAGCTTTAAAAGTTTCATCCTTGTTTTAGTAAAGAGTTTCATTCCTTGTATTTTTTAAGGTTAGAGACTAATTTTTTAAAACCCTTACCATAACATTTGCTTTTTAATTAAAAAAAAGTAGTTGTAAAAAATGTACAAAAAAGTTGCTGCATCTTCTTTTTAAAATTTTTTTCATCTAATGAAAATATCGTTGGCTTTTAGTGCCGTAAATTATGATATGAAAACAGAAACGATTCTCTAAATAGTTGTGTCAAGTATTTTGTATTATTAATGTAATCTTCTTTGATGCAGTTAAAAGAATTCGCCATAGCTTTCTTTTTTTAATGCTTTGATTTAATAAAAGATATCGTCAGAACGAGCGTCCTAAATTACGAGATGAAAAAATGAACGAATCTTTTATTAAACGAGAGTTGTCACCCTCTGCATAATGACAAATAGTAAAACCGCCGAATTTTATATAAGAATTAAAAACTAATTGACGATTTGCACAAACACAGATGCTTATTGGGAGAAGATTCATAGAATAGGAAGAGCTGTTCCTTTAAGAAGTTCAAATTAAGCATTTTCATTCATTTGAAACGATCAACAGAAAATTTGGAGTTTTTTTCTGTGCAAAACCTTTCAACAAATAAGATTCGAATGGTCCCAAATTTAATGCTTTAAAAGAAGAAGAAAAAGTTTAGTGAAAAAATTAGAAAATGTTCTTCTCTACTTTTTGGAAGTAGGAGTTATCTCCCATGGTCTGTTAAATTTTATCTAACATTCACACACTCGCAAATTTTCAAATCCTTCGAAATTCTGTACAGATTCCTGAGTTCGATGAGACACACCTGAAGAAAGTTGGAGGTTATATTGTCTGAAACTTTATGGGAATAACAGTCAAGATGAAAACAGTAGTCCCAAGAATTCAAATAATACGAATAATCTTTAAAATATGTTTATTTGATGCTGCAAGTCAGAATTGTAGCATTATTAACTTGATTTTCCAAATCTGTTATTAATATTCCATTTTCAATCAACAGTCACATGAGTAGACATGGAAAATAAAAGGTAATCGAACCTTTTGTATATTTGATATGTGAATAATAGAGAAAGAAAATTAATTCTCGAAGAATGGCTTTCCTGTCTAAATTTAAATTAAAAATGTTTTATATAGAGATAGGTGATTCTAGTTCTTAGCGATCATTTTACGTATTGTTCATTTTAATTAAAGCCTTCTTCCACCATTTTCTTCTTTTTTTTTTCAGTAAGCGAAAGGTAATAGTGACCTTGGTACTTATGACGAATAAGATTGTGTGATCATCAGAATTTTTTAAGCAATTTACATAAAATTCTAGAAGGTGCTAAACGAAAGTTTTTTATTTTAATTTTGTGCAAATGCTGGTTAATCTTTCTTATGATAAATATAATATTTCTGTTATTACAGAAATAATTTAATAAAAAATTAATTGAAAAACTGAAAGCGATATTCTTTTTGTTGTTATAGAAAAATACAATGCATAATTATTACATAAATTTTATGAACCCTTAAGAAAATTCAAATCAAGAAAAAAAAAAACACTCAGTGTGAGGTAAGTTTTATTTGTAAATATTTATTTTTTGGACAGCGAACAACTAACCGACAAAAAACAATTTTTTGATTTTATTATATCAATTTTTTCTTTCTATAACGATTTTTTTTCAAAATCAGGATAATTAATAATTGTTTATATAATAAATCAATGATAGCAAATAAATGTTTTCTTAAAAGACGTTAGCTGCTGTGATTTCATAAACTTCACATTTTAGTACGTTTTGGTGTTTTACTTCAGCCTTTTAAAAACTCTGACAATAGAATGGTCCTTATTCTGCATAAGTACAATCGTCTTGAACTTCCTTTTTAGCCTATATCTTAAACAATATCTTAGTTATAAAAAATTTAGTGTTAAGATAGTAAGAGGAATAATTAAACTCGAGATTTTAAATAAAATTACAAAAATATTTTCATTTAGTGAGATTTTGTAGATATAATTATGATGTTGAGATATTTGTTGCATTCACATGCAATACAGTTACCTACTTACACTTTAACATGCAACCTATATCTGATATTTTTGGGAGTATTTTATTTCTCATTCTCTTCATGAGTATTCCTAGAAGAACCTGTACGATGTTGGCCACATTCAGCTGTGCCTGGTTTCTTAGGGATTGCAATCTAGATGGACTTCTTCTACGTTTTTTTTTTAATTAAAAAGTAAATGTTATGGCAAGGTTTTCAAATCTAATGTAAATGTTATAGTAAGTTTTTTAACATCACGAAAATGCGACGAAAGGAAATTATAAGTTTTTTGTTCAAAGAAACTTTTTTTTGAAAAAGCAGTTGTTTTAAAATCTTCTTTTTTTTTTTTACTGAACAAAGCTTATAATATTAATAACACTGATATCTAGTTTTTAACACAAATAATAAATCGCAAATTGTTTTTTTTTAATAAAAATTACAATTCCCCTAGAATTATCATCGCACTTTCATTTTTGTAATGTTAAAATCTAGATGTTGGTGTTATTCATATTATAAGCTTTGTTACAGTAAAAAAAAAGTCGCCACAGCTTTAAAAGTTTCATCCTTGTTTTAGTAAAGAGTTTCATTCCTTGTATTTTTTAAGGTTAGAGACTAATTTTTTAAAACCCTTACCATAACATTTGCTTTTTAATTAAAAAAAAGTAGTTGTAACAAATGTAGAAAAAAGTTGCTGCATCTTCTTTTTAAAAATGTTTTCATCTAATGAAAATATCGTTGGCTTTTAGTGCCGTAAATTATGATATGAAAACAGAAACGATTCTCTAAATAGTTGTGTCAAGTATTTTGTATTATTAATGTAATCTTCTTTGATGCAGTTAAAAGAATTCGCCATAGCTTTCTTTTTTTAATGCTTTGATTTAATAAAAGATATCGTCAGATCGAGCGTCCTAAATTATGAGATGAAAAAATGAACGAATCTTTTATTAAACGAGAGTTGTCACCCTCTGCATAATGACAAATAGTAAAACCGCCGAATTTTATATAAGAATTAAAAACTAATTAACGATTTGCACAAACACAGATGCTTATTGGGAGAAGATTCATAGAATAGGAAGAGCTGTTCCTTTGAGAAGTTCAAATTAAGCATTTTCATTCATTTGAAACGATCAACAGAAAATTTGGAGTTTTTTTCTGTGCTAAAACCTTTCAACAAATAAGATTCGAATGGTCCCAAATTTAATGCTTTAAAAGAAAGAAGAAAAAGTTTAGTGAAAAAATTAGAAAATGTTCTTCTCTACTTTTTGGAAGTAGGAGTTATCTCCCATGGTCTGTTAAATTTTATCTAACATTCACACACTCGCAAATTTTCAAATCCTTCGAAATTCTGTACAGATTCCTGAGTTCGATAAGACACACCTGAAGAAAGTTGGAGGTTATATTGTCTGAAACTCTATGGGAATAACAGTCAAGATGAAAACAGTAGTCCCAAGAATTCAAATGATACGAGTAATCTTTAAAATATGTTTATTTGATGTTGCATGTCAGAATTTTAGCATTATTAACTTGATTTTCCAAATCTGTTATTAATATTCCATTTTCCATCAACAGTCACATGAGTAGACATGGAAAATAAAAGGTAATCGAACCTTTTGTATATTTGATATGTGAATAATAGAGAAAGAAAATTAATTCTCGAAGAATGGCTTTCCTGTCTAAATTTAAATTAAAAATGTTTTATATAGAGATAGGTGATTCTAGTTCTTATCGATCATTTTGCGTATTGTTCATTTTAATTAAAGCCTTCTTCCACCATTTTCTCTTTTTTTTTTTCAGTAAGCGAAAGGTAATAGTGACCTTGGTACTTATGACGAATAAGATTGTGTGATCATCAGAATTTTTTAAGCAATTTACATAAAATTCTAGAAGGTGCTAAACGAAAGTTTTTTATTTTAATTTTGTGCAAATGCTGGTTAATCTTTCTTATGATAAATATAATATTTCTGTTATTACGAAAATAATTTAATAAAAGATTAATTGAAAAACTGAAAGCGATATTCTTTTTGTTGTTATAGAAAAATACAATGCATGTGGACCAGATCTCATCCCGGCTGTGCTATTAAAAAAATGCTCTGCCGAGGTTGCTCCAGTTCTGTCCAAACTTTACAATAAATGCCTTAACGAATCTTGTTTTCCCGACTGCTGGAAAACCGCCTCTGTGGTACCAGTCTTCAAGAATTCTGGTGAAAGAACTGACCCACTAAATTATCGCCCCATTAGCCTCCTCCCGCTTTTCGCCAAAATATTTGAGTCCTTAGTTAATCAAGCCCTAGTCCAGATACTAACAGCTGATAAACTCCTGACTGACAAACAATATGGATTCAGGCAAGCCCGTTCAACAGCAGATATCTTAACTGTAGTTTCTGAACGTATATACCGTTCATTGGATAAAACAGGGGAGGGTAGAGCGGTGGCCCTTGATATATCTAAGGCTTTTGACAGGGTATGGCACGATGGTCTTCTAAGGAAAATTAGATCATATGGAATCACTGGAAGAATTCATAATGTAATTAAATCCTTCTTAAGTAATAGAAAAATCAAAGTTGTCCTCGACGGACATACATCCAAACAATATGACATAAATGCGGGAGTACCTCAGGGGTCTATCCTTGGACCTCTGTTATTCCTGATATTCATAAACGACCTCCCTGATAATATTGTTTCGGAGATGCTTATATTTGCCGATGACACCACTCTCTATAACAGATATGAGGGGAAAACAAATGAACACATATCCAAGGAAATGGCAGAAACACTAGAGGACGACCTCCAATCCGTAGTGGAATGGGGAGAAAAATGGTTGGTCACATTCAATGCTGCTAAGACTAAGCTTGTTTCCTTCAATAACTACAAGAAACCTTCTCTACCACCAATAGCAATGGCCAAGAACACATTGCCTGAAAGTACTTCTTTTAGACTCCTCGGCCTAACGTTTACAGGGAATATGAACTGGAATAGATACATTGAGAGCATTGCCAAGGTTGCTGCAAGGAAGGTTGGCTCCCTCTACCGTGCTAGAAAACTACTTACGCCTGCCAGTATCCTATACCTCTATAAGGCAACCATTCGTCCATGTATGGAGTACTGTTGTTACATCTGGGCTGGTGCATCTGCTGCTTGTCTCTCGCTTCTGGACAGGGTTCAAAAAAGAGTCGCCAACCTGATAGGTCCTGAACTGTCATCTAGGCTTCAACCTCTGCCCCATCGACGAGATGTTGCATCCCTCTGCCTGTTCTACAAATACTTTAATGGTGAATGCTCTGACGAACTGCAAACACTTGTACCTCCCCTACGTAACTACCCCCGACAAACCCGACAAGCTACTAAGTCTCATCCCTTTACAGTAGAGATCCCTAGGTGCAAGAAAGCCTTTTACTCCAATAGTTTCTTCCCCAGAACTGCGGGTCTTTGGAACTCCCTTCCGGGATTCTGCTTTCCCAACTGCAATGATATGCAGAAGTTCAAGTGTAATGTTAACAAACATCTTTCTACTCTTCTCCCTTCATAATGACCCCGCTAATTAATTCCCTAATAGTAGCCCCCTGCTTCAAAGTGGCACTGTGCCTTGTTTGGGGTGAAAATTGAATAAAAAAAAAAAATAAAAAATAATTATTACATAAATTTTATGAACCCTTAAGAAAATTCAAATCAAGAAAAAAAAACACTCATTGTGAGGTAAGTTTTATTTGTAAATATTTATTTTTTGGACAGCGAACAACTAACCGACAAAAAACAATTTTTTGATTTTATTATATCAATTTTTTCTTTCTATAACGATTTTTTTTCAAAATCAGGATAATTAATATATATATATTTATATAATAAATCAATGATAGCAAATAAATGTTTTCTTAAAAGACGTTAGCTGCTGTGATTTCATAAACTTCACATTTTAGTACGTTTTGGTGTTTTACTTCAGCCTTTTAAAAACTCTGACAATAGAATGGTCCTTATTCTGCATAAGTACAATCGTCTTGAACTTCCTTTTTAACCTATATCTTAAACAATATCTTAGTTATAAAAAATTTAGTGTTAAGATAGTAAGAGGAATAATTAAACTCGAGATTTTAAATAAAATTACAAAAATATTTTCATTTAGTGAGATTTTGTAGATATAATTATGATGTTGAGATATTTGTTGCATTCACATGCAATACAGTTACCTACTTACACTTTAACATGCAACCTATATCTGATATTTTTGGGAGTATTTTATTTCTCATTCTCTTCATGAGTATTCCTAGAAGAACCTGTACGATGTTGGCCACATTCAGCTGTGCCTGGTTTCTTAGGGATTGCAATCTAGATGGACTTCTTCTACGTTTTTTTTTTTAATTAAAAAGTAAATGTTATGGCAAGGTTTTCAAATCTAATGTAAATGTTATAGTAAGTTTTTTAACATCACGAAAATGCGACGAAAGGAAATTATAATTTTTTTGTTCAAAGAAACTTTTTTTTAATAAAACAAGGATGAAAATTTGAAAAAGCAGTTGTTTTAAAATCTTCTTTTTTTTTTTACTGAACAAAGCTTATAATATTAATAACACTGATATCTAGTTTTTAACACAAATAATAAATCGCAAATTGTTTTTTTTTAATAAAAATTACAATTCCCCTAGAATTATCATCGCACTTTCATTTTTGTAATGTTAAAATCTAGATGTTGGTGTTATTCATATTATAAGCTTTGTTACAGTAAAAAAAAAGTCGCCACAGCTTTAAAAGTTTCATCCTTGTTTTAGTAAAGAGTTTCATTCCTTGTATTTTTTAAGGTTAGAGACTAATTTTTTAAAACCCTTACCATAACATTTGCTTTTTAATTAAAAAAAAGTAGTTGTAAAAAATGTAGAAAAAAGTTGCTGCATCTTCTTTTTAAAAATTTTTTCATCTAATGAAAATATCGTTGGCTTTTAGTGCCGTAAATTATGATATGAAAACAGAAACGATTCTCTAAACAGTTGTGTCAAGTATTTTGTATTATTAATGTAATCTTCTTTGATGCAGTTAAAAGAATTCGCCATAGCTTTCTTTTTTTAATGCTTTGATTTAATAAAAGATATCGTCAGATCGAGCGTCCTAAATTATGAGATGAAAAAATGAACGAATCTTTTATTAAACGAGAGTTGTCACCCTCTGCATAATGACAAATAGTAAAACCGCCGAATTTTATATAAGAATTAAAAACTAATTAACGATTTGCACAAACACAGATGCTTATTGGGAGAAGATTCATAGAATAGGAAGAGCTGTTCCTTTAAGAAGTTCAAATTAAGCATTTTCATTCATTTGAAACGATCAACAGAAAATTTGGAGTTTTTTTCTGTGCTAAAACCTTTCAACAAATAAGATTCGAATGGTCCCAAATTTAATGCTTTAAAAGAAGAAGAAAAAGTGTAGTGAAAAAATTAGAAAATGTTTTTCTCTACTTTTTTGAAAGTAGGAGTTATCTCCCATGGTCTGTTAAATTTTATCGAACATTCACACACTCGCAAATTTTAAAATCCTTCGAAATTCTGTACAGATTCCTGAGTTCGATGAGACACACCTGAAGGAAGTTGGAGATTATATTGTCTGAAACTTTATGGGAATAACAGTCAAGATGAAAACAGTAGTCCCAAGAATTCAAATGATACGAGTAATCTTTAAAATATGTTTATTTGATGTTGCATGTCAGAATTTTAGCATTATTAACTTGGTTTTCCAAAATCTGTTATTAATATTCCATTTTCAATCAACAGTCACATGAGTAGACATGGAAAATCAAAGGTAATCGAACCTTTTGTATATTTGATATGTGAATAATAGAGAGAGAAAATTAATTTTCGAAAAATGGTTTTCCTGGGTAAAATGTAAATGAAAAAATGTATTATTTAAAGATTAGTATTTCCCCGTACCATTAATTTCTTCTAGTTTTTTTTTTCTTTTAATAGATAATGGTGAGATTTTGTGTATCATTCCATTTTAATCAATATCCTCTCCTAGCGTTTTTTCTTTTCTTTTTTTTTTTTAGTAAGCAATGGTTAATTGTAGGCATAGATCGATCCATAACATTTAAAAAATTCCAACAAAAACCTAACAGCCAGCCAAGGTTCTCCCCTGAATGTGCTGCTGCCATCACGCACAGAAATCACTTTTTCCATAGCTACTAATGTAATAGATGCACTGAGACTAAAGCTGCTTTCAGGAACGCCAGCAACCACTGTAAAAGAGTAATAAAAAATGCAAGAGAGCTATATGCCCAGTCTGTTAAATCCAAAGTAGCTGATCAGCGACTTGGTTCTCACTAGTTTTGGCAAATAACAAATAGGATCCTGAACAGAAGTGTGCGTTCTATCCCAACCATTATCAATGGACCAGAGGTCATCTCATCAGCTTCAGATAAGGCCAAACTATTTGCCAAGAACTTTGCAGTTAATTCTACCCTATGCGACGAAGGACATCAACTCCCCATATTTCCTCCTATAACACAGAACACGCTAGGTAACATACAAATATCTGTGCATGAGGTCGCCAAGCTAATCAAGAACCTTGATTCCAGTAAAGCAACTGACGGCATCCCAATTATAGTGTAAATAAGCTTCAACCAGAACCTGCTCCCATACTTACGAAACTGTTTAAGCGTTGCCTTAAGGAGAAGTGCTTTCCAACACCCTGGAAGACCTCATCAGTATGCCCTGTATTTAAGAACTCAGGTGATAAGTCATCTCCCTCTCAGTACAGACCAATAAGTCTCCTGTGTGTCATGAGTAAGTTGCTGGAATCCATATTAAATAGAGAAATAGTCAACCACCTCAGCAGAAATAACCTTTTAGTGACACGCAATATGGTTTTCGTTCTGCAAGATCTACCGCAGATGTGCTAACGGTTATATCTCATAGGATTAGTGAATCTCTTGACAAAGGCTTCCTTTCTAGGGCAATTGCTCTTGACATATCAAAGGCCTTCGACAAGGTATGGCATAAAGGCCTACTTCACAAGATTTCCAGCTATGGTCTAACTGGAAATGTTTTCTCTATCATTAAATCATTTCTCTCTGATAGGCTCATAAGAGTAGTGGTTGATGGACAAAAATCAGAGGCCTGCAGAATTAATGCTGGAGTCCCTCAAGGGTCCATCCTGAGCCCAACACTCTTTCTGATCTACATCAATGATATCCCTAAACACATACTTAAATCATTCGTTGACATCACATCAAAGGCTGTAAATGACAAAGCTCTCTCAGATTCTCTCTCCTCTGATCTCGAGCGCGTGGTTCAGTGGGAGAAGACGTAGTTGGTTACCTTTAATACATCTAAAACCAAACTCCTATCCTTACATCATCAACGCTCTGCTCCCTATCTGGCATCAATTGAAATGGATGGCTCTCGTCTAGGAGAAGCCCCATGTTTTGACAAACTTCTGGGTTTGACATTCACTCCTGATCTGAAATGGAACACGTACATCAAGTCTGCATCGAGAGAGGTTGCAGGGAAGAGAAAAGGGCATTTCCCACTAGGCCACAAAGTCTATTTTGTACTCTGTCAAGGCAGGATAGGCTGTTTTTAGCATCTCCTGCCCAGATATGGCAGCAGTATTCCATCCTTAGACGTATTTGGCTTTTATATAGATAGAGAATTGCATCATTAGTGAGATATCTTCTGGAGCGGTAGAAGGATCCCACCATCTTTCCAGCGACCTTGGCAACAGACTTGATTAAAAGTTTTTGTTTGTTTGTTTTATAACATTTTATCAGTAAATAGTTTAGATGACTGAAACGGGAAATGAAATAAGAAATTCTCTATTCTCTCCCGAGTTGTACGGACACAAATTCATCTTAAAAATTCATTAATTAATCAGTTTCAATTAAAATTTTGATATAAACTAAAAATAAAGAGTACATTAAATTTTAGTTAATATATTTTGTGTTTTATCTTATAAATAAATGTTGTACACACCTTGCTGAAATAACAACGTTATTGAGAAAGTCATTCTTAATAGGAGGGGGGGGGGAGCTTTCTAACTATTCTGCACTTTCACCTAAAACTTTTAATGAAAAAAACAAGATACCATAAAAATTTAATTTAACTTGAAAATCCTATCTAAAATATAGCATAGTGCATATACTGCTCAAGCACCATTATTATTATTATTATTATTATTATTATTATTATTATTATTATTATTATTATAACAACAATAATAAAAAAGGGGTACTTCACAGGGAATGTGGACGCTGTGTAAAAGGGTTTTAATTTAATGGTTGCTCCCTAAAAAGCGCATACATAAACGGTCTTATTTAGTTTATTTAATCACGAATACTTTTTTGAAGGTACTATTTAAGGCAAAAAAAAAAAGGGCTAAAAGCATTATTTCAATCTGTATGAAAAAATAAATGTAACAACAAAAAAATATTTGTGTGGAAAATATAATAATAAAAATAAATTAAAACAAAATGAAAATAAAATAAAAACAAGCACAAAATAAAAGTATGAAATCAAATTTAATTAAAGAAATAAAAAAAAAATAAAAAAATAAAATACATGCTCGATTACAAAAAAAGTGTATGAGATATTTATGAAAAAAGTGAAAGAAAACCTCAGGAAGCAGCCATTAAATTAAAACCCGTTTACACAGGGTCCACATTCCCCGTGAAGTGCTAAAATAAACTGTAGATGGCATCGACTGGCACCACACCAACTAGTTGTGAAGGGCCAGGGAGGATAAAAAGTCCAAGGTGGGAGAGTACTAACCAAACCTCCACTGGAAGTGTGCAGTTCAAATCTGGTATCTTGGGGAGGCATTTTGTCACCCAAACCGCAGGAAACACCAATGGCCGATGCCAACAAGAAATCAATGGCAAGTGGCTGTTGCGTGCAGTCATCTGCACAAGTTGTCAAGAAGTGGAGAACATTGGAAATCTGGGGAGACTTGTTGTCACTCGGTCTCCAGCGAATACCACAGGTTACTGCCAGTGAGCGATCACTGATGATGGCCTGTAAGACAACTCACACTGAGTGAAATAATAATAATAATAATAATAATAATAATAATAATAATAATGTTCCCTCCAAAATTCACCACCAACCTGATTTAATGTCATAGACGTTTACTATATTTTCTTAGTTTTTAACCAATATTCACATTATGGTATGATTGTCTTTTAGTAGTTATGTGAACTTCATTTCCGTATTCATGTATTCTGCACTGATATGAAAATGATGATTATAGTGGAATATAGGATTCCTAACCATGTAACTGATGAAAATATGCTACACATTTTGATGAAAAACATGGGAAAAAATGAACATAGAAGAACAGAAAACCAAAACTTCAAATATAATTTCTGTATTGAAAGTAATAGTTATTGAAATATTTCAACATATAGTCTTGTGGGGAAAATCCAGCTCCCCAATAAGGGCACTCTGGATAAGAACAAAAATAAAAATTGTCTCAATCATGAAGGATTTCTCCTCCACCAGCTGAGGAAAGAAAAGGTGAATTGTAGCATCAGAACAGATACTACTACATCGTGATCTTGTCTCAAACGCCAAGAATTGTTTGTGTTTTATGTTTCTTTAATTGTTTGTTCCACAAATTCATAATTCAGTTTTATCAGTATCAGATTGTATATTGTTTTAAAATTACGTAATTTTACATAGATAATATTTATATTTTATATTGAATAAAGTTCAGTTTCATTATTAATCGAATTGGGTTCTTTTCCTTTTTTAACATGTTTTAATGCTCTTTTTAAAAATGCCGTCATATAGTATAGACAGTAACAGTTCGACAAATCTTACTTACATTGCCTGCAAGCATTTTTCAGTTAACAGACCTTCTATATCTTGGTGGCCATACTGTTATAGAGCGTGGTGTCATCAGCAAATATACCCATCTCAGAGACAATTTTATCAGGGAGGTCATTTATGAATATTAGGAATAATAAAGGTCCAAGTATAGACCTGTGAGATACGTCTGCATTTATATCATATTGTTTAGATGTACGACCATCGAGGACAACCTGGATTCTTTTCTTATTTAAGAAGGATTTAATTATGTTAAGTATTCATCCACTGATAGCGTATGATCTGATTTTCCTTAGAAGACGATCGTGTCATGTCCTGTCAAAAGCCTTATCGAGGGCTACCGCTTTACTCTCCCCTGTTTTGTCCAGTGTATGGTATATACATTCAGAGATTACAGTTAGGATATCTGCTGTAGAACGGGCTTGCCTAAATCCATATTGTTGGTTGGTCAGAAGTTTCACAGTTGTAAGGTGATCTATTAGAGCTTGATTAATTATGGACTCAAATATTTTGGTGAATAGAGGGAGGAGGCTAATGGAGCGATAATTTAATGGGTCAGTTCTTTCGCTAGAATTCTTGAAAACTGGTACCATAGAAGCAGTTTTCCAGCAGTCAGAAAAGCAAGATTCGTTAAGGCATTTGTTGTAAAGTTTGGAGAGGACTGGAGCAATCTCAGTGGAGGATTTTTTAATAGCATGAGATTGGGTCCACATGCTTTTGAGGTGTCTAGGTTTTTTATGATATCATGCACCTGAGAAGGGGTGATTTTCAGATTATCTAGTATGGCATCTGCCCGCAAAGGAAAGTCAGAGAGGGAATGGTTTGCTGGATCCAATGTGGAATTTGAGGCAAACCAACTGGCTAGTATGTTAGCTTTCTCAGTTGCCATGCAAACAACCTCATGATTGTTGGATAGTGGAGAAATTGTTGATTGCTTGTTATTTACTACACTGTTGTAGATTTTCCAGAAATCATGGGTTCCTAATTTCTGTGCTTCGATGCGTTTTTTGGTGGCTTCAGTATATTCTCTCTTTAGCTGTCACTATTTCTTTTTTACAATTACTTCTAGCTTCTATAAACTTTCGTCTGTCTATACTGGATTTATGTATATCGATTAAATCTGCAGAATGCATGCTTCCTTTGAGCAATGGCAGCTGCACAAGTAGAAGTAAACCATTGGGAGAGTGGAGTTTGCTATAGAATTTTTCTGCGTGGGAACATATGCTTCAATTGCCGTTTTGAACCATTCGGTGGTCTCATTTGCACACTGTTCAGTGGGAAGGGAAATGATATTTCCCCATGGGGCATCTCTGATGATGGCTTCCCAGTCAGCCTTCTTATAATATCTTTTTGAGCAATGGCTCTTCAGATTTTGGTGGAGAGTTAAGGGCGATTTCTACCAGTATCACAGCATGCTCAGCATTCCGGAGTGGGTTATAGGCATTCATTACACAATCATCTGGAACTGTGGTCATAAATAGATCTGGAAGTGAGGCATGTTGACCTTGCTGATCTGGGAAACGTGTCATAAACGTAACTGTCTGTGATAGGGAATGAGATATAGAGAAGCTATGTGTTATGCAACCCACTGCATCTGTGTAAGTAGAGAATCCAAGCCAATTACTGTGGTGGACATTGAAATCACCAAATACATGTACTTGTGTGCTAGTATCGAAGGAGAGTGATGTATCTATGCTGTTAGAGACTTGGTTAATTAGTGTACAGCCCTGGGTCGAGTGGAGGGTGGTAGAGAAAATATAAGTAGCTAATGTTATGTTGCATATTAAGTCTAAAGCATATAAAGGTCTGGTCGTCTGATTCTAGTTTTGATTCTCTTGTCAAGGGGAGAATGCTTCGAATATAGACTCCAAATCCGTGCATATGTCTGTCTGAGTCCTTATGCAAAATGGGAGATAATAAGGCATGTTAAACTGGTTAGAGGGGATGGAGGAGTGTAGGTTAGTTTCACTTAGTGTTAAGATATCCGGGGTGTTTGCTAAGAGAAATGCTTCAACATCATCTAAATTAATTCTAAGCCCACGGATATTCGCGAATGCAAACCTCAAGGGAGGGGGCAAATTGGTTTTGTTTGAGTTTAGAGTTGGTGAGAAAGAAAATTTTTATGAAAACATAAAATCACAAAATTGTCATCCCATTAACGAAACGGCTGTAATGAAGAGATCCAAGATGAAATAAACAAGAGTTATATAAAAGAAAAAATGCAAGCCTTTGAATTTCAACAAAGTTTTGTACTATATATGCTTTGCACCTATAAACATATCGACATTAACGGTGATTCAGTTTTTATCATAACAGTCTCAACCCATTAAATGAAAACGGTATACATTGAAATTAACAATATTTCAAAAATAAACATTTATAATATATATACATATATATATACATACATACATACATACATACACACACATATATATATATGTATGCATATATATATATATATATATATATATATATATATATATATAAAAGAGAAAAGAAATTAAAACTGCAAGTCAAAATTTACAATTAAATTTATTGTTCAATTGAATACTCCAAAAAACAATTTTCAAAGTCCTTATTCCATGGAGTTTCAAAGAATTTTTGCTATTCTTCTCATCAGAGGACAGAAAGAAATCAGGAAATTATAATTGTAGCAAAGCTAGAATTTGCTGGTTAAGGCATTAAATGAAACTGCAAATTATGATAGTCATAAATTGCAAAAATTTACATTTGCTTTAAAACAACATGTGGAAAAATGTAGGAAATATGGAAAAACAAAAACAAATTGGGAATAAAATTGCAGTTTGCATGAAGACTCTTTCAAAAGTAATCTGAAAAGTGAAAGATAATTCTTTAAAAAGAATCCAATAGTCACAGTTTAAAATTCATTGGTGTAAAAGTAGTCCAGTTCAAAAAAAATTCAACGCGGCTCACATTCATAGAAATTGTTCTTGCAGTTAGTGTAATAGTCTAAAGATGGCTAAGTTGATCTTCAATTGAGTGGATTCGAAAATTAGAGAGATTGAAAAGCTAGCAGGTAACCCTCAATTGCTGGCTCAGTTAGAAAAGACGATTTCAGACTTAATTGTTCCAAATTAAGGTCAGCCTAAATCATATTTGCACGTGTGTAGGTTGAACCGGAAACTGTCTAGACAGAACGAATCAATTCTTTCTGTAAAGTATTACATATTCTCTAATGGCAATATTAAATTGGGTAGGAGGATAAAGTATAAAATGTTTTAATCTTGGCACAATCTTAGCTTAAGGCTGTCCAAATAATAATAATAATAATAATAATAATAATAATAATAATAATAATAATAAGGAGGAGAAGGAGAAGGAGAAGAAGAAGATGACCAAAGTAAGGAGAAGGAGAAGAAGAAGAAGGAGAAGAAGAAGATGACCAAAGTAAAAAATGTAGCAAACCTTTAAGTAAAATGCTTAATGAAAATGAAATATTGAGATCATATTAGTGATTAAGTTGTATACTAAAATTAAAATAATATTGGAATACCATTTTCATTGATAAGATTAAGCAAAAAAAAAGTAAAAGAATAACAGCCAATAGTGGTATTGATTATTTCTGTAATACGCAGGATAAAATGTAATAAACTTTACCAGCAAATTCCAGCTTTGTTATAATTATAATTTGCTAATTTCTTTCTGTCCTCTGATGAGAAGAATAAACTCTGCAGAATAAGGATTTTGAAAATTGTTTTTTGGAGTATTCAGTCGAACAATAAATTTAATTGTAAATTTTAACTCACAGTTTTAATTTCTTTTCTCTTATAATAAGCTCTACTCTCTATTGTGTTTGTAGTGAGCCTTTTTTTTTTATTTGGTTGGGATTTAAATATCAATATATAAATACTGATATTTAAGTTTACCATTGCTTATATCTGGTAAACACTACATTCCCGTTCATTTCATTATTTCTGCACACGCATAGACATGATCACTTTATATATATATATATATACAGTGATGATCATATTTATTGGCACGGTAAAATAAAAGTTAAATTTTGTCTAATAAATTCTAAAAAAGGGATTAAATTAAAGAAAATAACAAAGTATATTATGTATTTTTAACTGGCCTTTCCGATGCAGCAATCGGATTTTAGAAAAAATAAATAACAAAGGAACAACAAACATAATTGCAAAAAACCCTTGTTCAAAATTATTGGCACGATTTATTTAATAATCAATTGTATAGCCTTTGGCCTTGATTACCTTCCTCAGTCGCTTTTCATAGTTTACAACTAAGTTGTTGCACTCTTCAGTAGTAATTTTAGCCCACTCTTCCTGACAATAATCCTCCAATTGAATAAGATTCTTAGGCTTCCTTTGCATTACCCTCAATTTTAATGTTCTCCATAAATTTTCAATTGGATTAAGGTCTGGGCTTTGTGATGGCCACTCCAAAACATTAATATGATTGTCCTCAAGCCATTTCTTAGTCAGTTTAGCCGAATGCTTTGGGTCATTATCTTGCATGAACCACCAACGACGACCAAGTGAGAGCTCTTTAGCAGAGTCTTTCAGGTTTTCATCCAATATTTTAACATAATCTTCCTTTTTTATGCTACCTGTGACCTTAACAAGTCGCCCTGGTCCAGAGGCAGCAAAGGATCCCCAAAACATCAAACTGCCTCCACCGTGCTTCACTGTGGGTATGGTGTTCTTAGGCAGGAAAGCTTCGCCAGATTTTCTGTAAATATAAGACACTTTATTATGGCCAAATAACTCTATTTTCGTTTCGTCAGTCCATAGAACACGTTTCCAGAATGCAACATCTTTATCAATATGACGTTTTGCAAAGGCTAGCCTGCTTTCAGGTGCATAGGCTTCAATAAGGGAGTCTTTCTCGGACGACATGCTTTTAAACCAGCTCTCTTCAAAACTCTACCAACTGTATGTCGAGATACATTCACTCCAGAGGTGCTCTGTTCATCAACAATCTCCCCAACAGAGATCCTTGGGTTTTGTTTTACTTGTCGAACAATTTTCCGTTCATCTCTTGGGGAAAGAATCCTTTTTCTCCCTCTACCCTCTAAACTCATAACGTGGCCTTGCGATTTGAACTTGTTTATTATGGCTCTAACAGTGGATTTGGGAAGGTTTAGCTTCTTTGAAATCTTATCATAGCCCTCCTCATTGGTATGGCATGCTACAACAAGCTTCCTGACGTCTTCGCTGTGTTCCTTAGTTTTAACCATGGCGATTGAAAATTATAATTTAGTCACTTATAATAGTTTAAATAAATCGCTATCTAAAAATTATCTGAAAAAAATTATTCACTGAATTAGCGTTAAACAAGCATAATATGGCTATAAAAAAGTTCAGAAAGCACGTAAACCGGAAATTGATTGATATTATACTGATACTAAAAGAAAAACAAAGCCGTGCCAATAATTTTGAACAAGGGTTTTTTGCAATTATGTTTGTTGTTCCTTTGTTATTTATTTTTTCTAAAATCCGATTGCTGCATCGGAAAGGCCAGTTAAAAATACATAATATACTTTGTTATTTTCTTTAATTTAATCCCTTTTTTAGAATTTATTAGACAAAATTTAACTTTTATTTTACCGTGCCAATAAATATGATCATCACTGTATATATATATATATATATATATATATATATATATATATATATATATATATATTTGTAGTCATCCACATACAGTCCTGTTTCATTGTATCACAACTGATCAAGCCAAGGATTGCACGTAGAACCATTGCGTTGACATTCGGCAGTTCTACCTATCGACTGTAAATAAACTCCACAAATGTCTAGTTTTTTTTTTTTTTACATGGAGGCCACCAAGGCTTCTCAGGGATAAGGGCTATTGCATGTACAGTAATCAATGAGATAGTATTGTAGTAATCATTAGTATTGGAGATTTGATAGAGTGTCTTACTTAAGGGGGGGGCGGTTTGTCAGGAATTTGTTGATCTTGGACTTGAAGACATCCAAGTTGTAGTTAGGTGGGAAGCAGGCAAACGGAAGAGAGTTCCACAGTCACGCACTTGTGCACTTCTGAGAAAGAAGCCCTGCTCATGGAATCTACATTTTGATTTAGGCACAGATAAAGAGTGGGGAAAATTATTGACAGTAGTTTCAGCCAGGCGGTTGTTTCTTGTGAAAGATTGGCAAGGGGAGACAAGAGATTGGGAGAACTTGCCATGGAAATAATAATAAAACAAAGACAGGCTCGCAACGTCTTTTCTGTGGGAGAGAGGTTGCAGAGTAGAGAAAAGGGCATCCCCCACTAAGCTACAAAATCTATTTTGTACTCTGTCAAGGTAGGATAGGCTGTTTTTGGTAGCTCCTGCCCAGATGTGGCAGCAGTACTCTATCCTTGGACGTACTAGGCTTTTATACAGATAGAGAATTGCATTAGTAGTGAGATATCTTCTGGAGCGGTAGGAGGATCCCACCATTTTCCCTGTGTCCTTGGCAACAGACCTAATGTACGTGTTCCATTTCAGATCATGAGTAAAGGTCAAACCCAAAAGCTTGTCAAAATATGGAGCCTCCCCAAGACGAGAGCCATCCATTTCAATTGATGCCAGATGAGGATCAGAGCGTTGATGGTGTAAAGATAGAAGCTTGGTTTTGGATGCATTAAAAGTGACCAGCCACCCCTTCCCCCACTGTACCACGCGCTAAAGATCCGAGGAGAGAGAATCAGAGAGAACTTTGTCATTTACAGCCTTTGATGTGTTGCCATAGATGGTCGTGTCATCAGCATAGATGTCAACGAATGATTTAAGTATGTGTTTAGGGGGATCATTGATGTAAATCAGGAAGAGAGTTGGGCCCAGCATGGACTCCTGAGGGACTCCAGCATTAATACTGTGGACCTCTGATTTCTGCCCATCAACCACTACTCTTATGAGCCTATCAGAGAGAAATGATTTAATGATTGAGTAAACATTTCCAGTGATACCGTAGCTGGAAATCTTGTGAAGTAGGCCCTTATGCCATACCTTATCGAAGGCCTTTGATATGTCAAGAGCAATTGCCCTGGAAAGGAAGCCTTTGTCAAGAGATTCACTAATCCTATGAGATATAACCGTTAGCACATCTGCGGTAGATCTTGTGGAGCAGAAACCTTATTGCATGTCAGTAAGAAGGTTGTTTCTGCTGAGGTGGTTGACTACTTCTTTATTTAATATGGATTCCAACAACTTACTCATGACACACAGGAGACTTATTGGTCTGTACTGAGAGGGAGATGAGCTATCACCTGAATTCTTAAATACAGGGTATACTGATAAGATTTTCCAGGGTGTTGGAAAGCACTTCTCCTTAAGGCAACGCTTAAACAGTTTTGTAAGTATGGGGGCAAGTTCTGGTTGGAGCTTTTTCAGCACTATAACTGGAATGCCGTCAGGGCCATTTGCTTTACTAGAATCAAGGTTCTTGATTAGCTTGGCGACCTCACCCACAGATATTTGTATGTTGCATAGCATGTTGTCTGTTATAGGAGGAAATACGGGGAGTTGATGTCCTTCGTCGCATAGGGTAGAATTAGCTGCAAAGTTCTTGGCAAATAGTCTGGCCTTGACTGACGCTGATGAGATGACCTCAGATGCATTGATGATGGTTGGGATAGAACACACGCTTCTGTTCAGGATCCTGCTTGCTATTTGCCAAAACTGGTGGGAACCAAGCCGCTGCTCAGCTACTTTGGATTTAACGGACTGAGTATATATCTCTCATGCGTTTTTTATTACTCTTTTACAATGGTTGCTGGCAGTCCTGAAAGCAGCTTTAGTCTCAGTGCATCTATTACGTTGGTAGCTAAGGAAAAAGTGATTTCTGCGCGCGATAGCAGCAGCACATTCTGGGGAGAACCATGGCTGGCTGCTAGGTTTTTGTTGGAATTTTATAGATGGTATGAATCGGTCTATGCCTACGATTAACCATTCGGTCAGGTCTGAATACTATAGAGGACACATCCTTTTTAAACATGGAATGCAGAGGTAGATCAGATATGAATGTACGGAAGCTATCTTAGTCAGCCATGGAGTATCGATATACAGTATGGTGGAGAGGTACGTCTGAAGACTTATTACATTTCATTTTTATCTTAACTGCTACAACAGAGCGGTCGGAACATGAACATAGCTCAGGGGAAGTTGTGAGAAAAAGGTCTAGAAGGATTGCATACTGACCGGTAGTATCGGGCACAATCTAAGTGAGGTCATAGGCAGTGGCAAAATCATGACAGAACCTCCCCTCGTCATCGGTTTTATTTGAGTGGGTCAGCCATTCCACATTATGGACATTGAAGTCACCGCAAATGTGAATGTTAGCCGAAGGATGAGCAGACAGGATGTGGTCAATTTTCTCAGATATGCTCTTAAAGATAGTAACTCCACTGTTGTAGGGGCGATAGAGGGCAAATATTTTTCTACTCACACAGACACAGCTGGTATGACTACATATAACTTCTCTATATCTCATTCCCTATCACAGATGGTTACGTTTCCAACCTGTTTCCCAGACCAACAAGAACAACAAGCATCACTTCTTGATCTGTTTCTGACCACGGTTCCCGATGACTGTGTAACTAATGCCCACAGCCCACTTGGGAACGCCGATCATGCAGTGGTAATAATTGAAATAGCCCTAAACTTTAGAGCCAAAACTGAAGAGCCACTGCTCAAAACAACGAGATATTATAAAAAGGCTGACTGGGAAGCCATCAGGGATCTCATCAGGGATGCCCCATGGCAAAATATCTTTTCACTTCCTGCTGAACAGTGTGCAGATGAGACCACTGAATGGTTCAAAATAGCAATTGAAGCACATGTTCCCACAACGAAATTTTATAGCAAGCCCCACTCTCCCCAATGGTTTACTTCTACTTGTGCAGCCACCATCGCGCAAAGGCAGCATGCATACCGCAGATTTAACTGACAAGTCCAGTTCAAACAGGCAGAAGTATATAGAAGCCAGAAGTAACTGTAAGAAAGAAATAGCGACAGCTAAGAGAGAATTTACTGAAACCACCAAAAAACACATCGAAGCACAAAAATTAGGGACCTGCAACTTCTGGAAAATCTACAACAGTGTAGTAAATAATGGGCAATCAACAATTCCCCCACTATCCAACAATCATGAGGTTGTTTGCTCTGCAACTGAGATGGCTAACATGCTTGCCAGTCAGTTTGCCTCCAACTTCACACTGGCTCTGCCAACCAACCCCTACCTGACTTTCCTTTGCGGACAGACACCACACTTGACGATCTGAAAATCACCCCTTCTCAGGTGCATGCTATCATAAGAAATCTTGACACTGCAAAAGCATGTGGACTTGATCTTATCCCAGCTGTGCTATTAAAAATGTGCTCCACCGAAGTAGCTCCAGTTCTCTCCAAACTTTACAACAAATGCCTTAATGAATCTTGCTTTCCTGCCCTTCTGGAAAACTGCTTCTGTAGTACCAGTTTTCAAGAATTCTAGCGAAAGAACTGACCCATCAAATTATCGCCCCATTAACCTCCTCTCACTTTTCGCCAAAATATTGAGACAATAATTAACCAAGCTCTAGTCCATCACCTTACAGATGCTAAAACTGATCAATAATATGGATTTAGACAATCCTGTTCAACAGCAGACATCCTAACTGTAATCTCAGAACGTATATACCAATCACTGGACAAAGCGGGGGAGGGTAGAGCGGTAGCTCTAGATATATCTAAGGCTTTTGACAGGATATGGCATGAAGGTCTTCTCAGGAAAATCAGATCATATGGTATCACTGGGAGAATACATGACATAATTAAATCCTTCTTAGATAAGAGAAAAATCCAGGTTGTCCTCGATGGTCGTACATCTAAACAATACAATATAAATGCGGAAGTGCCTCAGGAGTCTATCCTGGGACCTCTGTTATTCCTAATAGTCATAAATGACCTGACCTCCCTGACAGAGTTGCCTGTGAGATTGGTATATATGCTGACAACACCACACTCTATAACAGACACGACAGGAAAACAAATGAACACATATCTAAAGAAATGGCAGAAGCACTAGAGGATGACCTCCGATCTGTAGTGGAATAGGGACATAAATGGATGATCACATTCAATGCTGCCAAGACTAAACTTGTTTCCTTCAATAATTCCAAGAAACCTTCTCTACCACCAATAGCAATGGCCAATGACTCTTTATCTGAAAGTACATCCTTTAAACTCCTCAGCCTAACGCTCTCAGGAAACATGAGTTGGAACAATTATATTGAAAATATCGCCAGGACCGCTGTGAAGAAGGTTATGTTCTCTCTACCATGCTAGAAAGATACTAACGCCCGAAAGTATCCTATATATCTATAAGATCACCATTCGCCCATGTATGGAGTATTGTTGTCATATTTGGGCTGGTGCATCTACCACTAGTCTCTCGCTCCTAGACAAGGTTGAAAAGAGAGTCGCCAATGTGATAGGTCCTGAACTGTCATCTAAACTTCAGCCCCTGTCCCATCGATGAAATGTTGCATCCCTCTGCCTTTTCTACAAGTACTTTAACGGTGAATGCTTTGACGAACTGCAAGCATTTGTGCCCCCTCGACGTAAATACCCCCAACAAACCCGACAAGCAGCTAAATCCCACTCCTTCACAATAAAGATCCCGAGATGTAAGTGAGCCTTCTACTCCAGTTGTTTCTTGCCCAGGACAGCTAAACTTTGGAATTCTCTGCTGGGTCACTGCTTCCCCAACTATACTGAGATGCAGAAGTTCAAGTGCAACGTGAACCGACATCTTGCTGCCCAACTCCCTACACAGTACCCCTGATGCCCATGTCCCTGATAGTAGCCCCCTACAACAAAGTGGCAATATGCCTTGTTTGGGGTGAAAATGTAATAAAACACATATATATATATATATATATATATATATATATATATATATATATATATATATAAATGCAGTGGTGTAAGCTAGTGCAACCCAGAACCACATATAAGGTAACTTAGGGTCTTCTCTGGAGATATCCCTACCACATGGAAAGCCATCTTTAATGTAGGCACATATTCCATGCCCATGGCGATCATAGATGGGTCAGATTTAGATGTTAAAGTATCCTTTAATTATGAATTCATCTAGGAAAGTGGTTGCCCCTATGTCAGTTTCACTTAGAAAGAATATGTCCGGTTTTGTCTCCTGTAATTGTGTTTCAACCTCTGGAAGTTTGGAATGTAGACCCTTGATGTTGGAGAAGGAAACCTGGTAGTAGGGGTCTACGTTGGAGGATGGGGTTCTAGGTTTATTCGTGTTCTTTTTTTTTTGAGATTTGTCATATTGAGGTTTTGGGATTCGTGGAGCAAGTTGATAGAGCAGGTTGGAGCAGGACAGAGAGGGAAAGTAAGAGAGAAAAAGACAAGAAATTCTTTTTCTTTTTTTTTTGTAGCACATGATAAGGTAAAGCCGTAACAATTATCTACTAGTATGGCATCGAGAGGCCCTACCAGAAACTACTGTATGGTCTAGAATCCATTCACCAAATCGCAATACAGCAGCCCCAGTACTTTGCACCTGCTGATAGGACAGCCTCCTTAGTGGTTAATCCAAGGTTCGGGTTCCTGACTATCAGGTTGATAACGTCAGCCCAGATGAAACGTTTACCTCCAGCACCCTTACTAGTGACATGACCACAAGGATAGACATAGAAACAGAAATTTTCCGACATCTCTGGCTACTGTTCACAAAGTACTATCCACCTAGAAAGCAGCTTTTTCTTCACCCTTTGTCAGAAAAATCACTCATTGGAAATGAAGACTGAAGGACAAAAAAAGGAGAAGCGAGAGTTACTGGAGCTGCTGATAACACATTCACATGTATTATCTACTCTCCATTAAAAAAAAAGAGGCGAAAAGGACTTATTAATATCTACTTAGTAAACAAACATTCGTCCACAACTTTTGTAGTGCTCAAACCGCTTGTTTACAAACAAACAGCGAGCCTCGCATTTTTCAGTCAATTAAGTAGCAGGTGAGATTACTTACGACAGTGTTCTACCCAAAGAGGGGGGACTTAAAATATATTTGTAGTCATCCACATACAGTCCTGTTTCGTTATATCACAACTCATTAGTGCAGCTAGACTAATTTTTTTTTTTTAATGTTAAAGAAATAAATTAATTTTATACATGATTTTTCTTTGGTGAATTCTTGTCAAATGCAGTAATTTAAAATTTCAACCAAATAATTTCTTAAATACTTCATTCACATAAAATCTGGTCATGAAATCAATAGACAACATAATGAATTAAATGTATGAAGTTGAGATGATTCGGTATCTATAATCATTAAAATGAAAGTTTTAATTGAACTCGATGGTCCTTCGGACTCCATGTTTTAAACCGTTAGTCAAAATTTCCTTCTTGTTCACAGTTGTTTTACAAGAAAAAAATGGAAAAGAATTAAAAACATCCAACAGTTATCTTTACAAAAAAGGGGAGCGCCATGCATCTTGGCAAATTCCGTTTTTGACTGGTGTGTTGGATGGGGTAAGTCTCAGCAAATCCAATTCCTGATAGTGTCTGACTCTAACTGGTTTTAAATCAGAAAAAATTCAGACTCCATAGGCAGTGCAAGTAATTTAACAAAACCCTTCCATCAAATCATCGAATCTGTATAACAAATTCATTTATTTATATTCCTATCCATTACAAGTTGCCATATCTGTCAAAAAACGGTTTTTATTCACAGATTCCTTGCAGGTCTTTTCTGTAAATGACATAACGTATTTTTGGTGATGTTAAAATATTTAAAAGAAAATGTATACATGTTTTAAATTACAAAAAAAAAAAAAAAATAAATAAATAAAAAAAATAGAAGCCCCTTTCTTCTCTTGTTCGTCCTCCTCCTCGTCCTCCTCCTACCCCTCCTCCTTCTCTTCCAACCAACACCCAAAAATCCATTGCACCACCTATATATAATTTGTCCAGATATCTAAGAAACAAACTACAGACATGACCTTATCTAAAAAGATCAGACGTGTTAGCAAAGTATAGTAAATTTATTTATTTATATTCCTTACCATTACAAGGTTTAAAAAAACTTTTTCTATCTCTGAGCTCCTTAACTAAACAAATTTAATACCCTCTCTAAATTTTCTCTCTTAGGCCATGTGACAACCTTTTTTTTTAATAGGGGTTATAAATATATACTAAGTATAAAACTTCTTTTTTTTCGAAGGAGAGTAGAAAAGACATCGTGAATGCATTTTCAGTAGCCCAGAAACTCTCGCTTTCCTTATATTGCCCCTTAGTCTTATTTTTATTTTTCCTTTATTAAGCCATGATCATAAAACCGGTAGCAATAGACAGAGGCTACTAAGCTAATTAGGAAATGCATAAAACTTAGGAACATCAGAATAGTTAGACAATACAGAACTCCGAAAATGTGGCAATTATACATGTTCATTTACTTACTTCTGAGGAAGCATGTTCAGAGTTGCAGAACACAAGTGTAAGTGAGCAAAATATAATAGTGACCTTTGTACATATGCAAAATAAAGGCCATGCTATTGTCGGAATTTTCTGGGCAATTCATGTAAAACTCTGGAAGTTCTGAATGAAAGTGCCATGATTTTTTTTCATACAAACGCTGAACAACTTTTTCAGTGATTGAACCTTTGTTATATTCATTACAAAAATAATAGAAAAAAATTAATTCTTAGAGAACGGCTTTTCTGTTTAAATCTTTGATAAAAATATGTCCGATATAGACATCAGCGATCCCTCAAATTATCAACCACTTTCAGTTCTCATCGTTCATCGTGGGTTTTTGTATATTGTCCTATTTTGATTAAAGTCCTCTTTCAGTGATTTTTTTTAAGTGAGTAAAATATAATAGTGACCTTGACCTTGGTACTTATGCAAAATAAAGAACATGCTATTGTCGGAATTTTCTGAGCAATTCATGTAAAACTCTGGAGTTTCCCAATGAAAGTGCCATGATTTTTTTTCATACAAACGCTGAACAACTTTTTCAATGAAAAATATATTATTTCTGTTGTTATGAAGATAGTTTAATGAAACATTAAATGAAACAATGAAAAATTATTCTTTTTGTTGTTACAAAGAAAATACAATTGAACAATTTTATGAAACTTTAAGGAAATAAAAAACACCCCTTGTAAGGTAAGTTTAATGAATAAATATTTATGTTTTTAGAAAAGTAAACAAGTGATAGCAAATAAAAATAATTTGAATTTTTTCTTTTTTATGATGTTTTTATGAAGATAAATAATATTTATATTTTATATAAAAAACAATGATAGCAGATTAATATTTTTTGAATGACGCTGGCTACTGCACTTTCATTGACTCAATCTTTCAGAACCTTTCAGCATAAACTGTTTGAAAAATTTCGATGATAGAAAAGTTTGTATTCTGTGTAAGTACACAACCTTAAACTAACTTTTGTGCCTATAGCTTAAAAATATCTTAATTATAGAAAACTCAGTGTTGAGATATGAAGAGGAATCATTTTACTCGAGATTTTAATAAAAAGTAGAAAAATTTTCAATTAGTGAGATTTTGTAGTCATAATTATGGTGTTGAAATATTTGTTGCATTCACATGCAGTTCAGTGGTATACTTACACTTCACCATGCAGCCTATCTTCTCATTTACACATCAGTATGAAGTCTGTCTGGTCACTTAAATTTGAGAATGCAGTCTATCTGATCACTTACCCTTTACTGTGAAATCTGCTCAATCAGTTTTCATTTACTTGAAATCTATTTGGCTACTTAAATTCTATTATCAAGTCTTTTTTTTTTAAAGGCATCACCACTTATCAAGGCCAAGAGGCCACTCAAGGATAAGGGTTAAAGAGTGTACAGTAGACAATTGGACAATAAAGTAATCGTTAGTGATGGAAATTTGGTAAATTTGTTAACTTATATGGAACGGCTCATCAAAAACTTGTTTACGTTAGACTTGAAGACAACCATATTGTAGTCAGCTGGAAAGCAGGAAAACGGAAGACAATTCCATAGGCGTGCAGTTCTCAGAAAGAAGCTTTGTTCATGGAATCTATGTTTAGGTTTAGGCACAGGTAAGAGCGGGGGAAATTATTGATAGTGTTTTCAGCTAGACGAGTGTTTCTTGTGAAAGTTTGGCAAGGGGGAACCATAGATTGGATCTCATTTGAGCACTTGCCATGAAAATAACGATAAAGCAGAGACAGACTCACAATGTGCCTTCTGTGAGAAAGAGGTTGCAGGAAAGAGGAAAGAACATGCCCTACGAGGTTACTGAGTCTATTTTGACTCTATCAAAGCAGGATAAGTTCTTTCTAGCAGCTCCTGCCCAGATGTGGCAACAGTACTCCATCTTTGGACATACCTGGCTCTTATATATAGAGCGAATTGCATCAGTAGTGAGAGATCTACTTGATCGATAGAAGGATCCCACAATTTTTCCAGCGGCCTTGGTAATGGATTTAATGTATGAGTTCCATTTCAGATCAGGAGTAAAGGTCAAGCCCAGAAGCTTGTCAAAACATGAGACCTCCTCAAGACAAAAGCCATTTATTTTAGTTGATGCCAGATGGGGATTAGAGCGTTGATGATGTAAAGATAAAAGCTTGGTTTTAGATGCATTAAAAGTAACAAGCCACCTCTTTCCTCATTGTATCACTTGCTCAAGATCAGAGGAGAGAGAATCAGAGAGAACTTGGTCGTTTATGGTCTTAGATGGGCTATCATAGATAGTAGTGTCATCAGCATAGATGTCTACAAATGAGAACAGGATGTGATTTGGAAGATCATTAATGTAGATCAGGAAGAGAGTTGGGCCCAGGATGGACCCCTGAGGGACTCCAGCATTAATACTGTGAGCTTTTAATTTCTGCCCATCAACCACTACTCTTATGAATCTATCAGAGAGAAATGATTTAATAATTGAGAAAACATTTCCAGCTATACTGTAGCTGGAGATTTTGTAAAGTAAAGCTTTATGCCATGCTCTATCAAAAGCCTTTGATATGTCAAGAGCAATTGCCCTAGAAAGGTTGCCTCCATCGAGAGATTCGCTAATCCTATGAGACATAACTGTAAGCACATCTGCTGTAGATCTAGCAGAACGGAAACCATATTGTGTGTCACTAAGAAGGTTATTTTTGCTGAGATGGTTGATTATTTCTCTATTTAACACAGATTCCAGCAACTTACTCATGACGCACAGGAGACTTATTGGCCTGTACTGAGAGGGAGATGAGCGATCACCTGAATTCTTAAATACAGGGCATACTGATAAGATTTTCTAGGGTGATGAGAAGCAATTCTCCTTAAGACAACGTTTAAACAGTTTTGTAAGTATGGGCGCTAGTTCTGGTTGAAGTTTTTTTGAGTACTATAATTGGAATACTGTCAGGGCTGGTTGCTTTACTGGAATCAAGGTTTTTGATTAGCTTGGCAATATCACATACAGATATTTGTATATCACATATCGTGTTTTCTGATACAGGAGGAAATATTGGGGGTTGGTGGCCTTGGTCGCAAAGGGTAGAATTAGCTGCAAAGTTCTTGGCAAAGAGTTTGGCCTTGTCGTATGCTGACGAGATTACCTCAGGTCCATTGATGATAGTTGGGATAGAGCACACGCTTCTGTTCAGGATTCTGTTTGCAATTTGCCAAAACTGGTGCAAACCAAACCACTGCCCAGCTACTTTGGGTTTAACGGACTGAGCATACAGCTCTCTTGCGTTCTTTATTACTTTTTTGGAATGCATTGTCGATAGCACCTCAGCATGCAACTAATTAAACTTTATTATACACTATCCTTAATCAGTTAGTATTTAGCATGAAGTCTGCATTACCATTCACAAATTAAAGCAAATCTAGACTTCCAAGTCTTCTGTGGTCTTAGCAGAGTACAGTCACTGTATTAGTCACAGGCTAAACTAATGAGTTACATACTTAGCAAACTGAGCTGTTAAATCTGACATATAGTGCATATGTCAAGAGAGAGGAAGTAGAAACCCTAGTTCAATTCAGTGTCCATAATGATGCTGGTGTAAATGAACCTGATAGGGAGGAGATATAATAACAAGGTCTTATCTATGCCATGAAAAAAGAAAAGAAACCTTAGGAAGATCTCCATCATTCCAGTAATCATAGGAGCAAGAGGACTCATGAAAAAGAATTTAAAAAACTACGGAGCGAATATATCTAATGAATCAAGTGCCAGAGAAATACAAACAATTGCATTTAAAAGGACAGTTAGAACCTTAAAAAATATATTTTTGTTGGAATATATGAGATAGTGGGTGAACGTCTGGCATCAAATAAAATACCCATACTCAGTAAAAACGAATTAAGAAAAAAAAGAAAAAAAAAGATGAGTTATCTCCCCTTGGACTACACAATTTCTTTAGTAAATTCACACCCACATTTTTGATGAATTATATTTTATTATTTATAAAGTTGAAGAAATTAATTAATTTGCTGAATGAATTTTGATTAAGGAAAAAAAAAATGAAAAATTGTTTTAATTCTTAGTAAATGCAGCAATTTTTAATTTTGACTAAACAATTTGCTAAATAAATTATACACACAAAATATGCTTATGTTAAGCTGTAATGCTATTTTAGGGAATGTTATGAACTCTCAATTTCCTGGACCTGGAAATGATGGTAATACAAAGTTACTTCAAATTTTTCATAGCTTCCAAATTATGGGGATCATCACAGAATGCACTTTTGTGCCATACCCTAACACTCACCCTAATCCATGATGATTAGGGCAGTAGAGAAATAGTTGATATAGTTGTGAAACAGGACAGACAAAAAACAAAGGTAAAATGGGGTAATTGATGAAGCCTCACAGGCTAGTAATAATAAAAAAACACACAATGGTATAGTCAAGAAAAAGTTGTATAGGGAATAAAGAGTGGCATAGTATGCAATAAGTGGTATAGTAAACAAAAAGTGGTATAGTTAGTAAAAAGCGGTATAGTAACCAAAATTGGGATAGTTAGCAACAAAAAAGGTATTTACTAATTTATGTGTTTATTTTGTGTATCAATTTTTTATTTTCTATTTGTTTATTTCATTCATTTATTTTAAGGAAGCTTTACTTGAGCATTAGATACTATAATATTATCAAGAGTTGACAATTATTAAAATTATGCAATAAATAGAACTAATAAATGATAATAGGGTTTTTGGCCTGAATGATCTGACAAACTATTTTTTGTCAATGTCACAGACTATTTGTCAATGTTTTTGGCCTGAATGATCTGACAAACTATTTTTTTTGTCAATGTCACAGACTATTTGATTACTTTCACTTTGGTGTGAAGTCAGTTTAGTCACTTAACATTTCACATCAGTCATTTACACGTTATAATGCAGTCAATTTGGCCATAAATCACGTTAAACTAATAATGAGTTTTCTCCCCTTGGGCTACAAAATTTATTTTCTATTTTTTTGCACACACGTTTTCAATGTTTTTTTTTTCTCCATCAAAGAAATCAAATAAACTATTTAAAGCATTTATTAAAATTGAAATCACATGGGTGAAAAAAAAGGCATTTTTTTGTGGGAGGGGGAATTTAAATAGTGTTTCAATTCGTGTTGAGTGCAGTAATTTTTAATCTCGAATGCATAATTTGTAATAATTTGTAAAATATTACATGTATATAAAGTCTTATCATTTAGACGTTAATACTGTTTTGGAAACGGTATGAACTCTTCAACTGTAGATAAAATAGCATCTTGTGTTCATTAAACTGTATAATATGCATGTAATAGATAGTTATTGTCATTAACAGCCTTTTTCATCTCTAGTTGACTAATGCTATTAATAATGTGAACCTCAATCATAACAGAATTTAATATTGAATAGGAAATAAAATTAAAATCTCAACAAAAATTTAATCTAGGTTTAAACTAAGTTCACATCAATTTAAAAAAAATTTGGTATCTATTGATTAAAATTTTCCAAAAGATTTAAAAAAAAACCTTTTGGAAAATTTTAATCATTTAACCATTCAATCAATGGTAGGTATTTATTAAAATTTAATTGTTAATTGTTGTAATCTTGAAGGGCTAATTATAATTAATACAACGCATTAATGTATTTACAGAAGTACAGAAAGAGTATTTTACAGATAGTCTGCATCTGATACTGTGGCCATGGCTGCCACCAATGACTATCATAACACTTAGTCATAATTGTATTCATAGTCTTTGGAAGAGTTCATCTACATCTGAAATCAACATCATACCATAACAGTACTTGAATTTAATTTCTGCTTATTTTCAGATCATTAAATTGAATACCAGGTTAACAAAAATGCATGTTTTCGACATCTCCTTCTTTTTGCATTTTTTTTTTTTTAACTTTTAGATTTCTACCAAAATGTATTAAAGGAGCTAATCTTCGCATGGACTGTAAAACCTAATATCTATAATATTTTATAACAAAAGCAATCATTAAGCAAAAGGAAAACAAATCAATTCTATAAACAATAATAATATGTATTTATTTAAGTGACCTACACTAAGTGTAGGTTACTTAAAGTTAAAACAGTCTCACAGTAAAAGAAGCAATAAACTAAGAAAATGTAGTTGGCTGCCGAAAGTCTTCTTGGAGTAATATATCCTCAAGTGCAGATAGCTTTGCTCTGCATCTAGCTGATGGAGGCAGGAGAGAGGCCATCTTTCTTTGTAGGTGCTGTCTAACCTGCAATCCAAAACGGTCTGGAAGTAACCTTTCAATAATTCGGCTGAAATTAGTAGGCCTTGGACTCTGATAAGTTTTCATGTAACCAAACCACCTTATAGGGGCTGCTCTCTGCAAGAAGAAAGAAATGTTAATTTTTACTACTGTTACAGTATTGAAAATCTTGTTCAACATTTTAGAGAGGAAGTTGTAAAGAATAAGGGAAAATATACCATTTGTTAATTTATTTGTGTAAAACCTTTTAAATTTAAATGAAAGAAACAAAAGAATGGTATGAACTTAGTTGCAAACCTGCAAAAGATTGTTTATAATTTACACGAGTGAAAGATGTATTTAGGCAATTAATTCCTGTTTCAGTCATGTAAATTATTTTGGGTTGAAAAGCACACAATTGAGCCAGATTATTTTTATTCTTTTCCTCCATGACAAAGACGTTCACTCTTTTCATAAACAACCATGTTTTCTTCTGTTTTCTCTAACAACAAAATCATGCATGCATGTGGTGGCGTCGTCCTTTCTCCAAAGCCTCTTATCAATCAAAATATTCGTCTTTTATTTTCACACCTTGAACTCCCAACAGTGCTTAAATTTGCATAATCACCTTAGTCTTGTATCTAAAGTGTTCTAGGTCTGTGTGCCATTGTTTCCTTACAGGGCATACATACTAACCATCGCCGCTTATTTCTATGTCTCTCCACACTATTACCAGAAAGCCAAATACTAATTCAGAATTAATTAGGAATGAATTTTCACAGGCACAGACGTTTGTTAACAAAAATAACCAAAGAGTAGGAAGAGAAGCTCAAATAAATCATAAACATAACTTTACATTCATTTAAAACAAATACAACAAAAAATTTGGAGCATTCTGTACTGAAAATATTAATGAGAAAAATATAGAAATTAAATAAATTTTTAAAAGAATGAAAATCATTCAGTTAAAGAATGAGAATATTTTCTCTTTACATTTTAGAAACAGGAGTTATCTCCCTTGTTCTATTAAATCTTCATCATCAAATCTCATACACTCAATTTTGTCTTGTAGGAGCATATTTCGTAAACAAATAGTCAGTAATGATTTTAGCTCCAATAAAATTTATTGGTAAAAAATAGTAAAGTGCAACAAGCCCTGTAAAAAGACAGTCAAAAATATGTGTACATCTCTCTCTAAATATATTTTACTCTTTTTTACCCCAAACAAAACATATTACCACTTGGAACGTAAGGGCTACTACTTGTTGAGATCATGTCTAAAAGGGAACTCTTGAAAGTGGAGCAGTGAGGTCTGTTCACATTACATTTAAACTTCTACAAGATAGTATAGTCAGGGAAGCAGAAAACAGGCTGGTAATTCCAAAATCTAGGCGTCCAAGGCAAGAAACTACTAGAGTAGAAGGCTTTCTGGCATCCAGGGACCTCAACAGTGAAGAGGTGAGTTTTGCTGCTGTTGGGTTAATTGAAAGTATGTATGTCGAGGGAACACAAGTATTATAAGCTTATTCAAGCACATTCTATTAAAGTACTTGTAAAACAGATACAAGGATGCAACATTGTGGTGATGGGGCAGGGATTGAAACTTGGTCGATAGTGCAGGACCTATTAGATTTGGTACTTTTTTGGATCTTGTTTAAAAGTGATAGACTATTGGTAGATATACCAGCCCGGATGTGGCAATAATACTCCATGCATGAACGAATTGTGAGTTTGAAAAGATATAGGATACTCTCTGGTGCAAGTAATTTTCTAGCACAGTAGAGGGAGCCTACTATTTTTATAGCAGCCTTAACAATGTTCTCAATGTATTTGTTCCAATTCATTTTGCCTGTAAATGTTAAGCACCCAGTTTTGGTTTGTAGGAGTTAGTTTTGTAAACAAATAGTTAGTAATGATATCAAATCCAATTTATTGCCATAAAATCGGAAAGTGCAACAAGATATGTAAAAAAAAAAACAGTTAAAATACTGTTTGAATGTTTGTCAAATCTGACTTTTAACCTGGATATGGTAGGCATCATGATTACTTCTGATAGTAGGCTGTGGAGTTAAAACACAAACAGAAAATGCTGCCTTTTTTAGTTGAGAGTAAAGCACCTATGGTACATTTTTTACAAGGTCCTGTGGAGACAAAGACTTAGCACTTATATAAAACAACTTCTTGACAAGTAGATTAAAATTCCTGTTAATACTTTTGTGACAAGTGACTGGCAAAATGATTGCGAAACACACTAAAAAGCAAATGGCTACAATTGTTTCACACTCTCTTTCTCTACTTTGTTGAAAATTCGCTTTCTTCCTAATCCTCCTAAACAAAGAAGTTTTCACAAAATGTGAACTCAAAATATTTTCACACCAATGAAAATCATTTCAAACCCCAAAAAGCAACATGTACATGTGAAAATAGTAAGCTGACACAAAGTTAGAAACTCTATCAAGAAAACAGCTAAAAGAGACTCCACCAGCACACCCTTAACAGGACTCAAGAATGTCTGCTCAACATCTTCTTGACCAAAGGCAGAAAGGACTCAATGACCCACATACCACTTTTTTTTTTATCTCACACATATGCTTACACATTAGCAAAAGTCAGAAGAAACTGTTACTCACAGCCATATATACACTAATAAGAACAAGGTAAAACAACGCACCCACGTACACATTCCAAATACTCTTCTATTCTCTTAATGTTTTGTTTACTTTCATATTATATGCATACATGCTTACCCCCCCCCACGCACACACATGCACACATATATATAGAGAGAGAAATGAAAAGGAACAAAGCGAGTTATGTGTTCAACGTTTCGTCTTTATTTTGAGACTTCCTCTGGATGAATGAGATTTAGAAAACAAAAACACCAGTACAAATATTTGAACATTTTTCATGTACAAAGTGTGACGCTGTTCTATTTCAGAAACGGAAAAAGACGTTGAAAATTCAAAAAAAGAGAAGAGGTTACATTGTTAAAGAGAGGGAGATTTTTAATAACGTCAAATACTTGTTAATATGTTTTTAATATTCCTTCTGGAAAAAATATGTCTTTTAAAATTCAAATATAGGTGTGTACATTTTCGTTACACACCTATATTTGAATTTTAACAGTAAGGAAGCCTTACTTTTGGAATGAATCCCTTGTATATGCCAGATTCGCATTCCCTTTCAATAAATAATAGATACTTATTAGAATTACGAAATAAATAGAAGAGCCATGACGATAATGCTTGATGATTTAACAAAGTATTGTTTTATCAATGTTATACACCATTTGATTGGGTGGTTGTATGGATGCTGTTGATTTTCCCAGTAAGCGTTAACACTGTTGTTCTGTTTCTTTTCTTGAACAGATAACTAAAACTTATGGGAGAAAATTAAACACATCAAACAGGCATCCACTAATATATTTGAGTAAATTCATGTCATTCATACCTAATAACTCGATCTAAGCTTAACTCTAAAGAAATTTAAAATTCCATTAAAAAAACAGATAACATGATGCAGGATGTTTGTCCAATATATTAATTATTTATTTATTATTTTTTTAATCCAAATTTTTGGCTCCATGAGCCTTCCTTAGGATGATACAAACATTTTTTCATTTTTGAGATCTTACAGCGTTATCAAAAATTGCTGATTTCTTCTATTGTTGAAGAAACTATTTTTTTATGTCTGATAGCTGCAGTGATATTAGCTGGAACATGTATACAAATATTAAGATCAATTTTGTTGCACTTTTCAAGTGGTGTCCTGCATGGTACGGTTATGATTCTCCATCTATCTTTCTTCCTTGAGACATTCATGAATTCATTGTGGCTTATCATTCAGAACCTCATTCATGCTGTTTCTCAAAAGTGCTTTGATGTATTTCTATAGCTTTATTTGCAGTTGTACAGACAGTAGGTTGCAGTTCCTTTCTGTCCGAGCAGTGCTTATACTAAACGATTGTCTTGACCATTGTACCCAAAGGAATCTTTTGCCCAGTACAATGAGATATGAAACCATGAACTGCAATTACAGTTTCCATATTACATCAGTCATCTGCTTTCTATAACCTCACATTACCCTGATCGGGGTGGGTGGGTGTTGAAGTGGGTTCTCGACCTTGCCCAAGGGTCTCCCACAAACTAGTCGCATGACCATATTAATGCGTTTTCTGCTTAGTTATGTAAACAATTGTGGTTACTTTAATACAAAAAAAAAAAAAAAAGAGGTCCTGGTATAAATTTAAAAGACTTCCAGTGGTGAAGCTCCATTTGGGAGCTGTTGAGAATGTGGTGATACCACTTAATTACTATTGCACCCAGGTTCACTTTGGCCCAGAGTTGTAATACCTGTTAGAGCGTCTGGTGCTACCAGATCAGGCTGTCTGAAGATGCTGGTTTCCTGAAACAAAAATACACTAAACAGTTGTAGTCACTTTAATACAAAAGAAGAAATCAAATGTGATGTTGAAATTTGACACTATTCATCTTAACTTAAAATTCATATTTTTCTACAGATCTTTGGATCTAGTCTTTCTTAAGTTGCATCTTAGCTTAAAATTCATATTGGCCATGATGCAGTTAGTGCTGTCATGAATATTTTGAATATTTGAAAAGTGATCACAGCTTCTGGTAAAGCTGCTAAATTGAAACCTCACTGCTGGATACTATTTTGTGTCATAGTTGGGGTGAGGTAGAGAAAGTGTGAGTAGTTGAAAGGGATGGGGAACCTGATAGGCAGAAAGAAAGGTAAAGATGATTAGGAGAGTAGAAAGTGAACCCTGGGTTTACTTTCTGCAACCGCAGAAACTCTTGCTTCCTTTATTTTGTTCTTTAGTCCTTATGTTTCAGACTAAAAGGGAAATATTACATTTTGTCTTACACTTTTTGCACACAAAGACATTTATCCAACACTTATGATTGCCTAGTTTTTGATCTTGAAACAGTAATTTTTTTCATATTAAAAATTTCAGTACTTATGCAGTATATGGACCGGCTATGTTTTGATAGAATTTTCAAGTTAAATTCAAGATGAGAACTTAAATAAATAATAACAAAAAAAAAATACAAATTACAAATCCTCATCTAAAAAATTCAGAAACAGCAAATATTGCATCTTTAAGAATACAATTACTAACCCAATCCCCACCTCTGTCTACAAACTCAGGCCCTTGACCTGCCAAAGCCATGAATTGAATTACTTTGCGCCCCCCCCCCCACACCTCGCTTTTCCCATATCTAAATTGTAACTCTTAAAAAAATTATATTTTCAGAAAAGTAATCTAATCTCCATTTCTACTTCTAATTGTTCAACCTTGACTTTTTGGCTAGGAACAAAGTGTAGTATCTGTTCTGATACCATACTTCATCTTTTCTGTTCTCATCAATGAATGAGGAATCTTTCTAGACTGAAGAAATTTAAATTCACAAGGGAAGAGCAATGAAAAATCGCATTTCAAGTAAAAATTCCTTTTTTTTCTTAGTTTCTATAATGTGATTGTTTTTTTTAAGTGTTTTGTTTTTGGTGGTGGTGGTGATGACGGGAAGCTTGATTTCTCCCCACATCAAAAACCGGGCTTTTGTCCAACTCTGCTCTTACGAAGAGGCAAATAAATAGGAACACCACAGCTCTACCAATGAAATTTATCCTAAAACTCATTCAATGCTTTCAGCAATCAACTCTACCAGCACCACACACACACACACACACACACACACACACACACACACACACACACACATGTGCTCACACACATACATGTGCACATGAACACACATACATGCACATTACCACAGTGAACCAGTCTCCACTCTTTTATCATGGACACTTTACTCATCAGAAATTGATTCTGTCCCAAGCTGCCTCGGAAAGGGGCGTTTTTCAAAGCCTATCCCTTATAGTTTCTTTCATGCAAGTTTTTTTTGGGCAAAGAGATTAAGAATAGCTGCTATCTTACCACTCATCATTTGTGCATGCAGCATATGCAACAATATGATTTAATAAGCTGTTTGTTACAAATGACAAATGCAGAGTAATTATAATTCCAGAACATTTTGGACTAACAGGAGTTGCCTCCCATTGTCAATTCAATTTTGTATCTCACTTTCACACACACACATTTGTTTTTGTTGTTTTTTTAAATACAAGATGTAATTATCAAAACAAAATATGTTTCTTTATTATCACTCGCTCATGAAAACTTGCTTAAAATGACCCAATTTTTGAATGTGGGTGGTTCAATAACAATGTAGACGTTATTAAAACTTTGCAAATATTCTGAGTTCAACAATATACGCCTGTAGAAGGTAGGAGGCTACATTAGTCGAAATGTGAGATAACATCTACATTGATAATGGCTAAGTGGGTAATGACACGGACTAAAACCTGGGTGTGCTAAGTTCAAATCCAGTTTGTTCCAGAGAAACACTTTCATTAAATCAACTCTTGACCTGAAGAGGACGTAAATAAAATAACATCCAGGTTGAAAACAATAATCCAAATTATCAATCTTAGATAAGAAGTGCCTTCAATAAGTTTCCAGACCTTTTTGTATAGGCATTTAAAATTGTCATAGACTCTTGACAATTCAGTGTTATTTCTATGCATCTTATGAGATGACTGACCAATTTTTATGATTTTAGATTCAAATGAACAGCCACGATAGGAATAGTAATACACGCTACTAAAGGCTGATTGTCACAGCTGGTGATTTTAAAAATGCAATCTGGACATGAGAACACTTTAGAGAAACGATATGCAATTCTGTTTTAAGCTTGGAAAAACGCCACAGAAACGTATGGAATGCTTCAGATTGCTTTTGGACAATCTTGCATGAAACAAGCATCAGTTTTTGAGTGGCATAAGAGATTCAAGGAAGGCAGGGATCCTATGAGGGATAATGAGAGGTGTGGAAGAAGTAAGAAAGTCAGAACACCAGGATTAATTAACTAAATACAGAATTTCGTGGATAAGGACTGTCGTATATCTTTAGAGACAAATAAGTGTACAGTTTGATGTCAGTGTGGGAACTCTACACACTTATTTGTGGGCAACTGAAGATGTGGAAGATTTGCGTGAAGTTTGTCCCAAGAGCACCGTCCACAACTCCATCCTTGTCACAGACTATTTGACCAAGATGGGCATCAAGGCAGTTCCCCACCTTACCTATAGTCTAGACCTTGCTCCCTGTGACTTTTGATTATTTCCTAATCTCCAAGAAAACCGTAGAGTCTGTTGTTATGAAACAATTGAGGAGATGAAAGAGGCTGTGACGAGTGTCATCGACACGCTCACACAAGAGAACTTCCACGGCGCCTTTCAGAAATTGTTTGAATGGTGCAACAAGTGCATTGAAGTTGGAGGAGATTATTTTGAAGGAGACTAGAGTTTCATGTGTGAACTATCAATGAAAGTGCTCATAAGAAAAAAATGTCTGGAAACTTACTGAAGACACATTATAGATTTTGTTGGGTTCTATTAACTATAACATTTTATTTTTTTAGCAATCTGTTGTTTTTTAACAGCCCACCCTCCAACCGATATGTTTGTACAAGTATATTTTGTAAATAAAAATGTCAAACTGTTAGGGATAATGTTAAGTAAGATTTTTACCTATAGTGTTAATGTGGTATTTTGGTGATTGAAACTTCTTTAGAGAATAGACCAAGAGCACAAAAGTCGACCCCTAGCCTATCCCACTCAATTTTGTTTTTGTGCCACATCTTATTTTAAAAAGAAAATTTATTACATTAATTAATAATTAATTTATTAATTAATAATTAATTTATTAACCATGTTTTATAAAATTTTTAAGATAAATAAAATCAATTTTCATCTAAAAAAATCCGAAACATCAAGTTATATATTTTCTCACTTTATTAATCTCAACTATAAAAATATTAAAAAAGTATTTTTACAAGTATTTTTGTAGTTTATAATTTTATGACGTACAAAGGCCCTGAAATAGCACATATTCTCTCCTGATGACTCAACATTATCTGGGTGTCGAAATGAAATACTCCACTACGCCATATTAACAGGATAAGTCTACAAGATAAGCTGTTTCTTTTAAAATGCTGTCTGCTTAATTTATAACAAGTTCCTGTTATTTTTCCTGTAGCACATTTCATTCTTTTATGATGTTAGAAGAGACACTTTTACTTTTTTTTAATTAATTGAACAGTTTGAATACAAAATGAGATAAATCCAATTTCTTCGAATTACAAATAACAAAATTGTATGGTTATTTGCAACAGATCTTTATCTGTGTGTGTTTGCCTTCTCTATGTAACTTGCACATTATTGTTTTTTTTTTTTATTCATTATGAATTAACTATCTACTGAAATAAAAAAATGCAATAAAATTTTAAAATAAATCTTATTTAAAAAGATAATTTAATTATGAAGTTAAATGCACCAGAATGCATTTTCATTTTTTCAAAAACAAGTCAGCTATTTTAATTTCTTATAAATAGTTGAATAAAAAAAATGAATTACTGTTTGACTCTTTGGAATTTAAAAAGGAATTTGGAGATATTTAAACTGGCGAATAGAAAGTTATTTCTTGATTTAAAATTCATAGTAAATCTTCATGTATTAAAAGATTGACAGTTTTGGAAGCTATTTAAACCCAATAATTAATTTTAACGAAGTAGGATTAGCACAACAGCGTTTTAAGAAATTTGTGATAATTTTATAAAAACTTGGTTCAATTAATAAAATAAAACAGAACAAAAATAAATGTGAATATTCCCATGTATAGCAAGTTTACTGATATTTTGAATATGGGTACAGAAAAGAAAAATAACTTGTTTGAAAAAGTCAATGTTGTCAGCAGTTGATGTGTGAAACGTCTGGAATGCCTCATACAAAACTTCTCCCTGTATGCATTCATATAACTACGAAAAATTCAAGATTTTAGTTACTAATAGCTTTCAAATTCTGCTCTTTGCGAATAGTAATCTGTACTTAATAAATATTTAAGAAATAGTGTTTGTGTTTAGAAAGCATTGTTATTATTTGAAATGTGATTTATTAAAAACTAGCTGTACCCGGCCACGCGTTGCTGTGGCTGAATTTGTTTAAATGGAAAACAAACAGAAAACAAAAAAGACAAAATGAATGTATCTTATGTTTATGTTCTCAATACTTGTGGATACACAATATTTTGAGGGTTGTTAGTGGTTATTGCAAACGCCCAGCGAATTGTGAAGTACAATATCTCAAATGAAAATGGTATATCCATTGAAGTCATTAAATGCACGTTCGTTGTTGTTCTTCCTTAGGTTGACAGAGCAGAAAACATAAGGGTTTAATTTTACTATGGACATGTATGTGAGCACGTATTGGAAAATCTTGTAATTTAAAAAAATTAGCTGATTTTCTTTTTGTATGAAAGTATAGTATTCTATCAATAATAAATGGATGAAAAAAAATGAAAAGAAAACTGTTTAAAGAAAAAAGCCAACAAAGTGGGAGACTTATAATAATTCAGAAGGAAGAAAAAAAAGGAGAAAATTTTTTTTTTTAAATGTTGTTGGATAAGTTTTAAAAAAGGAAATAGTTTGACAAACTGTTGTTTTTTTAATCAAATAAATATCCTTATTTTCACACTTTTTTTGAGAAAAAATATTGTATTTAAATATAATTAATGAGAATAATTGTAAACATTTTGGTGCTTCTTCGTTATTGTAGCAATAGTCGGAAATCGAAATATTAATGTTCAAGTGAAACTAGCAGTATCTAATGAATTGCCATGTCACAGTAATGAAAATATCCAAAACGCATGAAAAACGATAAAATAGAAATTAATTAATAAAAAGAATACTTTTCAAAGAAATTAGAAATTTTAGCTATTTCCCTTGTATTTACGACACGTGACAAAACACACATAGCTGAAATCATTTTTTCGTTGAATAATGGAAGACTTAACTAATTGTGAGATGACAATTAGGTAGATAACATTGTTTATTGTTGAAATTGGCAAAAAATGTAAGTAGTTATCATTGTTTCTTAATTAAATATCAACTTTTCAGCAGTCGGATTTCACTACAATAATGAAGAAGCACCCTTCTTATCGGCTAACTTGTACAATGAACACCCCGCCTAAAATTTATTTGGTATTCTTGCAAAAGTTGATCTGGATCTTAGGGATTTTCCATCAATTATGGTTCCGGTTCGACTGGCAGTCACCGAACAAAGCTGAGCAAAGTAACAGATGGTGACAAATTGCAAAACAAACTAACTGGAAAAAAAATAGAAATACAATAAATAGAAAATAAAAATCTACTGTAAATTTACAGAATACACACACACACACACACACACACACATATATATTTATTTATTTATTTTTCTCAAGAAAAGTTGCATTTTGTATTGTTTATTTATATTTCAACCGACACATGCACACAAGAACCATTAGTGAAGGGAAATACACACACAGAAAGAGAGAGAGAGAGAGAGAGAGAGAGAGAGAGAGAGGAGGGAGAGAGATAGGGGTGAAGAGTAATCCTTGTACATACAGAATAATAGGGAACAGCAGGCCAAGTAATAGAGTGATTTTTATCGTATACACACACACACACACACACACACACACACAACTGTATTGAACTAATCATTAAATGAACTTAACGCTGTGAGAAATAATATGTTTTAGTGACGCCATAATTTAATTTTAATAACCATTCGTTTATAAAGGAAAGAATTGGATTCCAGACTATGAGAATTTTCAAAGCTCAGCCAAGCAGAAGGGAAGAACTTTGGCGAGGGAGCCTGTATTTTTTTATTTTTTTTTTATTTTTACACAGTGATCACCACTTATCAAGGCCCGGAAGCCATTCAGGGATAAGGGTTATTGCAAGTACATTACGTTAGTGAGGAGATTTGCTGAAATGTTTACTTAAGAGGGCGGTTCATTAGGAATTTGTTAACATTGGACTTGAAGACATCCAAGTTGTAGTCCGGAGGGAAGCAGGCAGACGGAACAGAGTTCCACAGGCGTGCAGTTCTAAGGAAGAAGCTTTGTTCATGGAATCCGCGTTTTGATTTAGGCACAGATATAGAGTGGGGGAAATTTTTCACAGTGGATTCAGCTAGACGGGTGTTTTTCGTGAAAGATTGGCGAGGAGAGACCAGAGATTGGAGTTCAGACGAGCATCTGCCATGGAAATAACGATAAAACAAGGATATGCTCGCAACGTCTCTTCTGTGGGAGAGAGGTTGCAGGGTAGAGAAAAGGGCATACCCCACTAAGCCACGAAGTCTATTATTATTTAAAAAACAAAGATTGGGAAGATTATGTTATGGTCTATGTATGTATTAGCCAGTTATAGTTGGTGAAATCACAGGATCAGTGGAACGTATAGATTTCGTTCCGTGACAACTGGTAGCAGTGGTAGTATTAAATATTTAGAGAGAAAAAAGGGACTCCTTCCTTTATAGATGTCGTGATTGTGATAATGTTGCTCGTAGTATTTTAATATCACAACTGAATGTGTCTTAAATGGTGTTCAAAAGCTACATAAGATAGTGGCTATTAGCCAAGACGTATTGAATTTGTATGTAGCATGTTGTTGCAAACCTACGATACTTTTTGTCCAGAGGGGAATTTCTGCAATCATTTTATTATACAGGGAGATGGAGTCATTAGAAAAGTGAGTTTTGTTAATATTTTTTTCAATTTACTCCCTCTCTACCCAAAAAAGAGATTACATTTTTTTACTGTATCGTTATTTGAAATTCAGATAAAGAAATATATTTTTGAAAATTGAATAGAAAAAAACCCAAATAAAGAAACAAAAATATCAATTGCATTGTATGGATTCTTAGCAACTTATTATTTTTTAATAATTCAAATTTCTATCGCTACTCTCTTATTTTATAGAAATAGAACTTTGTCTGTGAGTGAGTGAGTGTGTGTGTGTGTGTGTGTGTGTGTGTGTGAGTTCGTTTCCTATGGACTCGAAAACGGCTGGGCCAATTTTTATGAAATTTCACACGAAAGTACTTTATGCGCTTGGCAGTATGTTTGGATATCGGAATGCCTTTGATAAGTATCAATAATCGATAATCGAAATAATCCGATGAAAGAAAGAACAGACGATTTTGACCAAAGTTAACATCTTATACAGCCGGACATCATAAGTGCATTTGAGAAGTTTTATTATTACACAAGCCGAAAGGCCCGACATATAAAATCAACAGTAGGTTCTTTGATATGACATGAGCACATTCAAAATAAATGTTTCTGTTTAAAGCACAATTGCGCCATGATATTTGACTTTTCATTTTAACTGTAATTCATGCAGTAAAATCGAGGATATAAAATCAACAGTAGGTTCTTTGATATCACAGGGGCACGTTCGAGATGAATGTTTCTGTGTAGAGTACAATTGAAGCATGTTACTTGACTTTTGCATTTTAAACTTAAATTTAAGCCATTATATATAAAAAAGTAATTTTATAAAATCAACAGTATGTTCTCTATTGTGCAATGTAGACTACAATGTATTGTGGACTAAATCATTACGCAGAAGCATGTGAAACTTCCTCCCGGTGCACCGCGATGGGTTCCAAACTAGAGCAGGCCATCAATCGATTTGATTGAAAAATGGGCGATTTCACCTATTTCGATGGGGAAAAACATATGGGAGTGTGAAACATTCGTTGATCACCATTCAATCCCGGGAAACGTTGGGGTTCCCTGCTAGTTTCAAATAAATATCTATCTAACATGTTTTACGAAAATGGCAAAAGGTAAAATATTGCTGACGTTTAGCATTTTGTTTATGTATAAAAATACAAACCAAATTGTTGTAAAGTTAAAAGCATATACCAAAACGAAGATGATAGAAAACTCTGACACTCACGCCATGATGTAGCATTACGTGAGAAACGTTTCTGTTGGGTTATTCATGTCAAGCGCAATGGTAGGTCGATAAACAGAGCCTGCTTCATAGAAGTTAATGGATTGTCTGAAATTGGTCGCCCATGCAGGACCTGAGATGCAACTATCGAGAAGCTCTTGAAAGCTTGGCAACTTCGTGAGGAGGATACTCCGTGGATCAAACTAAATGATGAACAGACGTCCGAGAAACCGCCAAAAGGCTGACTTGTACAAGCCATGGAAACCTGTCTACATCTAGATAGTCAATAAATTTATAGATAAAAATTAAAACAATATTAACAAAATTAATCATAGTTTTATAACAATTTTGTTCGATTAATAACTTAATGATCAAACGATATCATAACTCTGCATACTCATTTTCCAATATATTCAGATCTGAAATGCACAAAAACCGTTTGTAAATGAATAAAGAATTTCTAATCAATTCATAATTTTGATTACCCAAACTTTTTGACAAGTATATTCAAATTTGCTTCCCCATCCTATTAATAATATTTATTTATGCATTCCACACATATTTTTTCTAATTTCGATCCTGGCAACATGTGTCTTTCTGGTTATATTGGGTAAGTAATCTATTCTCTGCCTGTTGTCCTCCTTTTCTATATTATATGGTGTACAGTATTAGCTATAGAACGTTAAAAAAAAGTCAAATTTGACACGTGAGAACAGGAAAACGGAAGTAAAGAACGTATGATTCACATGACATAATAGAAGACTTGCGGATACTTTTCCTCAGATCTATTATCCTGTTTCTCTTTATTTCTCTCTGTTACAACGATGTCTCAAAAGATTGCATAAAACAATCAGATGTCTCTCTTATTATCGTCTATGTTATTTAATTGCAATTAAGAGAGAAACAACCACCCATCAATATAATCATTTCATCTTGAAGGAGTTCCAGACGATAGTCATCATCATTGCCAAGAGAACAAAACCACCTGAAGATTAACATCTATGTGCCTACGAAATGTGCTCCAATGAACTTACTGCAATCGTAACGCCCTCCCAACTTAAATACTCCAACCCAAATTAGTAGTAAAATTCCACCCATTCATTGTAGAGTCCCTAGATGTCGGCAGATTTTCTATTCTGATAACTTATTTCCTAAAACTGTTTGCCTTTGGAATTTCTTCCTTGCTCCCTGTTTCCACGATCATAAAAACCCGTTCTTTGTAGAAAGTTGTAGATGTCAGAATATTTTCCATTTTGATATCTTCTATTCTGGGCCGCTTGCTTTTGGAATTAGCTCTTTTCTCTTTGTTTCTCTGATTATATTAACAGTAAGAAATTTAAATGTAATGTAGACAAACATCTTATTGCCCAACTCACAATCCATTGGAGATATGCCTTGTCTGGGTTGAACAAAGGTTAAAAAATAAGAGAAACTTCTAGTTAATCAATTTTGTTTGTTCAATCCAGGGTGTTCCTTTTTAAGGAGATGGACCCCCCTTCAAGAAACACACATATTAAACCGACCTAGTGTCACATCTATCCCTTGTACTGAGGCAATAAATAGGGATGCACGGAAGATCTTCAGAATGAAAATAAGGACAATGTGTTTGTAGATCACCTGAATATTTGGTTGAATCTACCAAGATCCTTTTTATTGAGAAAATCGATTTTTTCTTTTACTAAGGAGTCATTGCTTATCAAGACTTAATGGATACTTGAAGATAAGGGTTAATGAGTGTCACGCGGCCGGTGTGTAAACTCTGTGATGATTGGTAATAGTGGAAATTGGATAGAAATTGATTATTTAGGAGGACTGCTCGACAAGAACTTGTTTATATTGGACTTGAAAATGATCATGTTATAGTCAGCTGGGAAGCAGCCTTGCGATATTGTGTTCCACAGGCGAACAGTTCTAGGAATAGTGCTTTGCTCATGTAATTTTCGTTTAGTTGTAGGCACAGATATAAAGTAAAAGAAATTGCTGACAGTGGTTGTAGTTAGGCGAGTGTTTGCTGTGAATGTTTTTACAGGGAGGACACAGACTGAAGCTCAGTCGAGTACCTGCCATAAAAATAACCCGATAGAGCAGAGATAGACTCGCTACGTCTCTTCTGTAATTGAGAGGTCGTAGAGAGGAGAAAAGATCATCGCCCACTAGATTTTGAAACGAGTTTTGTACCACGTTAAGACAAGAAAGGAACAGTTCCTCTCCCGATGTGACAATAATACGCCATCTTATGACGTATTTGGCTCTTATGCAGGTAAAGGATTGCGTCAAGCGTGAGATACCTACCGTAAAGAATACATATTCTTTCAAGTAATTGAATCAAGGGCTGTTTAACCTCATTTATATGATTTGACTGGCTGCTGCGTTACTAATATATTTCTTTAGTTACACACCCCGTTCTTTGAAAATTACCAATATTTTCTAGCATGAAATATTATAGTTCTATTCACCTTTCTTACGCATTCTCGTTCAAACGGTACTTTACTACTGCAGTATTGCTCTAACAAAGTCTATGAAATCGTCTGCCATCTTTACATTATTGACAAACCTACTGCTCCTATATAAGACAACAGTTGCAGCTGAAAATGAGGAACACTATAGTAGTACTAACATTAATAAACGGTATGAACGGCATTTTATTACTCATGGGACGGTCCATGACAAGAATTTGTTTACATTTGATTTGAAGACGACTAAATTGTAATCAGCAGGGAAGTAGTTTCATAGTAATGTGTTCTGCAGGTGGGAAGTTCTTGTTAAACAGCGCTGTTCATGGAAATTCCACCTGACGCTAGTCACATAGAGTGAGATAGGAAAATCTGTTTTCATTGTGGTAGTAGGGTGAGAAGAGTTCTTGCTGTGAATTACTTACAAGGAGGAACCAAAGACTGGAGATTAGTCAAACACCTTTCAGGCAGTGGCTGACAAGATTAGTTGTGTTGAGTATTTTTTATCACAACGAGTTATCTTCAGGATGAATTGTAGGCACTTGATATGGAAGACACAGAGAACCATTTACTTGGCTATTGTATAGGACTCATGCCCCACAAGGAAATTATTGAGACAACTTCCAAGTAACATTTTTTTGGTGTAGCTGTTGAGGTACATTTTTTCATACAATGTGTGGTAACTCATACGATATGCTATTTTCATCAGCTTCCAATCATAGTTTCGGTGACTGTGATACTATCACTCTTGATGCCACAAATAGCTTTTGCTACCAGACAAAGTATTAAAAAACATTGGTCATTGGCAATATTATGCGTCATCAACGATTACCACTTGAAAACGAAACTATCATGAACAAGTTTGTTTCCAAGAATGTCCCATCTGTGGAATATGACACTGCTTCCTAGCCGAGTAGAACATGATCGTTTTAAGTGCAATGTTTACAAATTCTTGTCGAGCCGCCCACATAAATAATCAAATTCTGATCATTTAAGCTCGATACAAGGATATATTAAAATGTTTTTAAAACGTTCTTGACTGACTTTCGTAATAAAATCAGCAATCGTAATTTGTAACCTTATGTGCCTGACGACGACTCATGTGAGTCGAAAACATTTGTAAATACAGTAGAACTCCGGGATACGGCATAATAATTAGTAACAAAATACCGTACAGTATATCATACACATGTATATAATCAAATAACATTATAAATAACACCATAAGACAGGACAAATACCGTAACCAGGGGTTGAAAAAGTTCGTATGCCACATCGTAACTTGACAAAACAGTATCCTAGGGACACTGTATCCCGGGGTTATACTGTATGGCAAATTCCTGTTCACACTGAAACACATCATTAGATCTTGTTGAACCGTCCACGTAAATAATAACATTCTAACTATTTAATCCATCATTTTCAATCATTTAAAATGTATTGTTCGTCATAATCGCATAAAATTTCATCCTTGAGTGACCTTTAGTCCTTGATAAGCCATGACCCATTAGTATTTTAAAAAATGTCACGTTAACACGGAGGATAGTAATTTAAATATCTTGATTTTCTTTGTTAAATCGATGCGTCATAAGTTTACAAAACTAATAAAAAGTTAAATAAAAAACAAACCACATTTTCTTTTGAATAAATCATTTCAAAGAAATGATTTTTAAGCCGACGCTAATTTTATGTCAAAATGCAAACCTGCACGTAAGATGAGATCGATATGTTGTTGGACCAGAAAGCTTACATGATTTCTCTATCACTTATGCAAGCGTTCTGGTCGAACAATATATCGATCTCACCTCCTGTGCACATTTTGAATTTTAACATAAAAATTATCGTCGTCTTTGAAATTTACTTTTCTGAATTTTCTTATTCAATAGAAAATGCGGTTTCTTTTGATCGAACTTTTTTTTTCAGTCGACATAAAAATCGGTCAGTACAAAATAAAAAAAATAAACAAAAAGAAACAGTAATCTTATTTCATCTTTCTCGCAATGGTAACACAACTAAAGTAATCTTTTTGTTACAAAGAAGTTTTTGAAATTGTGACTTGATTTTATTCTTTTGACTAAAGTCTCCAGAATTTTTCGTTCGCACAGTATTTGAAACTATTATAATTTCTGAGGATTTATATATAAACTATACTTCTTTGTAAAAATGCATATACATGTACATGTACATTAATATTTACCCCCTCCACACACATATGTAAGTGAGCTCTACATATGTATTGAGCATTCACTTTTGAAAAAATATTTTAGTTCAATATATTTGAACTTATTTAATATGCGCACACACACACACACACACACACACACACACACACACACACACACACACACACACACACACACACACAGGTGCGCGCGCACACATACACTAGCATGTCGCCTGGCGTTGTCCGGTGGTAAAATACGCTTAAATATAATATTTTAATTCATGCAGATATCATATTTATTATTATAGAGTCAATTCTCTGTTGATTATTATATTGTACTGAATATATAGCAATGGCCGTCTGGCATGGCTCGGTCATAAAATACGCTAAAATATGATATTTTAATTTATGCAGATTTCGTACTCAACATATAGTAGTGATTTCAAAAGTAAAAAAAAAAAACAAAAAACTTGTGTGCCATCAACCAGAATCGAAAACAAAAACATAACTTTCCAATCTTATTCGATACCCTCTGGGCCGTGTCCATACGCATATACAAACTTAAAAAATAACGGTGTTTAAGCTATAAATATATATTTGCGCATGCATAGAAGAGCACTTTAAGTCGACTTCAAAGGTGTTTGGCAGAGACCGTTCCTCACCCAGACAGACAAGGTTACTTTTATATATATACTAGCAAACCGCTCGACGTTGCCCAGTCGTAAAATAGGCGTAAAGATAATATTTTAATTTATGGCGATTTCGTATTTATTTTTATAGACGCAATTCTCTAATGATTATTATATTGTATCATTATATAGTAATGGCCGCCCGGCATAGATCGGTCATAAAATACGCTTAAATATGATATTTAAATTCATGCAGATTTTGTACTTTTTTATATAGAACCAATTATGATTATTTATTTTACCCAATATATAGAAGTAGTTCCAATTTCAATTTTATTTCAATTTTGAACACTTAGCAACTATTTTTACTGGCTAAGAACCAAATCGAATTTGTTCCATAGTTCAAAATCTCCTATATACCAAGTTTCAAATCTTTAGATTAAAAATTGACAGAAACCGTCCCTCAGACAGACAGACAATGTCACTTATCTCTCTCTTTCTCTCTCTTTCTCTCTCTCTCTCTATATATATATTGTTTAACAAATTCAAGACATCAAGGAATAGATTGATAGAAACAAATAGTGTATTTCATCGTTAGTTACAATTGTTTCAAAACTAATCGGACAAATTCAAACATTGTGTTGTTTGAAAATTTTCACAAGGACAGTCTTTCGTCAGATGTATAGAATAAAAAGCACTTTAACAGTGAACAGAATGGAGTCCATTTCCCTAATGTGGAAAAAACATGGCAAAATATTTTACCTGCATCTCATCCTTCCTAAGTTTTTTTAAAGGTTTATATATTTACCTATTTTCGTATCTCTATTTAAAAAAAAATTCAATCGAATTCTCATACGTTATCACTAATTACCTATGCTCACTTAATATGTTTTACTAAAACTATTCATTAATTTCTTAAATTAAATTTCCTTATTTCTTTATTTAATTTAAATTATTTTTTAATACGGAATAATCAACTAAGTCTGCAGCTATATTGTTTCGATTCTATGTTAGTTTCCTATCTGGAATCTGTTTTGTTTTTATTTACAAAAATATCGGCTAACCTATTTGTGTCATTTCAAAAAGCGGTTTTTGCTTAAAACCGCTTCCATAAGGAATTTTTTATAAAACATTACTCTATATTCAGTGTAGTCTCATTCTTCATTTAAAATTAAAGATCTAAATTTATTTTTAATTTTTTATTTTCTTTCGTTCCTAACTCTTAAGATTTACGATTACATGATATTTTAGACGTTGAAAGGGAGTTAACTCTGTACGTTCGAAATTTTAAAGGTTTTGTTGAATTATAAGTTACTAAAATAAATAATATATATATATATATATATATATATATATATATATATATATATATATATATATATAGTAAGTTATAAAATATATATGACAATTAAGCTACACAGAATATTCCGAGTTTCATCCACGCTAGGATTCATCAGGCTTATGCGTCATAAGCCTGATGAATCCTAGCGTGGATGAAGCGCGGAATATTCTGTTTGGCTTAATTGCCATATATATTTTATAACTTACTACCTAGCTCTACCTACGTATTGAGCACTGTTGAAGTAAATACTTAAAGTTTTCGCATAATTTATACTTTCGTATACACACACACACACACACACACACACACACACACACACACACACACAAAGTGGAACGATAAAATTGTCGCCCTAAAGAAAGCAAAACTACAGCTTTATTTAAAAACTTTTATTGAAAACATCAATTCAAGTAACTCGAGTAGAGCTGACAACTATTCAATGTAGCCGCCTTCAATCTCAATCACCGCCACGATACGAGTCCGGAACTGGGAGCATACCGTTTCCACAAGGGCCGGCAGGAGCTCAGCGAATCCGGCTGGCTTTGGTGTTGTGGGAGGTCCTGTTGGTGATGCTCTCAGCGTATGACTAAACGAACTAGTCCAGCGTGTTCATACTGAGGGAGGAGAGTGAAGGGGCCAATGAGAGAAAGGTAAAAGTCGTAGCACTCTTTCTGAAGCCAAGCATGCGTTTCTTTGGATTTGTGCCGAGTCCTGCTGCCACACTCAGAGTCAGCCAGCGGCCATCTGATTGCACCAAGGGATCACGACATACTTCAGCACATCCAGGTACATTTTGGTGTTGACTTTCAAGCTGACTTCGAAGATGTGAGGTGGCATGATGTAAACCTCACTCGAAACCACATCAAAGACCATAACCGTAGACGAAAACTTTGTTTTCATTATCCTGGACACGTCCCTGTTATTTGTGGCAATACAGCGATCTCGTCTGAAATGAACCGGAGCATATTTGGCTTCTTGGGATGCTCTTTTTGTTGAGCAACTTAACGGACTTGATTATCCTTAAGTTCTTTGTCTTCTCAGTCAGGGTCTGAATTTTCTAGTGCCTATAGGACCTACACTTGAAGTCCTACTTCACACATGCATTCACAGTTGTGTGTGAGACGCCTAAATCTCTGGAAATCTGCCGAATAGGGAGTTTAATCAATAATTACCTGGAACTTTTTGATTAACTCCTTGGTCTAGATCTTCCTGGTAGTGTCCTCGGAATTGGGCTTCCGCTCTACCACCTCTAAAACGTCGTCCAATGCATTGAGCTGTGCCCACAAGCCTTGAAGTTTGCATTTTGAGGTGCTGGCAATTGTCCTGTTTTCATAGCTTAAGTCAGTAGAATGCATGAGTTGTACAGCGGCGCATCTCCGATCTCACTTGTTGATTATTGTGTCACTTTCAGACATAATAGAAAGCTCATATCGTTCATGGGATTTGTACATAACAAGCCAACTAGTAGATGGTCTGCAGCAAAAAAGAAAACCAGTTTTCATCTAACGGAAATAGAATCATGTTGTCTCTTCTAGGGCGACAATTTTATCGTTCCATATATAATCACTTTGCCTGATTTTTATCATCAATCATCCCCCCCCCAACAAAAACAACATTGGTACATTTTACAGATCTGTTTCTTTCACCGGGGAACAGCTTTTATTTGTATGTCAATATTGGGTATATCCTCTGTCTACTCATCGAAAAAAACAGAAAGTTCACCAAGAGAACAATGCATAACGATGTAATAAGTAACATTCAAAAAGAATTTATTTATGCTCAGTTGTTATATCTTAACAAACATCGAGCTTCTGATAAAAAAGTTTGGTATACATAAGGAATAGAAAATAATCACAAAACGTACGTTTTTACAACACACACACACACACACACACACACATATATATATATATATATATATATATATATATATAAGGAGACTTGCGCGGGGTACCAGGAGTTGAATTAATGTGACACTAGCAAATATACCCGTGCTTTGTGCAGGGCTTTGCTTTACGCTCGGGGACCCACCGAAGCAAGTACAGCAAAGTCCCGACCTTAACCTATGATCTTGACCTTGAAAAATAGTGTGCACCATCCCTAGGCCCGAGACCATCACCATGTCAAGTTTGGTCATGATCGGTCCATTCGTGTGAGCTGTAAGACAGTATATATGCATAGGCTATGACCTTGGCCTTGACATAACCTTGAAAATGGAGTGCACCATCCCTAGGTGAGGGACCATCATCATGTCAAGTTTGGTCATGATCGGTCCACTGATGTGGGCTATAGGAGAGTATAACATAAGCTATGACTTTGTCCGTAACTTTCAAAACTGGTGTGCACCATCATTATGTGAATGACACCAATTGACCATCATTATTCCAGGTTTGGTCATAATCGGTCTACTGGTGTAGGGAGTTTTACACACAGATACACACACATACACACACACACTACTACTTACTCTCTCTCTCTCTCTCTCTCTCTCTCTCTCTCTCTATATATATATATATATATATATATATATATATATAGAGAGAGAGAGAGAGAGTATAGCTCCTTCAGTCTTTGACAGACTATGGATACACATGAAGGGGTGCCTGCGCGTGAATTTTTGTGGCAGTGATGCGCAATCTCCAACCACACTGAGTCGGCATTGTTAAATACCAAATAGCAAGTGAAGTGTATGTACCTGACGACTGAAAACAAATGCCGAGATACGTGGAGAGCACATACAGAGCCTAGAATTCCCAAATGGTCGCCCATCTGGTATTAACCAGGCTCAGCGTTGCTTAATTCGGTGATCTGAAAAGGTAAAGAAATGAAAAGGACGGCTTACAGTTCTAGACTTGATAAAATCCGTATCAGAAGGTTTCTCGGTCGCTTGAAACGGTCCATTGCAGCAAATTCAATCACAGTCAGTTGCTGAACTAACGAAAAAACGGAATCCAGTCTAATGCAGTACGGAAAGATCTTGGGATGAAGTCAAGCAGACAATGTCATAAAATTCATACCGCGAAATTGAAGAGCATTCGTAAAGAGAGGAGCTCCTTGTTACTCAATTACCTAAAACACCATGGTGGTATCGTACACATTTTTGTGGACGAGAACAAGTTCGTGGTAGACAAAGTCTCCAACCGAAGTAACTCTAGAGTTATCGACAATGACCATTCTGGTGTTTCTTCAGTAATGTAGAGTAAACATCCTGTCATGGTGTTTGGAGCCGTAAAGCGATAGGAAAGTCATGCCCCTCACTTCATTGAAGATCAATACGGTGGAATATCTGAGGAAGTTCTCTGGCCCAGGCTTTAGTAAAACTATGATTCCAAAAAGTAATGTTCTCCCAGGACTCTACTCCTGCGCATGATTCAAAAACAGTGCAGACTTTCTTAAAGAAAGAGTTGCATTTTTTTAATCCTCAAATAGCTGGCCCTCTAGCTTGCCAGATTTTAACCCTTGTGACTATTGGTTATGGGACGATGTTGAGAAATTCTCTAAAGCACGCTACCATAAAAGTGTGGTTTCCCTGAAGGCACCCGTGAGGTGAGTATTCCGCGTTATGAAGAAAGATTAAGCTGTTAAAGCCTGTCGTGCTTTTAGGGTTCGCATTCAGCAAGTTGTGGACGCAAAAGGTGGATACATAGAGTGAAATGTTTGTATTTGTTTGTATTTAATAAAACAGTTGAATAAACATGCACAAATCTTTTACTGTTGCTTCTTTATCAAGGTTTTAAATTTGAGATCTCAAACTGATAATTTATTGTTTGCACCCTATATATATATATATATGTGTGTGTGTGTGTGTGTGTGTGTTTGTGTGCATGCGTGCGTGTGTGTGCGCATGTATAGTTTTCACTGGAATCAGTTTTGTTTGTTTTTATTTCATTCTATTTATTTTTTGTTCTATTTATTTATTTTTACACATTTATAATTTAGGCATTATATTGCGTCTTACACGTGTTTCGTTGGCTAATGGAAGATATTTTTCTAATATCACTAAACAACTCTTCAGAGACGAATATATATTATTCCAAAACCCCTAACAAGGTTCAAGATAAGGAATGAAATATGAAAAAATAATTTGAGAAAAAGAGAGGTAAAATTTGTAAGAACAGAAATTTAAAATTATATATGAGAAATTTGATATGCACACACGCAAACACACACACACACACACACACACACACACACACACACACACACAATTAAACAAGCATTATTAAACATAACAGAATTCTCTGCTTTATCATGCCTTTTTGATTAAATTTTGCTGATGATCTTTTTGTGTCAAAATTTAAAAAAAGCAGAATTAATGTATATTCTATATGCATCTCGAACGTTTTCGATTCTTCGTCGAATCATCTTCATGTGACAAAAATTAATGAAACAAAACAACAAAAATATAGCTGGAGAAAAGATGAGAATTTTAAAATCATCTAAGAATGTGCATATGAAATCAGTTAAATGTAAAAAACAAACAAACCAGTGCAGTTCTATATAATCTATTGTAAAATGTTCATTTTATAGAATTAATTGAAGACAAATAGTTGTGCGCTTACAGTTAAGGAAACATTCACGTTCATACATTTTCCCAAAGCATTAATGGATAAATAAATACATGAAGTCAGAACTTTATCCGAAAGATATCTTAGTGAGATATGCCAGTGTCTTTCCCCGAGTTCAAATCACATTAAATCTATTGCTTTCATTTATTCACTAATACTTTTGACAAAGGTATGAACACTAAATTCTCTCAATTTACCAATAAAACCGCGTGTGTTCAATTAATTGTATAAAACGAAGTATTTACAATATGCATTGTGTTTGTGCATTAAATACGATTAAAATAGTTGATATGGCGTAAACAGACAACCCCAAACAAGCAGTTAATCTTATAGGGTTTGAATCCGACACGTTCAATACCATAGTTTGTATTAGGTATTTTGTCATTAAATACGTTTTAGAATTGTCACACTTAAAAAAGCCATTGTAACAGCTAAGCGAAACGTTGAAATGTATTCGTGACATTTAGTTCATCCCCTTTTCTTTTTATCTCATCGCGTCGTATTTAATTTTTTCCGTTTAATATGTTTTAGTCTGTATACGTATCCATTAAGCCAAGTACGCACCCGCACTTGTTTGGAATAGACATTACCACATAAGAATAAAAGGTTTCATTGTTTGTTTGCTTGGTGTAAATAAACACAAACGTTTACCGCGATACAAAGGAAACTACCGCTGCGAGACACATTGAATTAAAAAGATTTGGAGTGACATGTTGTTTTTGTTGTTGCTGCTGTTGCTGCTATAGTAACATTAGTAGTAATATCAGTGTTATTAGTAGTAGAAGTAGTATTATATTTTTATTAGTCACGTATTCCGTCTCAAAATAATCGAGAAAGAATCAAGGTTTTTATTCATGAGGAGGTGAAAATAGCTAAAGCCAAATCATTCAAATCACCTTCTTTTTTTTTTACTATTAAGTCGCTACTTACCACAATCATGATCCACTCAAAATGATTGTTAGCCAGGAACATTATGGTTGTATTAACATTTATCAAAAGTACGAGCTGCGTTTGGTTGCTTTATGACAATAATATGTTGATATTTGATATGAAAACTACCTAGTTGTAATCAACAGAGAAGTAGTTTCGTGGTATCGTGTTTCACATGTGAAAATCTTTTGCAAATGATATTTATAAGTAACTGTCCATCAGTTGGTCGTTTACGTCTATGTTTGAAAAACAATTTTCATCGATCTGTCACGTTCGAGTTGGGAATAGTATTTGTAGATGCGCCCACGCATTTTTATAATAGACTATGTCAGTCCGTCAGTCCATTTGTCAATCACTCCGTAGGTTTATGATGCTTGAGTTTGAAATAACAAGTTTTGTCATACTATCATACTTCAGTTCAAATTTTTCATCACTAAACGCGTATATCGAATTGACGCATCTTAATAATAATCACACTAGTTAAATATCGACATTGAACTTTCGTTTATCGAATAACTTTAAAATTTTTCATTATATATTTCGGAAAACTTTGAAGTCTTTCAAAGCATTCCATCTTTCAAAGGTTTTCTTTCTTTTAGTCCTGGTTTTAATTTAATCTCATGCGTGATGAATTCTCTCTCTCTCTCTCTCTATATATATATATATATATATATATATATATATATATATATATATATAGAGAGAGAGAGAGAGAGAGAGATAGAGAGAGAGAGAATTTTTTAAATCTATGTGTGTGTGTGTGTGCATGTGAGAGTACATGTGTGTGTATGTGTTAAATATTGGGCGAGTATAACTTTATAGTTGTGAACAGCAATCAGCCATATTAATATATTCGGGTGTCAACTCGACCTCCTGTGTGCTAGAAGTGGATGTGATGCCGTATGGGTCAAAGGTGGAGGGAGGCTTAGAAAGTCAGTTCGCTTGAACGTATACATGTTTAAACTTATGGGTTTAAGAATGTTCGGATAAGATATGATTAAGCAATACTTATCTGTCTATCAATCGCTAGTCGTCTCTCCCCATCCCACTTTTCAATGATTTAGAACAGATGATACCAGCCAAATAAACAGTTTTTGTCTCGGGGCCCTTTTTTTGGACTATAAACTAACTTGCTTGAAAGTGGCATTTTTTCAATTGGCCAAAATCATGTTCAAACGCCAATGTCTAAACAAATGGCCAGTAATGAACATACATGCGTTTTAATTGATTATGACTTGAAGGCATTACACATTCCTTAAGATTGGAACGAATTATGTATAAGAGTGTAACACACACACACGCGCGCACACACACGCATACACACACATATATATATATTTGAATTTTTTTTGGCGGGACAAAATTTAATTATGGCTGAATATAGACCAAATTAACAGGAAGGATTAAAAATAAAAATGAAAAAGAACTAGCTAACTAGGTTTCGTTTCTCGCTCAACGGAGCGAAATCCAGGACAACTGCGATAAAAAAATGTCATGAATATGGCAGCGGGAGAAAAAAAATGATTAAATAAATGAAAATCACATAGAAATCAAATCACGTCCTAATAGATTTTCTTTCTTTTTTATGTTTACAAAAATATGGTCTCAAGGACATAATAAAATGGCTTCTAGGATTTCTAAGTATATATATATATATATATATATATATATATATATATATATATATATATATATATATATATATATATAAGCGAAAATGTGTGTGTGTATGTATGTATGTATGTTTGTATGTGTGTTTGTGTGTCCGCTAAAAACTTTCGACAGACAGGACGAAAATTCACAAACTCGGTATCATATTGAAGCCCCATCCTTCGCCCGAAAAATATCGAAAAATTGGCCCAAAAACGTTAATTTTTTCACCCTGAACTCGACAATTCTCGCAAGGGGGGTGCAACAAAAACCGTCCCCTTTAAATAGTTGAAGAACTGACTGAATTTCGTGTACGTCGCGTTAGCTCAGTTGGTTAGCGAGTTGATTCATTATCTAAAAGTTTTGGGTTCGAATCGTGGTGTGAGATGTCCTTTTTTTTTGGATTTTTAAAATTTAAATATTGAACCAGTGTTATTTAAGCCATTTTTCACGTAACGTTCGTTTTTCTGTTTTTTTTTTACTTCGCTTATCCACCCTCGACCACACACCCCAAAACACCCGGGTACCCCCCAATTTTTTTAATTTTAATATCGAAACAGGCTTATTTAAGCCATTTTAACGTGTTTTTTTTTGGTTTTAACGTTCGTTTTTCTATTTTCTTTTTTGTTTTTTCGATTTTTACATTTAACATCGTTCGTTTGCCTTACGTTAGTTTTTTTATGTTTTTTTCGATGTTTTGATTACCCCCCCCCGCTTAAGTTTTAACGTTCGTTTTTATGTTTTCTTTTTTTACTTCGCTTATAACAAACAAACCTGATCATTGACCTCATTTGCTGAATAGCTATTGCTTACGTTGTCGTCGTTGTCGTAACGCTCTACGACTTCCGTGCAGGCACCTGTCAATTTGGTTCTTACTTAAATAAATTCAAGCATCTTTCAGTAACTCATTCTGGCTGGCCGAACGGTTCATGTTTTTTTCACATTTTATTTTCAAACTTCGCCCCAGGGCTTCGGGTTCGATCCTACCCCCCGGTTTCTTTTTTATTTAAGAGCACACACACCTCCAAACACATGGGAAACGCCGGGTACCCCTGCTAGTATATATATATAAAAGCGAAAATGTATGTATGTATGTGTGTTTGTATGTCTGCTAAAAACTTTCGACAGACAGAACAAAAATTCACAAACTTGGTCTCATATGAAAGCCCATCCTTCGCCCGACAAATATCGAAAAATTGACCAAAAACGTTAATACATATTTTAATTTCTTAAACGCTGCCTGGCACTCAGGTGTCCAGTCCCATTTTTTGTTCTTTTTTAATAGTACATTCAATGGCACACGCAATTCATGCATGTTCTTAATGAACGTTTGATAATAGTTCGCCAGCCCTAAAAAACTCTGCAATGTAGTTACATTATGAGGTTCTGGCATGTCTTTTATAGCTGTGGACCTATCCGGATCGGGTTTCCTCCTGTCCTTATCTATTATATGATTCAAGTATTTAATTCATTCCCCCCCCACCCAAAAAAAATTCGCATTTTGCTTCCTTCAACGTGAAACCGTATTCTTTTATTCTGTCAAACACTTGAAATACATGATCTCTATGTTGTTCAACATTTTGACTACACATAAGAATATCGTTCAGATAGCCTATTGCGAAATCCAAACCGCTTAGCAAAGTATCGATTACCTGTTGGTAAATTGCAGGTGCTACATTTATATCAAATGCTAATATATTGAATTTATAAAGTCCTTTGTGCGTTGAGATACACAAAAGTTTCAGGTTATCTTCCTCTACTGGTATTTGTAAGTACGCCTCGCTTAAGTCTATTTTGGAAAAACATTTTCCGCCATTTAGCTTAGCGAATACTTCGTCTGGGTTTGGTAGCGGATAGTGATAGTCCATAAGCACTGCAATCAATCTGATAGAGAAGTCCTCGCATACCCTAATCTCTTTAGATTTTCTTTCACGTATACGGTGGGGGCTGCCCACTCACCATAGTTAATAGGGGTCAAAATCCCAGTGTTAACTAGTACTTTTTAATCCTTCTTTAATTTTTTCCCCTCGAAGTGAACAGTACGTTCCGTGGCTTTTTGAATATTGGTTTTGCTTCATTCGGCAATTCAAATCTCACCTTTATTTATGTGCAACAGCCAAGCTTTTCAGAAAAAACACTTGGGAAAGATTTTTTTGAGATCTTTTTTGAGTTTGTCGCCCGTTAGGTTTTCGACTTTGTGACAAAAATCACTCATTGACGAGTCCCCTAATTCCAATTCCTGAATCCAATCAGTTCTGAATAAGTTCGTTGCATTCCTTAGAACAAACACTTTTAGCTTTTTTGTCGTTCTTTTTAGTGACACATTAATAACTAGCTCACCCTCCAAATTTATTTTTTCACCAGTTACCGATCTTACGACTTTATTCGTCTTTGTCATCGTGGGCTTTCCTATTCACTTCCACGTGTGAAAATTTGTAATTGATAAATCCGACCCTGAATCGAGTTGCAGTTTCACTTCTTTATTTCTGATTCTCACCATAACATATTTCCTTATGTTCTCTGTTGGTGAAGGGTCCATTTTTGCAGTTTTTACGTAGCTCTTTTTGCTACTTTTGCTCTGCAATTTGAGGCCTTGTACCCTGCTCGCTTGCATAGGTCACATGTTATTTTCCTTTGGTACTGATATGCTTTGTACCCATCAGGTCCTCCACATTTGCAACAAGGGGTCATAGGATTTTATTTACCCTGATAATTTTGGGAAGAGTTCTTTTTGCCTCTTCGTTGGTAATTGCTGGCGGGCGGTGTCCTTTATTTTTGAAGCGTATTTTTTAATGTGAGCGATACCTGCTTTCTCTATGCTTCGGGAATCTTGCTTCATTGCTACGAACCGCTGACAATCTTCAGCCAGTTTCTGAAGCGTCAAATCAGGTCCTCATTACAATTTATTTAGAGCACAACGCCTTATATCGGCGTCTTTTGTGGCTATCAAACCTTGTGTGAATATTAAGCATTCGAAATTGTCCGAAGTATTTCATTAAATTTAACTGCTTCCCTTCGTTTTGTTTCGGCATTGCCAATTTCTCGGAACCTTTCTTTAAAGTTCTAATTGTTGACTTTGTTGGAATTACACTATTTCCAAAATCTGTTTTCCAAAATCATTAATTTTTTCTTTTTTTTTGGAAGGTTTGGAAGTACTTAATATGACAAAATGAGTTTTTTTCAGAAACAACACAATTCGTTGATTTACTTTCCAATAGTACGAACTCTATAGAAAAATAAACCTTTACAAAATTCGTACCTGGTTATTTAACGAATATTTCTTTCACATATTTATTTCCTTGTGTGCCAATTTTCCTGAGAAAATAATTCGACGTTTGCATTTATACAGAAAGCAGTAGATTTCGTTTGACATTTTTCAATTTTCGTAACCTGTAGGTACTGGTTCAATTCTTTGTTGATCCTACACATTTTTTCCTCTTTTTTTCCTTAAAAAATTAGTTATTTATCTTTGAAAGAGAGTTTATAGCATTTATTTTACATTGGCTATTCTTTTTGATTTCTGTGCGAAAAAAATGTTCTTTTCTCGTTAACATTTTATTTATCGTGCCTAGTGAAATCGCTTATTTCCTTCCTCGACGCGCAGTCCCGTTGACCAATGAAAAGTTTATTTTAATCGGATTAAAATCCGACATCTTTTTTAAATTTGTGCGAATACTCGCTTTTGCCAATAAAATAAAATATACTATCATTTACTTGCTTCATTTGCGTGAGTTTTTTCCCAACGCTAATGCCTTATAACCATAAGACGTATTAGCGAGACATCCTTTTTAGAACGACAAAAAATTTTTTTTCAACATTACTTGTATTTATAGAGATGGAAAAAAGTTTTTTGTACTTACTGCAAACTTGGTCTCGTTAATTCAGTAGTAATAATTCTCTACGCAATTGTCTTATAAGTTCTGTTTCAACTCGTAGTTTACGTTTTACTAGCTTTTTTAACAGCAAGATACGGCTTTTGACGACGTCTTTGTAAAATCCTTTTCTTGGCAAGAATTGTTGTCCTTTTTCGAACACAAACAAATAGTTTTTTTCATTCTTCACCGAACTTTTGAAAAGTAAATAATTTTCGAGTTGCAAATTTCCCCCAAGTATAGGAAAAAGATATTTCGAATTTCCGCGTGTGTTCTTTTCTCTTGAATTCTTTTTGTCGTCAAATATTGTTTTCCAATGGCTGTTTTTAAAGTGAGTTCTTGCCCGAATATTCGTCATCCAGTTGTTGTAAGCAATTGTTGTTGATTGATCCGAGAAATTCTTGAATCATCCTCGTCAGCCAGTGGTTGTAGACCCGTGTCAAAAATGAAAGAAACCACAAGTAGTGTAAAGTGTATAAAATATAATATGTATTTATCATAAAGAATACAGGAGCCACTAAAGTGGTATGAGAGGAATATGATATGAATGTCTCCGTTTAGTCTCTGAAACCAGTGGTATTCATAGGACTGGTTAGTTCGACTTAATTCTCAAATAGGGGTGATTTGTACCCCACAACAGTTTTACTAGTAATAAAAAAAAACAATAAATATGTATTATTTCATCATTATTACCAGTAAAAGATTTTGCTTTAAACACATGCAAATAAAAGAAACAATTAAAAGAATCGTTTTGACATTGGAAAATATGCACAATTTTTTCCGATTTCGATACCGATTCCGGTACACCTGGTATTCTCAAACGATTATGCTATGAACTAGGCTGAACATCGCCTAACTTTTGTGATCTAATGAGAATTATTGGAATTATTGTGTCAATGTAATATATATATATATATATATATATATATATATATATATATATATATATATATATATTAGATTTGTCTTTACATAAGCAGTAGTTTGTTGTTACTCAGTCATGAGCATGCTTCGGGCTACTAGTATTTACTAACTAGAGACCTCATCAAGCAACAACCTTCATTTTCGAAAACGGAATTCTAAAATTCCGTTTTCGCAAATGAGGGTTGAGTTCCACAGGCGTGCACTTCTAAGAAAGAAGCTTTGTTCATGGAATCTACGTTTTAATTTAGGCACAGATAAAGAGTGGGGGAAATTTTTGACAGTGGATTCAGCTAGACGGTGTTTTTCGTGAAAGATTGGCGAGGGGGGACCAGAGATTGGAGTTCAGACGAGCACCTGTCATGGAAATAACGATAAAACAAAGATAAGCTCGCAACGTCTCTACTGTGGGAGAGAGGTTGCAGGGAAGAGAAAAGGGCACCCCCACTAAGCCACGAAGTCTATTTTGTACTCTGCAAAGGCAGGATAGGCTGTTTTAGCAGCTCCTGCCCAGATATGGCAGCAGTGTTCCATCCTTGGACGTACTTGGCTTTTATATAGATAGAGAATTGCATCAGTAGTGAGATATATTCTGGAGCGGTAGAAGGATCCCACCATCTCTCCAGCGACCTTGGCAACAGATTGATGTACGTGTTCCATTTCAGATCAGGAGTAAAGGTCAAACCCAGAAGCTTGTCAAAAAATGGAGCCTCCACAAGACGAGAGCCATCCATTTCAATTGATACCAGATGGGGATCAGAGCGTTGATGATTTAAAGATAGGAGTTTGGTTTTAGATACATTAAAGGTAACCAGCCACGTCTTCCCCCTCTGAACGACGCGTTCGAGATCAGAGGAGAGAGAATCAGAGAGAACTTTGTCATTTACAGCCTTTGATGTGTTGCCGTAGATGGTCGTATCATCAGCATAGATGTCAACGAATGATTTAAGTATGTGTTTAAGGAGATCATTGATGTAGATCAGGAAGAGAATTGGGCCCAGGATTGACCCTTGAGGGACTCCAGCATTAATACTGCAGGCCTCTGATTTTTGTCCATCGACCACTACTCTTATGAGCCTATCGGAGAGAAATGATTTAATTATTGAGAAAACATTTCCAGTTATACCGTAGCTGGAAATCTTGTGAAGTAGGCCTTTATGCCATACCTTGTCGAAGGCCTTTGATATGTCAAGTGCAATTGCCCTGGAAAGGAAGCCTTTGTCAAGAGATTCACTAATCTTGTGAGATATAATCGTTAGCACATCTGCAGTAGATCTTGCAGAGCGGAAACCATATTGTGTGTCACTAAGAAGGTTATTTCTGCTGAGATGGTTGACTATTTCTCTATTTAATATGGATTCCAGCAACTTACTCATAACACACAGGAGACTTATTGGTCTGTACTGAGATACTGAGAGAGAGATGACTTATCACCTGAGTTCTTAAATACAGGGCATATTGATGAGGTTTTCCAGGGAGTCGGAAAGCACCTCCTTAAGGCAACGCTTAAACAGTTTAGTAAGTATGGGAGCAAGTTCTGGTTGAGGCTTTTTTTACACTATAATTGGGATGCCGTCAGGGCCAGTTGCTTTACTGAAATCTAGGTTCTTGATTAGCTTGGCGACCTCATGCACAGATATTTGTATGTTACCTAGCGTGTTCTGTGTTATAGGAGGAAATATGGGGAGTTGATGGCCTTCGTCGCATAGGGTAGAATTAGCTGCAAAGTTCTTTGCAAATAGTTTGGCCTTGTCTGATGCTGGTCCAATGATAATGGTTGGGATAGAATGCACACTTCTGTTTAGGATCCTATTTGTTATTTGCCAAAACTGGTGGGAACCAAGCCGCTGATCAGCTACTTTGGATTTAACAGAGTGGGCATATAGCTCTCTTGCATTTTTTATTTTTTATTTCAAGTTTGATGGGCCTGATGGATGGTGTACTTGGTCGAGAAGGGGCGAGCCTGTTGTACTGAACAAAAGACAGATGGGAGGAGGAGAAGTTATGGTTTGGGATATGAACTTTGCTAATGGAAATATATGATTGGAGTGGCTGAAAGGACGACAGGACAGCGAAAGCTACAAACAGTTGCTGGGTGAAAAAGCTCTAAAAAGGATAATAAGAGAGATGGGAAGTTATTTCGTTCCATGTGTCAAAACTCATGAAAGAATGGATGGCTAAAGTGAATATTATTACTTTGGAATGGCCTACAAAAAGTCCAGATCTAAATTTAATGAAAAATATTTAGGAAATGCTTGCGCAACTTGGCTATGATAGACCTGAAATAACGAAAGAGGCTCCGCTATGGGAACGAATACAGGATGCAAAAAAAACAACTCATAGAAACACGTAGAGATTTTATTGTGCATATGTTTGATCATTATGGAAAGAGATTGATAAAAGTTATTGAGAAGAAAGGTGATATTACAGACCATTAACAGTTTTCAACGATGTCCGAAAAATAATGTCGCGTGTGTTTTGTAAAAAATGATGAAAATAAAATATTTTTCCTTCCCTAATCGATTTTCTTCCATTTTTATGCAGTCATTTTTGTTATATGTTTATGCTATTCTATTGAAGGAATTTGCCACTCTATGGTGCTCGGAAAGTCGAATACTAAAGTGTCCGAAAATATTGTCGGGCCCTTGTATATATATATATATATATATATATATATATATATATATATATATATATATATATATATATATATATATACATATATATATATGTATATGTATATGTATATATATATATATATATATATATATATATATATATATATGTGTGTGTGTGTGTGTGTGTGTGTTTGTATAATGAACATTCAAAACGTCAGCAACATCTGAAAACGTCCCAATGATTATCTCCGTCATGCGGCGTAAAAACAAAACAAAGAAAAAGAAAATAAAAGTAAAAAACACCTGGATTTTGCTGATGAAGAATTAAACAAAAATCGTTAAAGTTTGAATTTTGTATTCCATATATCAACAGTGCTTTAAAAACCATGATTTCCTATATTATATGACAAAAACGCTGATCGACGCTCACACTGTAATGAACATTCAAGACTTCAACAACATCTGAAGACATCCCATGGATTATCTCCGCAATGCACCGTAAAAAAACAAAAAAAAAAAACAAAAAGCAATAAAAGCAAAAAGCACCTGGATTTTCCTGATGAAGAATTTGTTATAATTCAAAATATTGAATTTGTTATAATTCAAAATATTGAATTTGTTATAATTCAAAATATTGAATTTGTTTTAAGAAATAAATGTAGTTGTTAAAAACTGTCTGCACTAGTTTTGGTCTTAAAATCGTTAAAATTTGAATTTTGTATTCCATATATCAACAGTGCTTTACAAACAGTGAATTCATATATATATATATATATATATATATATATATATATATATATATATATATATATATATATATGTATGTATATTACATCATAGTTTCGACTAAAGTGCTGAATGTACTTAGCGTACAGTGCAACTAAGATATTTAAGACATATTCAGGCAATAATTATTTCAGGCAAAAAATGAGCTATTATCAAATCAAAATGGATTTAGGAATAAATTACACGGAATTCTTAATATATACATCTCGAAAATTTTAAAGCTGTCAGTTCGCGAATAGAAATGGCGGGCGTGAGGAAGTACTTAAGTAAGGAGGTGAACAACGGGGGCAAGCATCAAAAATAAAAATTACCTTAACCATTTAACGAACAGTCTTATACGACAGAAGAAGGAGCTACGTATATCAGGACTATAACATAAAAATTCTACCGGTGGTGATACTAAAACTTAGGATCCTTGGGAAGCGTAGAGTCAACCCAAATTAGCATATAATCTGGGGTCCACTAACTTAGAGTGATACTACTTTTTAAGTGTGAACCTTTGGGGCTTCTACGAGCCGCTTTCTGTGGTTCTTTTTTAATTCTGGTTAAGAGTTCACGTGGAGTGCATTCCCTTACATCATTTTGTGTATTTTAGCCATAGAAGACTATAAATAATCGAATGGTCTTTCGGTCTAAGACAGTCGCTCAAAACGAGCAAAGCACCAAAAATAACAATTATTAACAAAGCTGTAACAGTAAAAAAAAAAAAGAAACAAACTTTTTCTGAACACTATAAATTGTGTACTTTCAAGCTATTGAAGTACCTTAAAAAATTATAAACAATCAGAAAAATAAAGACACCCGCCACAAAGCAATTTGTTGATTATTGCTAAGGAATTTTTGTTTGTCTGTGTATGCACTTCCAATAAAGACAAACTTAAAGCAAATTGAATAAATGCAGTAAATAGAGAATTATTGATTTATTTAATTTCCTCTGTATTAGTTTGGGTTTATATAGGCATTTATTGTCGTCCGAAAAGCTTTAGATAAAAAAAAAAAATGACATTCGAAATCGCAACGACCAGAAATTAAAACTCAACCATAATGAAACAAAAATGTTGAAAACTAATCACACATATAAAACGTGATTAAGATTAATTATTAGTACGTAATCGCAATGTAAATATATCAAAAGAACTTAATAAGTACGTGCCCTGCGATTGGAAACGCTATTTTGATTTTAACATGAAAGGATTATCAGATCGTAGAGAATATCTAATCTATAAAGTTAGTTGGAAATTTGATTTTGTTATGAAAAGAACAAAGAATATAAAATTGCATAAAGGACTGGCTAGTAAGAATCAAATATCGATTTGTAAGATGACATCATATTTGATTTTAACTTGGAAAACCCGATCGACTTAATTTTATATAGTAGATTAAATATTTAATAACTTTCGGTTTATTATTATTACTAAGTGGAAAAACAGAGACGTAGAGATGGGGACGTGGTTTTAATGACATTGTGTTTGTGCTGTCAGCCTTGGTGGCCATTGACTTACGGTCGACTGACTAACGGTGTGTTCATTGTTAATTTTTTATATGCAACTCTCACCTGCTTTTTATGCCCTTGAACCCACCCACACGTGCAATTGTCCGATTTCTACACTTTTGTGCATTGTGCGATATTTGGCCCACGCACTTTTCAAACTCAATAGAATTTACTAAAAAAATTACTCTGTTTCAACTCGTCTCAACGGCACATAAAAATTAATTGACCAACCATTTATCACCTTTTTCTCTGTGGAGACTGAATGTACATTGTACATATACTTACTTTTAACGAAGAAAAAACATTATGTACAAAATGAAAGTTGCTCGACTGTGCTCCAGTCTTTGGTTTTTCCTTGGAAGACATTCACAGCAAGAAGTCGTCTTATCACGACAATGTCTTGCCTTTCCCTCTTCATGTACCTAACGCTAGGCGGAATGTGCATAGATTCTTTGGAAGAACTGCCCGTCCATGAAACACATTACAACATGACTGCTTCCCTGTTGATTACAACCTGATCATCTTCAAATCCAATGTCAATTAATTCTTGCCATGCACTAACCCATAATTAATCAATCCCACTTCATACTATTGAAAAATGTTAGGACTCCCATAAGGTTCTTCATCTTTCGTCTCATTAACTCTTATCTTTAAGGGGTTCTTGGTCTTGATAAGTAGTGATCTCAATAGTGAACAAAGAAAGAAGAAATATGCAAATAATATACCAACAATTCTCACCTCCATATGTTACATACTAATGTTATTATTATTAGTATTAGACGATACCACTCTGCGTATGTTACGTGAGTTCTTATTAGTAAAGATACGAGTCTTAGTGAGAGTTTGTCTTATTACAGAGAGGGATGTTGAAGGACTCAGAGAGAGAGAGAGAGAGAGAGAGAGAGAGAGATAGAGAGAGAGAGAGAGAGAGAGAGAGAGAAGTTGTAAGACTTAGAGATGTTCATTCTTTCCTTAGATGTGTAGATTGGAAGAGAAGGAGAAGCTCTTTGAGTGAAGGGATAGTGTTCAGACAGTTCAGACATTGTGTAGACATGATGATGTTGAGACGTGTATGTAAAGACATTTTATAACACAAATATATAATACAGTTTCACTTTACCTTTTTGTAAGAATCATAAGACAAGACGAGCTTTACAAAACACATGATGGTTTATTTCGTCACACGACCGTGTTTCCATCACCAAGAATTCAAAGTTTCACATTTTTTTCTTGAAGTGACGTCTCGCTCCCTAGACGACTGACTCTCTCCGAGTTTTCTCACTGACTGACTAACTCTAAAGTTTTTTCTCTATTCCTAGAACTTTCTATTTTCCGTGACGTCATACACATGTTAAAACATGTGCCTTCTTTCACGTGTTCTGGACATACGTGTCCAAAACGTTTCCTATTTCTACAAAAGGAATTTTAACCGATATTCAATATGTTAAAAACATTATCTTATAAGCTGCATTCTTTCAATTTAAAATTTCATAACAAAATTGAGAGTTCACATTCTTTCCTTGAAATATTTATCTATATTCTAAACAAATGTTTGTTTTACATTTTTAAATTCTCACACGTAATCTATTTCTAAACTAAATTACGAGGTTCGAATTTGTCTATTGCTATTTCATTTTCATTTTAAACTAAATTCTCCATTTTTATACTTACATGAAAAGGGGACAGCCCTTATCATGTAACACATAATAAAGACCAATGTGTATTATCTGTGCATGTATAAATATATATACATCTCTTAAAATGTGCATGAACCCATTTCAAGTTGTTTGAGAAAAGGAGTAGACAGATATCAATTCAGACATCACTTTGCTATCTAAAATGAATTCAGAAAGAAATACGTCATTTTATTTCCATAATAAGAGGGGTTTCCTTTTCCTTTCTATACCAATAGATACGGTTTTCTTTCTTTTTTCTTTTCTTAAAACTTCCAGTTTAAAACGTTTTCTTTTTCATTCTTATTTCTTTTAACTTCACCGGTTGAGACGTTATTTTATATACATATGACTACTAGTGTTGTTACCTTTAAACCTTATGTCCTACATAAAAGTTCATAATCATATCTTGTGGTATTTGCTATTGTATGTACCGTTTAAGACATCTTGCCAGATTGAAGAAATATCACCTGCAATTAAATTTGTTATACTGTGAATGAAAAAAAGTCAAAGCAAAACAGAATCGTTGAAAGCAGAAGAGGTTTGTTCGCCTTGTTCTTTGTTCCAAATCAGTAACTAGTGAGGCAGGTTACATTTTAAAATAAGATGTTCGCATTTGTAGATCTGGCGACTTCTCTAACTTACTCTTTTTTAAAGTATGTGTCCAACCTGAACTATCACCCTAGCTCCAACCGCTGTCCCATCGCCGCAATGTTTCATTTCTCTGCTTGTTGTACAAGTGCTTTAATGAAATGTGTTTTAATAAACTTGTAGCATTGGTACCCCGTCGATGTAAATTCGACCACCGACTAATCCAACAAACAACAAAATCTCAGACTTTCAGTGTAGAGGTTACCCAATGCCGGAGAGCCTTCTATTTTGAAAGTTTTCCTCGTGAACTGTTAGTTTTTTTAAAATTCTCTCCATGTTTTCAGCTTCTCCGACTATACTAAGATGCAAAAATTTAAATGCAATGTGAACAGACATCTTGCTGCTCAACTACCTACTTAGAGTCCATGTAGAGATGATCCCTAATTCACAGTACCCCCTTACACATCAGTGGTATGTTGTCTTGTTTTGAACCTAAAAATGACAACATACCACTGATGTGTAAGTGTGAGTAAAAAAGGTGACTTCACATTCGTTTGCTAAAGTTGAGCTGAGCTAATCTTGATTCACCAGGTTAACCCTGGCTGAATCTCATTTTTTGTTATTTTCAACAAATAATATACATACTAGCCAGTCTACTTGCCCAATATTTAACACTATTAACACTTGCGAAGCATAATTTTATCCCCTCGTTTTGACAGATAGTGTATACTCGTAAGTAAAAAAGCTTTGATCGGTATATCCATTTCTTGTGGTGCTATACTAAAATTCATAAAAAAAGTTGTATTAGCTTTTAAAAATTACTGTAAGCAAATATACTTTCTTGATGGAAGATATTACATTAAAATATTTTAGAAAAGGAGGTTTACTTCGAAAACTTAATGAATATGATACCATTTATACCATGCTGGTTCGACACATTGGCCAATAAATATTTGATTGAGAATTATTGAATACTTCAATATTGTCATTTGTTATTTTTATCATTTGTTTATTTTACTAAAAACTCATCACTTATTCTTGTGGGACTCCACCATGCATAAGATATGAACTCTTTCGAACTGTATAAATTAACTAAGAGTTCTGACTCTAAAGATTGTCAGTGTAGTCTTGTAGTCCGCCATCTTGGCGGTACTTACTACGACAGTTGCTCTTTGTATATGGTGTTTTTTGTTTCAACGTATTTTACCTTTTCTAACTCATCTCTGTGTCTGTGTTTTCCTTTCCAGGGCCACAAGATTTATCAAAGCAAACAATCCACTTGAGAATAGGGGTTAATGAGTGTGTAAAATAAATGCGGAGACAAAACCATGATGGTTGAAATTGGGCAAAATTTTATTTATCTTGTTTCATATCCAACAATATTTTCTAACTATAATTAAGTTCTTTTGTCAGATCTTTGTTTTTGCTACGGAAACAGCAAGCATCACTTGCACTTCAGCCACGCAGATCCATTTGCATCCATCAACTTCAACTAAACAGACTCACTTGCAAGCATCACCTTTTACTGTGCAGGCTCACTTGCACATATTACCTTCAACCAAGCAGACTCCCTTGCACCCATCAAGTTCAACAATGCAAACTCATTTACACCCATCAACTTCAACAATGCAGACTGACTTGTACTCACCTTCAAGCATGCAGATTCACTTGCACCCATAAACTTCCACCGTTCAGACTAACCTGCACTCATCACCTTGACTAGTGCTGATTCAATTGCACTCATCACATTGAACAGTGCAAACTCACTTGCACCCATCAACTTCAAACATGCAAACTCATTTGCAATCATCACCCAATAACAATTCAGATTTACTTACACTGTAGACTTTCAACATAAGAACTACACCCATTCAGACAACATGGAGGCATCTAATACTTTAATACTTCAAAATTCAACTATCTGTACAGTATGCATAATGTTTCAAACAAACTACTACATACTTCATTATAAAATAATTATATAAAAATAGCAATATTTTTTTCTACTAGATTAACATTGTCAAATTGGAACTGCGTATCTTTAAAATATAAATACATATATATTGGGTGCAGCATAAGTAATATTCTTTTAATGCCTAATTTTTAATGCATGGGCTTTGAGTGACGACATAAACGTATCAATCTAAATCCATTCCTTTCATCTGCTAATTCAACACTAGATCCTCTAGTTCAAATACCAACTAATTAATATGGAGCGATAAAAGTAACACCGTTTAAAATTTTACTCGAAAAAAATGTATCGTAATAGATTGAAGATTTTAATGTGATACATTACAGTGAAAGAAAATGTTTGATAAAAATTGGGTACTAATACAGTATAAGGACGGTACCATCGTTGGAATCGTCCGAGTGATTTATAGAAAATGCCAGAAAGTACCGGAACACTGAACACTTTTACCTTAATACAAAAATCATAATGAAAACATTTTTTTTGTTGTCATTCGTTTATTATATATGAAAAACTAAATATTTATCTTGATTTTAATAAAAATTAATCGTAAAAAGAGAAAAAATCATAAACAAAATCAAAAAATATTTTGTTTGCTATCAGTTTGTTTCTATTCAAAAAAGAAATATTTATTCATGAAGCTTACTTCATAGTAAATGTTTTTTTCTTGATTTAAATTTTAATTTTCTAAAAGTTTTGTAAAATTTATCCAGTAATTAATCAAGAATATTGTTTTCATTTTTCAATTAATTTTTCATTGAATTAGCTGAGTACTGGAAGAAATAATATATTTTATTATAATTTATCGTTTGTACAAAAAAAAAATCATGAAATTTTCGTTTGGCACCTTCTATCGTTTTCAGTAAACCGTCCGGACAATTTCGACGATAGCACTGTCCTTATACTGTGCTAGCAGTTCAACCCAGCTTTTCTCGGGCCCTATGTACTGTTCATAACTTTATGTGCATATGCATATATATATTCAAAAGTTTGACTCATATTCAGGTAACCTACATCTGAAATTCCAAGTGTTTAGACCCAAAATTGGCGGAAGCGTTTGGTAGAGTCTGCAAATGTTATCTCTTTCAACTTTGACCCTTTGGTAGCCAAATTTTCGCCAAAAACTGACTAAAAAGCTGGCTGCATGTCTGAATACCTTTTATGTAAAATTTTAAATGCTTACACCCAAATTTGACTGAATTGCTAGAGACTGCAAAAGTCAGATCTTTTGAACTTTGACCCCTTGGCAGCCAAAATTTCAGCCAAAAACCGATTAATAAGCTTGCCTTATGTCTGAATACACTTTCTGTAAAATTTCAAATGTTTAGACCAACAATTGGCTGAGTAATTTAGCAGAGACCGCAGAGGTCACATCTTAAAAATTTGATCCCAATCGGCTCAAATCAAATTAAAAAGTTTGATCCATGTCCAAGTAACCTATATCTAAAATTTCAAGTGTTTAGATCCAAAATTGGCGGATGAGTTTGGTAGAGTTTTCAAAGGTGAAATTAACTTTGACCCTTTGACAGCTAAATATCTGACCGAAAACCGATTAAACAGATTTTCCCAAATCTCAACACCACTTATGTCAAATCTCAAGTTTATACACTGAAAATTGACTGAATATTTTGGTAGGGAAATGTACACAGAGAAAATTTTACTTTTATAGATACATAGATTACTACAAAAATTGTTTATTTCAAACATAAAATAAAAAGATCGTTATTTATGTTGCATTATGTATTCTTGTATGAAGTAAATATAAATTCTTTTGTATTTTATAATATAAAAAATGATTCTGGTATCAAAACCCAATTCAATTTGAAAGTTCACATGTTATCTACTGTTGAGAAAAGCGTTAACGTTGAGTGTCATTCTAAACCCGTTCCTTTCATCTACAAAGTTGGTTGGTTAATATATAAACTTGGTCCTCCAGTTTAAATGTCAGCTCAAAATTGCTGGTACATACAAATATTTGTTCTTATGCTTGTACAAGTAAATACTGAACATGATCTCTTTGTATTTTAACTCATAAATAGATGTCTAAAATGCTATCGACATTTTATGCAAATGTTAACTGTTACATTTTAAATATTAGCAGGACGCTATCCTTGGGAGGCAGACATAATGCAATCTTGTTACGTTTTTTGTAATTGTAATATAGGTCGGTCTCTTTCATATCAGTGGAGTGATTTATGGCAATGAATCTTCATGTGAATTACAAGGCTTTTTTTTTCCTATCATTATTTTTAAAACAAGGATTGTTAAAAAAAAAAAAGAAAAATGTATTTTCTATAAGCAAACAATCTATATAATAGTCTGCTTATTCCTTCCTGAGTACGTTATGGTTTGAAAAGGGCCAAATACAAATTTTGAAGGCCAAACTGTCCCACAAAAGCAAAAAGCACAAAATTTGGCTTTAAAAAGGCCAATATGACAACCTGGAACAAGAATATGAGCCGACACCTTACTAGATTTCAAAGCCGATTTTGTACTCTGTCAAGACAAAAGAAAGTGTTCTGGACGGTACCTCCCCAGATGTGGCAATGCTACTCCACTTCAGGACGTATCTGACGTATGCAGGTTTTGTAGTTATGAAATTGTAGGGGAGGGAGTCTAGTTAAAAATATTATAGGGGGAATTACTAATTTATAGTCGAAAATAATATATTAATTTTAATGGATTTTAAGATATAGTATAGTATCTATTGTGTTGTCATGATACTGTTCTCCCTTGTGTTACATCCTCCTTTGTGGAGGGGTTGGTGTAATATCTGTTCATTCGTCACAATATCAATATTCTAGGTGTTGTATCATCTTTTGGGAAAGGCAGTTTAGCACAACAAGATTTACCCTTAAAAATTTTTTTTTTTTTAAACAACCGATGTTTTTGTTTTTATTAACCCACGTTCACCTCTAACAAGGCATATTGCAACTTGGGCGTAAGGGGCTACTACAGTGTGTTTGCGATGCTGTTATAAAAAGTTATTTTTTATGATTTCTTGGACTTTTGGTCTAAGTTCATAGTGTAGTATCTGTTCTAATTGGTAAATGAACAAAAAAAAATGGTTTAATCAGAAATCTATTATTGTACTATGGGGTAATATAGTATATGTTATATTTCTATTATACCATCATTTCGGAAGGGGCAATGCCTGTTCTGTTATCATAAGTGTAGTATCTGTTTTTTTATAACATAGTTCTTTCAGGCATTAAATTCTCTTCTTCTCTTTGTGGAGTCCTCCCATACATTACATCATCCTTTGAGGGAGTGTAGTATCTGTTCTGTTGTCATGATTGTTTCGGTCGATGTAGTCTCCGACCCTCTTCATGGAATCTTTCAAACATTGGAATCTATATAGAATTTTGAACGGATCACTTTATTTAATCCATGGGGGTACCATGCTCTCGTTCTGTCAGCTGTTACCGGGTAGACGTCTGAACTAATGCACTATTGTATTCTTAGTATCGCCTGCCTTAAAATTGAAACTTCAACCTTCAGAAGAGTATCATTTAAAACTGAATTTTACTTAGTACTTTATCCGCTACTCCATAGGGCCTTGAAAGGACCAAGACTCAGTGCGGGTGATACTAAAAATACAACTGAAAATTATTTAACACTTCTACTCGGTCAAGGCTGATAGAAGAAGAGTATCCTACCCCTGTGAATTAGGTAAAGCGTTCCATTCAAAATTCCGCACAAAATCCTGAGTTGTGCAAATCACGCTCAAGATGAAAACAGTAGTGTGAATAATTCAAATAATACAAATTATCAATCCTCATCTCAAAATTTCAGAAACATGTTGTGTAATATACGTTCTGTTGTCTGCGTATAAGGTAGTATATGTTCATACCGTAATTATACTATCCTCCCAGGCATTATCTCCTTCTATGAGAGTAGTGTAGTATCTGTTCTATTTTCATGAGACCACCTTCCCATTAAAATACTATAGTCATGTAAGATTAACGAGGATGGAAATACCAAGAAGGGAGAGCAGTAAGCATATCTTTACTGAAAGGATGCGGAAGATACTAAGACATTGGGAAGATTTATTGCAATCAAAATCCCATTGAAGAACAATAGTCATTGAAATCAACACTAAGCCGTTGTTGCGATAATACTGCACAATTTACAATGGTTTTCGTAAGAGGTGACTAGTACTAAATATCTGCGAAGACTTGTTGCCACTCAGACTCCAGTGAACAGGTTTGGTTATTGTTAGTGACTAATCACTGATTATGACCGGTCTTAGGACTCGAAGTGAGTTGATAATAATATTGGCCATATCAATCTTTCCTTGTACTAATTTAAAATTAGTTTTTTGTTGAAATGCAAATCATATGTGTTATAAGTAAAACATATGTGATAATTCGACAGTTGTAACTGAAAAAGCCAAGTGAACATTATAAATAATAACATATATCGAGAGCAATGGCACAATGGGATAGACAATGCCAAGTTATCCAGTGTAGCATGACTAACGCTTACAAGTAACAATAAAAGGCGTAGTAAAGGTGAGACCAACAAAATGAGAGAAATTCATGTGTAAAATATGATAGGGTGTTTTTTTATAGCTGGAAAAAATAAACATATCTCTTTGCCAGCGATACATGGCAGTAAATAGAGCTGTAACTGTACTTGTAACGTTATCTGGGAACCAACACGTAGCCTTAGTTACAAACTAGAGAAAGAATGGAAAAGAACTTCAACTTTTTTTTGTTGTACAACATTTATTTCCGCACTTTCCCGCCACATGTAACTTTTCGTTACCGCTATGACGTCCCTCACGTGTTCATCTTCTCAAACGTGCCCTTGAACATCATTCACGCCACGAATGTGATCGTCCTCTTTAACGTGTTCTTAATCATTTTTATAGGCTTGTTTTACTAGTGGCATCATTTTGCATGGATTTGCATATGTGTGTCCGTGCTCTGTTACATAATGTTGAGGATAAAAAAGAAATTGAATGTCGCCTGCCATCTTGAATCAGATTGTCACAGTGTATGGTGATGATTGTTCTCCCTATTTTGTTCTCGTGAATTAAAGTAGTTGACTATACTGCTATGGTTGTTGTTGTTGTTTAGTACACAAGAACTACAAAAACTTTGCCTCAGAATTGTTTGGTCTGCATAAAGTTCTGCGGTCCTAAATTGGCTCTTGCTTGGCACAAACGAAAAGATAGAGACGATTAGAGGACGACATATCCTGACGATGGTCTCTAGATTTTCACTATAGCCCTATTAGCCGGATTGTGGCTGTAATACTGTTGGATACCAGTCCTACCTTTCATGGGTGCCCCTGCTATGGACAGGAGTACAAGACGACATAACGTTGACACTACCACGATACAATTACTCCTATATACATACTATATTACATATGTAAGAGTTTGACTTTCCCGCCACATGTAACTTTTCGTTACCGCTATGACGTCCCTCACGTGTTCATCTTCATGTGTGTGTGTGTGTGTATGTGCACCTGTTGCATCTGCCACTGGGAAGATTTGTTGTCATTTAGACTCCAATAAACACCACTGGTTATTGCCAATGAGCAATCACTGATGATGATCTGTGTTAAAACTCCTAGTGAGTAAATAATAATATTGTACATTTTAGCTAAGCTTATGTTGTACTAATTCAAAATTTGATTAGTGCTAAAATGTATTGCAATTAAGTAAAACATATATGTTATAATTTGACAGCTTTAACTGACAAAAATTCAAACATACCATTATTAAGCACTAATATGCAGCGAGAGTAGCATGAATGAGATAGAAATGCCAACTTGTTCAGTGTACCATAATACTCGCTCACCAGTAAAAATAAGAAATGTGGTACATGTGAAAACCAACAAAATGAGACAAATTCAAGTGTAAGATGGGGTTTTTATTCCGGGTAAATAAATATGTATTTTTGCTAGCAGTGTATGGCAGTGAATCGTTAGGTGTAGGACATGTGCTGTGATATAAGGAAGTATTGGAATGACGCACGCCGTCTTGAATCACTAAGGGTCATATTGTCACAGTGTATGATGACAATGATTCCTCCTAGCCTGTTATCTTGATTCAATAAAAGAGTGTACTGTACTACCACCGTTGTTGTTTAGCACATCATACTTCTGTAAGGTTGCAGGTTCAGTCCTGGCACCGAAAGTAGCTAGGCCTAGCATTTATATATGTCAGACAAGGTTAATACGGAACACAGAAAGGAATAGCGGTTACATTAATGCAAAAGCAATGCTATTATCCTTACTCTGTAGATTTGGGGTTCTGAATTGACTCTTGCTTGTCACAGACGAAAAAACAGAGACGACCAGAGGATGGCAGATTCTAAAAGATTTTTTATTATAGCCCTGTTAGCCAGGTTGTAGCCATAATACTGTTGGATACTAGACATGCCCATTCTGGGTCAGTGACAGGATTTCCAGACAACATCGTTCTCACACTACCATGTTACCACTACCCCTGCCATGGCTAGGAAGGTTTGGACTTTAAGGAGTGCTGCTAATGTTGCATATTATGGGTTACCATGTGGTCTCATGATGATGGCTTGAACTCAAGCAGTGTATGGAAAATTAATCTTTCATACTAGTCGATTGGTCGATGATAGATGCTTGAAAATCGATAAAATTTCTGTCACATCGTTTAAATTGTCAAATGGTTAACTTTTTTTTTATAGGACCAAGTTTTAAACGAGCTACAAAACACTCGTTGATTATATATCTTCTGGCGCAGAGGTTAGACACAAGGTCAGGTAGAGATTATGAACATCCAGCACATTAGTGGAGTTATACTTTGGCTTACAAAAATACCTGAAAATGATCGTGTACATTTCTGAAGTGATTAGAAATAAACTAAAAATTAAGATTAAAATAATAATTGAAGATAAAGAAACAAAAATCCTAAAAATTGAAGATAAAAAAACTGAAGAGCACCATGTCTCAAACCAAAAGAAGAAAGACAACTGCCGAACTAATTATCGAAGACTTTCCGTGACTGACATTTTAATTTCCTCCTTGGAGGTTATACATGAGGTCAAATGGTCTTTTTAGAAATCAGCACACTAGCTTAGTATACTCTAATCTACAAAATGCCTGTCAGCATTCCCATGTAATACAAGGATTGTAACGTTACCCAACTCATTATACTCAGTTTCAGCCACAAAGGAGACAAAGACAAAGTATAAGAAATAACTCCAACTCGTTTTTTGGTTCTGTACAACGACATTTATTTCTTCAGCGTTACAACCGTGACGTCACATGATCTAGAACGTTCTTCAAGTCTCTCACGAGATTCTGAACTCTAGTCTGTCACAAGATATTTGTCTTTCTCTATTTTTATAGTCCTTTTTTCTCCACAAATGATGTCATTTCTAATGCATTTGCGTATGCGCATCTGTGCTTTGTCACAAGGGGACCCATCAGGCGATTAGCAATAAACTAACTCTTTTCAGAGAGGAAATAAATAAAGCTTGAAAGAATGGACTTCCTAGAACTACCCAAAACCATATTCCAAGGGCTACACCAGCCTGGTCCAGACTCTGGTAGAATTACTGTAGAAGACGTACCCTCGATTGGTATAACCTATCCAGAACTATGCCAGTTATATGCGCTTTCTACTTTACTATTCAAAATTCCTGTGCAATTGACTAATACAATGCCATCACAATAGTCTGTTTCAAGCAGTGATAAATGCTTTTAAATAAATTTGAATTTACTACCAGAAAACGCATTCTGGATCAGTATTTTCTTAAAGTATATTAAGTTGGTCATGACATTAGTTTCCTTACTATTTAAATAGCTGAATATGCAAAAGCAATTACAACAAGGTCTTTATGACTATTTTTCTGAAGTGAAAGTGTATCCCCAGATATTTGAGAATGGTGGAGGTGTTCTAAGAAATTGTAGCGCATAGTAAAGGAAGCACTGAAGTAAACCAAGAGACATTAGCGAAAATGATCTATGAACAAGGAGAAGAAAGGTTTGTAGTTGATAAGAAAGAATGGCAAAAAAGAAAGGAAAGCGAGTCAACCGTCGAATACAGAAAAAAATTGCAAGAAAAAAGAAAGAAAAGAAGGCAATGGGAAGTAGGCGGATAAAGGCAGCTGCAGAGCAAAGTTGTTCTTAAGCAATTGTGTGGAGATGTAAAAAGACTTAGGGACGAAATGAGGACAGCCATGAAAAGGAAAAAAAGGAAAAGAGAACAGTGCATGAAACAGTTGGTAAAAATCCATGTAAGTTTCGTAAGGGTTTTTCACAGAGTAAGAGTGGAAAGTTTGAATGTTCAAAGAAAGAAGTAGGAGAGCATTTTAAAACGACCAGAAAATATTACTACTAACACGTGGTATGAGTAAGCTAACAAAAGAAGGAGTAATTTTATCTGTAGTGATATAAAGAAAAAGGAAATTGATACTTTTGTCAGAAGAGTAAGATCGAAGAGTTCACAAGGCAATGATGAGATAAGCTACAATGTATAAAAGCACTACGAACGACTCCGACTAAAATTTTTTTTTACTGATAAGTGAGATGCGACAAACGAAAGATGTTGATAAACGATATAATAGTGTCTAACAGTATACTTACTCCAAAACAGGAACACACGAAAAATATAGGATGATTTTGGCTTAATATCACTACTAAAGTCAATGGAAACATTCCCAATAGTAATAAATTATATTCAAATACCTATGACCAGATCGGTACTTTTATCTCCAGCGCTTACTAGACGGTTAGATTTAACTAGTCCGTACTACACAGTCAGACATAGCCCTCATTACGCAGCCAGGCACAGTAGGCCTTACTACACAACTAAACACAGCTGGTCCTCATTATATGGCAAGACACAGTCAGTCCTTACTACACTGAGAAGCTTATATTTCATTGTAGAGTACAATATCAGTTAGTTCTCACTGCACGGCCAGACACAGCTAGTCCGTATTACACAGTCAGATGTAGGTAACTCCCACTACATGACCAGACACAGCTTGCTTTAACTACACAGCCATATATAACTAGCATTCAATACACGGTCTGACATAACTACTCTTTTATACACGGCCAGACACAACTCGACCTCATTACATGACTATACACTACCCTCACTACACGACCACAGCTAGCCCTCACTACTCGGCCAGTTAGCCATCACTACAAGGCCAAACACAGTTAGCCCTCAATACGCGGCCAGACACAGCAAAGGAGAATGCAATATCTGGAAAGAATTTTCCCATCCCTCAAATTGGAAGAGCAGTCATAATTGATACTATACAAACAACCTCTATTAAAAGATAATACAATAATAGGTTAAATATTTTTTTTTCATTAATTTAAAAATACCTTGTCACAAAAACATTATTTTTATGGCTCACTGCCTTGCCTTACGACGAAGATCCAAGTGTATATCTTTTCTCAGCATTCTAATGATATCAAACTGTTTAACAATAAAATATAACAATGCAAATTACAAATCTATATTACAGAATTTAATTTATCAGAAACTTTTATAAAATAAGTATGCAAATAAAGAATATAGCCGTTTGTAGGTGTTGACAGATTACTATATATACGTAAGTTCAAAATTTTATGTTATATCATAGAATTAAACGAGCATACGCTATTTTAATGTTAATATAGTTAGGACAATTAAAAAAAATCGCATTTAGTTATTTAGATTCAATTATGATTACTTACAAAATATGCGATTAAAAGGTCGTTTTTTTACTGTTTATTTCTATGAAAATAATATCTATTGTAAATATAAAACTGAACCAAATACGATAAATTAATAAGCACTAATAAATACTCAAAAAAGTAATATTGTGCTACATAGTTCAACAAAATAATAATAAACTTATGTTGGTAAGAGACAATCTTTAACTTATTCCTTCAGTTCAACGCCTCTTGGCAGACAATACACTTTTCCCCTATTTCTTTCGAATGTTCTGTTTTTTACATAACGTTTCTCTGAAATTTTCTTTGGTGAAGAAGCGATGCACGTTGAAATTACTACAAGTTCTTTCTCACACCATTATAAAAATAATCATATATTATCATAATAATGTTTGAACGAAGCTACATCAAAGGAAAATTACTCTAATATTCTAGTCCAAAGTTACTACATTGCCCATTTAAAAGTTAAATTTCGTGAATTTGGCCTTCTTTAAAAAGCAGTTCGGCCTTCAAAAATTGTATTTAAGCACAAGGGATATATATATATATATATATATATATATATATATATATATATACATATATATATATACATATATATATATACATATATATATACATATATATATATATATATATATATATATATATATATATATATATATATATATACACAATCTGTGAATCAGGAAGCGGTTTGACAAGACATTCAAAGATACATAATGCCTACTGAAGGCATGCCGACGGGAGAAAACTGGAATGCCGACGGGAGAGAACTTGAATACTTACATGAAGAGAACTTGAATGCTTACATGGAGAGAACTTGAATACTTACACGGAGAGAACTTGAATGCTTACATGGAGAGAACTTGAATACTTACATGGAGAGAACTTGAATGCTTACATGGAGAGAACTTGAATACTTACATGGAGAGAACTTGAATGCTTACATGGAGAGAACTTGAATGCTTACATGGAGAGAACTTGAATACTTACATGGAGAGAACATGAATGCTTACATGGAGAGAACTTGAATGCTTACACGGAGAGAACTTGAATACTTACATGGAGAGAACTTGAATGCTTACATGGAGAGAACTTGAATACTTACATGAAGAGAACATGAATGCTTACATGGAGAGAACTTGAATGCTTACATGGAGAGAACTTGAATGCTTACATGGAGAGAACTTGAATGCTTACATGGAGAGAACTTGAATACTTACATGGAGAGAACTTGAATACTTACATGGAGAGAACTTGAATGCTTACATGGAGAGAACATGAATGCTTACATGGAGAGAACTTGAATACTTACATGAAGAGAACATGAATGCTTACATGGAGAGAACTTGAATGCTTACATGGAGAGAACTTGAATGCTTACATGGAGAGAACTTGAATGCTTACATGGAGAGAACTTGAATGCTTACATGGAGAGAACTTGAATACTTACATGGAGAGAACTTGAATGCTTACATGGAGAGAACATGAATGCTTACATGGAGAGAACTTGAATGCTTACATGGAGAGAACTTGAATGCTTACATGGAGAGAACTTGAATGCTTACATGGAGAGAACTTGAATGCTTACATGGAGAGAACTTGAATACTTACATGAAGAGAACTTGAATGCTTACATGGAGAGAACTTGAATGCTTACATGGAGAGAACTTGAATGCTTACATAGAGAGAACTTGAATGCCTACTAAGACCTATCCTCGAGTATCCAATATCTATCTGTACAACACTAAGACTAACTGGGAAATGAACAAGCAGAGTATTATATAAATTATATTTATATTCACATTAGTTTGAATGACCATGTAAATTACGTGCCTTTAGTATGAAAAATATTAACATCTTCTTCCTCTGAAAATATTTATTCCTTCACTAACCGTTATTATTATTTTTCTTTTAATAAAATTAAAATTCCATTCACATATTTGTTTTATTTTAATAAGTTTGTAATTCAATGCAGCATTTTTCATTCTTTTTCTGTTTTAATGAATGCAGCTGTTGAACTATTTCTCTTTAACAGTGTCTAGCCGCTCCTAACTTATTCTCACCCTCTCCCTTCCACACCCTTTCTCTACATTCCTCTCCTTCCGATTTGTTCACCACTCTTCCTACCACTCCATTCCTTACCTCCCTATTTATGCCCCGTCTATTTATTTTTCATATTTCTGCTCTTTTATTCATGTTTGGAAGAGTTCATTTATTTTACTAAATCAGGGATAGCAGTTTTCAAGGTACTTTTAATGAAGAGTCAAAATCACACACACACACACACACACACACACACACACACATGTAATGTAAACTTTACTTATTCTGAGAAACATTTTTTTTACAAATAATTGTTCTGTCAATTCCAAGAACACAGGCTTTAATTATATATAAAATATCATTAATGTTCATTAAGAGAGTTCATCATTGTATAAAAAATCGACCAGACTAAAAAATTAAGAGACAACTAAACAGGTGCCTATAGAAACCACACACACACACACACACACACACACACACACACACACACATATATATATATTAGCAAGCTGTCCGGTCGTAAGGTATGCTTAAATATTATATTTTGATTCATACCGATTACGTATTTATTATTATTATAGAGACAATTCTCTATCGATTGTTATATAATATATATAATGAGATCCAAACAATATATATATATATATATATATATATATATATATATATATATATATATGTTATATAATATATAGTAATGAGACCCGACCCAAACAATATATATATATATATATATATATATATATATATATATATATATATATATATATAGTCTTGGAAGTTTTAAAAACTATATAAAAACTTATTTAATCTTTATATTTTTTATCATTCATTGGAACATATTTAGTCATTAGGTCGTCTAATAACCTTCGATCACTACATCAACTTGCTCTCTAAAATTCACAATATATATATATATATATATATATATATATATATATATATATATATAATATAAAGCTGAACGTCTGTGTGTGTGTGTCTGGTCACGAATAGTCTCCTATATGGTTGACTATTATAGAAAACTGATCACATATAATGATAGAAGATGTATCGAGACACAGGAAGGGGTATTTTTGACCTGGCATAATGATGATTCATTAAAATTGTGGGGTCTACGTACGCGCCTGGTCCACAAAGTATGGAAATAAAAAATTTCAAAATAAAAAAAAACGTTTACAAGTGTTTTTGATATAGATGTACATAAGAATACTTTGATAAGTATGTTTTAACTTAAATAGGGATGTTATAATAAAATTGTGGGGTCTGCGGTCGCGCCTTGCCTCCATAGAATGGAAATAGGCACAAACTTTAATAAAGACTTTTCATATCTATCTGCGTAAGTATACTTTGATAATTATGTTTCAGTTTGAAGAAATACGGTATAATAAAATTATGGGGTGTTCGTTCGCGCCTGACCTCCATAGTATGTAAATATGTCACGAAGTTTAACAAGGTTTTTTAATATAGATCCACAGAATATTGTGATAAGTGTTTCAGTGTGAACAGGTATGGTATAATAAGTTATTGGGTTTATCTATTTTTTAAATCATATTTGGCTTTGGTTTTGATACCCCCAAATTCGAAGCTTTCTCTTTACAACCCTTCCTTTTCATTTTTCATAACCTATCATACTTTCATAAATCAGAGTCCATTTGTAGGCTGTTTTTGAACCCAGTCAGCGATGGGTACAAGTATATAGTATATATATATATATATATATATATATATATATATATATATATATATATATATATATATATAATCAGCTGTCATCTCTTTATTAAATATTAATATGAAATAAAATGGAAGTGGAAGGACCTGGATACTCAACGTTTCGCCCGATTTATGCGGGCTTCTTCAAGAGGGATGGTCATTGACGAGAGAGTCGGAGGATTGGGGCTAATTATATATATATATTTTAGACTCCATTTTATCACCTCCTATTCTTATTTTTAGACACCATCTTTTAAGTTACTACGCTATTTTATCCCAATTCAATAATTTCTAATTAAAAAAAAAAAAATTCTTTCGTAATCTCGTGTCATTTTATTTACTTAATCTATCACCGCTATATTTCCAAACGCAATTTTTTAAAAAATCTCTACGATATTTTAACTTTTAGACGTAATCCACTACACTAGTTTACTCTAATTTTTTTTGTTTCTCATAAAATGTATATATATGTATATATGACATCTAATTTACACAAGGAAAACACGTTGCTCTCCCCCATCATTATATATAGCCCCAATCCTCCGACTCTCTCATCAATGACCATCCCTCTTGAAGAAGCCCGCATAAATCGGGCGAAAGGTTGAGTATCCAGGTCCTTCCACCTCCATTTTATTTCATATCGTCGGATTTAATCCAGCTCAACAATCATACTTTATTACTAATATATATATATATATATATATATATATATATATATATATATATTAGTAATAAAGCAGCTTTCCTTATATATGTAAAACAGCAGATTACAACTAAATTGTTTCAAGTTAATTTAATCACGTGGTTTTAGCTAAGAAAGTTATTAATCAACATTTTAGAATAAAAACATATTAGATCAACAAGCAAATACAATTCGAAAAATCAGCAAATTTTGTTTTTATTAAGTGGAATATCTTTTATTGAAAAATGTGGTAACAAATCGTTCTTCTTGAAATGGACTGTTGAATTCAATAATGCAAAGATAAACAAATAAAGAAGAATACAATAAAACACAGAAAATACTAAAAACAATACTAAAACTAAACAGATCATTTAAGCTTATGTATTATAGACTCAGCATTTTGTTCTGACCGTGCTGCTTTGTACAATTTTGTTTCTCTTTTCATGTATCCTTTTCGTAGACATTTTTATATTTTCTCCAGTGCAATTTATTTGGTTTCCTTTATTAAATTCTTCCTCCCTACAGGGTAAAGCTTGGTCGTTTATTCGTCACTTCAATCAAACCTTACAATTAGTTCTCTTCACGCTCTGAATAAATTTGTCGAATTCTAGAGAGATCTCATACGTAATTGAAACGTAATCCACCGTGGAATTTCTACAGGTTCAAACTAATACGAATAAATAATGTTAGTTTGTAGAATTTTTCATGCGTAAATAATCACTCTAATTTATTTTACGTCAACTTTGTTGTTCTGTTAAAAAAACATCGGCTTTTCTTTTTCTGTTAAATACAATTGTGGACCGACTATTCTGTACTATATAAGAAGAAAAATGTACTGAGGATGGTCTGATTAGATTAAAATACGTTTGAAGTTGGTTGTCAACCGACCCACGCAGTGAAACATGTGTGCGAATTTGTGTTTGGGTCTGACTGGTAAAACCAGCCCGACAAGATCTATTGCAATGACCTGAACCTATTCAAATCGATCTGAAGATGAATAAAAAACAAATCTGAACTCGTTTTGTATGCTTTTCTAATTTATTTACAAAACGCCTATTGGTGCCAAATTGATAATTAATACTTCTCTCTATTTAACGCTATAAAAGTATGGCCTTGGATTTTGACTGGTTGAATTCAAATAAATAAAAGCCGGTTGTAGCACAGTGAGTGTGGGAGAATGTTACTGCTTATTATGTTTTCAGTGATTGCAAATGAAAGATCTCATAAAAATACCAAGGTTGAAATGATTTTATTTTACCAACCAAGAAAATCTATAACTAATTATGTAAATTCGTATGCACCATCATAGTACAGCTATTGGGTAATTATCCACTTTACGAAGCACTTTCCAGCAACTCCAAGTCGGTATCTTCCGGTAATTTGCGTAAGCGATTGGAAGATGTCGAAATGATTAAGCAATCAGTTTTCGGAAGACGACACATTTCAATGAAAGCGTAAAATCCATTAAATCAAGAAGAAAAAAATAACGAGAATGGACTTCAACACGTGATATCACCGTGGAACCCTCTCCCGCTTTCCCATTCTATTTTGAAAGCCATTCTTAATATGAGGGAGGAGGTACGCTGCATTTTGAATTAATCGTTTAGCAGTCTTCGCTTCGAGATCTTCCGTCTGCTTATGTAATCTGCCGACGCGATGTAGCCGGAGATTGGGTCATAAACTGGATAAGTATAGACATTTATTTGCTGACTTCATTCTGTTGTTGATATTGGCTTTCTTGATTCATTACAGAATCGATTACTTATAAACTGGACCACGGAAACATTGTTAATATAACAAAGTGAAATTGGAATCGACTGGATTTGAACGTGGCACATTCGAAGATCACCTAATCTTTATTGTTTTTTTCACACCAAGTCGAGGATACATTCTCCACAATCAGTCCGACAGAGTATAGACAACTTGAGTTAGGTGGTCTTTTTGACTGTCGGGATGAGGTACAATTCTGCACAGTTTTAAAATTTACCATCTCCATTTGAGGGGTTAATTTTGTTTCTAATCATCGCCTGATGCGCTCTAACGGAGAAATACAGACGGAGTTGCGCAGACATTGTTTTTGTAGGTCAGAGCTCTGCCTCTTTGGCGTTGGGTTTTCAATCGCTATATTTCGACCTTGTGTAACATCTTTCCACGGTGGGAGGAAACTACTAGCATAGTACACCCAAGTCGTCAGTCTGTATCGTAATTCACTTCACCACCATAAACTCCCATCTACAATACGAAGCCCAATTTTGAGCCGTGTTTATGTAGATATTTTTTATTATTAAGACCTTAACAATGAGATGAGTAAGACCTAAACAATGAAATGAGAAAATGCACTTCAAGAACATTTTGTTTCTGATGTTTTTTTAGGTTAAGGTTGATAATTTTTAGGTATGCCTAATAAACGGCGAAAATAAAAGATACTGGACAATAGTCATTTGTTTATAAAATTTAAAATAAAAATGTTAAAGTATTTTTCATAAGCAGTTATTAAATAACAGTTCCCAAATACAAACATAAAATGATTTATGTTACACAAGGTATATCTTGTTTTAATATTTTTAAGCTTTGTTTCCATGTTATGAGGCCTTAACATAAACTATACTTACTTTGCTTAAATCAAGTATGGAGGGGAAAAACAGAAAACGACAACAACAACAACAACAAAAACAAAACGGAAAACAAAACAAAAATAAAACGCAGCAGCAAATAGAAAATTTTTACAAAAGATAAATAGCGGATTATATCATCACAAATCCTCTGTAAAAAAAATGGCTACACTTTGACAAACAAGTATTTAAAATATATTTTTATATAGAATTATAAAATTAAATGCTAGTATTTTCCAGCTAATTTCTCTTAAATTAAAAAACTATGTACTTTTGGTTACATTCATGTAATAATTATTGTAAAACACCTCTAAATAAATAAACATGTTAAAAAATTAAACTTAAGCTCACGATTAAAAAACACAAAAGAAAAAAAAGGGAAATATTTTGTTTTGAATAATGGAGTCAAGTTTTAAAATTCCTGTATATTTTATAATTTAAGCATTTTTTTTTTGTTATATATTTCTTTCATTGTAATCTCTTTTCAATGATATAAGATTTATTTTGGTGCATCAACTCAATTACGAGAAAACGTAGTTTTAGTTATGGGGAGGTAACTGGATGTATGTGGATTTGTGAGTAATGCGCGAAATAAAAACTTAGAAAGAACCCATTTTACCTCTTAAATTTAAAGTAAACTTTTATCTAAATAAATATATTAGTTTAATGATGTAGAATATTATGAGAGGATTGAAAATGATTACTGAAATGAACAAATTTTGATTTCATATGGAGATGATCAACCATCTGCTGGCATTAGATTTTAAATACGGCATAATCATGTTGAAACACCGGTTTCCGTCGGATCACCGAAGTTAAGCAACGTTGAGCCTGGTCATTATTAAAATGGGTGACCAATTTGGGAAATCCAGGTGCTGTATGTAGGAGGACGTCGACACCTCCCTGCAAAAAAGTTGCAAAAACCTAACGTCGTCATCTCCCCTAACGGAGATATACATGCGACTAGGAATCGCTTGTGAATTTCATACTCCCATGAAACTTCCTCCTTCGGAGGAAGCCGGTTAAACCCTGAATAGGGTTGGTGCTTACTGCACACACATTAGATTTTAAGACGGCCATTTTGTAATCTGCTGTGACACAATCCCGTGTTAATGTGTTCCACAAATGAGAAGTTCTTGGAAAAACACTTTATTCATGGAAATTCCGCATGTGATAAACATTCTATGTGTTCCACATGTGATAAACATTCTATGTGTTCCGCATGTGATAAACATTCTATGTATACCGCATGTGATAAACACTGTATTGTGTTTTTTTTTATAAACCCGTGTTATTCTAGTTAGGAGAGACGTGTATCTAGAAAGATACGTCAAAGTTACAAATAGAAACATTTGCTTTTGTCAAAAAATATAAAATATTGAAGTTAAGCAAATCCGAAAATTATACAAATGTTAGCAGAAAATGAGGCTTACCTGTAAAGAAGTAATCTTTTATGGAAATCGCCCCAGACAAGGCATGTAAGTCACTTTATATTGGACATATACACACGCATACAAGAACTTCAATGGAACATTCGAATATCTATGTATTTCATACAGAGATTTAGTGTTAGCTTCTAAGGAAGAGTGGCCCTTGATTTCTGAGAACTATGACTGAAATAAAATTAAACAAAAGTGAAATAGCAACAAGTGCAGGTTCTGCCATACAGAAGTAGAGGGTGTGAACCACCTGATATTTAACTGTATGGTTCTGCTGGGTGACAGCTACTACACGATACGACACAAAAAAGTGTGTAAATATCTCCACTAGACGATCCGTAAAAAGTTGAATATCGAATAAAGCAGCATGTCCTGGGAACATATACCAGAAAGAACAGTCTGAAATAAGCCACACAGCATCCACTAATACCATGTAATTTCTACAGTTACATACCTAATTAATTTGAAGTTTTTAAAAGATTAAAGTGTAGTATCTCTTCTGATACTACACTTTATTTTGCTTGTCATCGGTCAGTGAAACAGAACCCTTTCTATACGTAGGCAATTTTTTTTTCAACTCAGAGTTCCCCTTTTTGGGGAGCAAAGTTGCCCCACATTAAAAACCGACGTTGTATGTTACTCTGCTTCGTGGGGTGACAAACAAATAAGAACACTCCAAGTCAGAAGGAATTAGAATCTGCTATTTTCCTGGCTTAGACTAAAGGTCGCATGCATTTATTGAAAAAAAAAGAAGGCTTTTATTTAATCTGCTAAACAAATGTATGAACATTTTTTAACATTGCAGAATGCGAAAAACTGTTAGAAGCATTTTCATTTATTTCGCTGCCATGACATTCTGCCAATAACTCTGCACTGACATTCAACCAGCGAAACTAGAAATTGGATATACATTAAATTAAAATGAGAATCACTGTACGATATAAAAATGTCATCATTGTTGTTGTTGGTTGATTTCTGTTGTGATATATATATATATATATATATATATATATATATATACATATATATATATAAAGAGAGAGAGAGAGAGAGAGAGAGAGAGAGAGAGAGAGAGAGAGAGAGAGAGAGAATTAATACCCTCTGAAAGGTTACCTGCACAAGTCTAGTGGTAATGAATCCGAGATGACGAAAAGAAATGTCGGAGTAAGCGGAAAATACTAGTGTTATTTAGTTTTCCTTCTATGAGAACAATCGCCGTACTAAGCTTTGGACATTTAGTCTTAATATCCATTCATCACAACTAGAGTTGGGTAAATATTCATACCTCTCTCAAGTGTATTCAAGAAATCAAGTTTATAACTACTTCAAAACTTAATACAACTTGCATTCTCAAATAATATCTTAAATTTATAGTGACATTTTTACTAAAACTATTAGTGATATATGATGTTCGTGATATGGGGAGCCTGCAGTATGATTCTCTTCTGCTTGTTCTGTCTTTTCTAAAAGTACATTTCCTCAAGCGTTCTTCAATGTGTGCACATTCAGCAATCGTGCCCTCTTTGTGGTTTGCAGTACACCATGAAATCTGTTTCGGATTAGATTTTCCCACGACTCAGAATATAAACCGAACTGTCTGAAGGATACTTTCAAGCTGTTCCTGAACCATTTTCACTGTTTTACTACGGTTATTTTTCATTTGGAAAGCTCCATGTAAAAAAGCTGTTTTAATATCAATAGATATTAATCTAATATTTAATAGGCTATATGTCTGTCGATCTGTCTGTCTGTCGGTCGGTCGGTCTGTCGGTCGGTCTGTCTGCCTGTCTGTCGGTCTGTCTGTTTCAATATTTTCAAACTCTATCTCCTCCGAAACTAAAAATCGTAGAGCGGCGCCAGAGGCCTCAAATGATTGGATTCTTTACAGGCTGTTCTTTTATGGGTCTTTAGATGGTTAAAATTGTTTTTAAGAGGTCAAAAACAGGTGAAAATTGAAAAAAGACGTTAAAAATTTTGTATATTCATCGTAGTTTATTTTTAATTTTTAATTTTTAATCGACTTATGTGTTACGTTGATACAGTCGGTTTCGATTCTAGCTGATTACACTTAAATACTTTTTTCCACTTTTGAAATCACGCTTCTATAATCTGAACAAATTAAAATATCATACTTAAGCGTATTTTACGCTCTGACAAAGCCGAGCACCCCCATCCCACCCCACTAGGTAGTATGCATATATAACTTTAAAACAACTCTTATAGTCGGCTATAATTGGAGCATTGAAGTTAAGCAAAGTTGAACTTGGCCAGTATTTAGATGGTTAATATTTAGCAATAGTAGGTTAGGCTACACTCTCAAGCCCGAGTAGAGTAACTAGTATAGTAAATGAAAAATCTTAAACCAGTTTCATTCAATTTGTACAGAATTACTTGAAGATGCCTTTGATTTCTCTTTTCAATTAGACATACTGGATATTGGGAGAAGTACAGACTCTTCACTATAAACCACTCGTTGCACAAACATCATTTCAAGAGGTTTCCATCATCATAAATACAGGAGAAAAATATATGTTTCATAAGTAACTCTAAAACGGTATTTGGGATTTAATTTTTGTCATTACAGTTATAATTTATCATACGGCGTTTGGATGCTTCATCTAGTAGAAGATAGTCACATGCTTAGTATATACACGAAAAGGTCTTGTCTAAAAGTTAAGCGTATACAAATCCATAGGACAGATATATATGAAGGAGCACATTCTGTTTGGTAAAGCTGTATGTAGTCCACACACACACACACACACACACACACACACACACACACACACACACACACACACACACACACACACACACACACAATAACGAGGAAATAATCGGTTATAATCAAAATTGTTTGCTCTTTTTGACTTCCGGTTTCTGCTGTCCATTTATTTGGATAATTAGACATCGTCAAGGGAACAAGAAAGCTATCTTTAACACGAGAAAGGGGAGTGATTTCATGCGCATGAAAGAAAGATAATCATAAATCAGAAGAAACTATATCTTGTTTGTCATTGTCATTCGTCTGCGGAACAGAAACCAGAAACCAAAAAGAACAGACAATCTTAACTATAACCCAATAATCTGCTATGGATATATTTTATTCTTGGAACTAATTTATACAATGCATGTAAAAAAGAAAGAAAAAAAAGAAAGCCTTGAACTGGTGGCCTTGTGCAAACAAAAACAATAACAACATGATAATTGCTTTTAAGAAAGGATGCGAACATGGAGTTACGGAGTACGCAAGCGAAATCACGAACTTATTTAAAAGTCAAGTGATGGTGTCGTTGAGCAAGTGCGCATTAAAAAAGGAATTATTTAGAACTGTCTCCATTTTCTCCAATGACAGAGCAGTTCTGACATTGAAATCCATGTTCACCCGGTTTCCCTTAAGCGAAAAACACAACAGCGATGGTAGATTTAAAAACGCAACGCATATAAATAAGTTTATTTAGGCAATACTGAGTTACAAATTATTTTTTCGCCCTTTACTGAAAACTGATTTTCAACAATCCAGCCAGCGTTATACACTCTTTCCGATTATACTATATTCGATTAAACAGATTTCTAATGCTTAAAAAACGTTTCAGAAAAGTAACGCAGTAAATAAACGTATGTTAAAACGCAGTAAATAAACGTATGTTAAAATAAAAGAGCTTCACTAAAATATGAAACTCAAGTTTGGTATTCTTTGTTGCTTAAATTAAACGTTGCTTGAAAAGTTTATTAAAAAAAAATTCGTTGTTAAAAATCAGTGTAGCATTTAATGATATTCAAGTTTATTGAACTGAAACGTTTCGTCTGATAAGTGAAAGTTTATAAAGAACATGACAAATGCTTGTGTTGTTTAAGGCAAGTGAGTTTGTGAATGTCGAAAGTACAGACATGTTTTGTCGTCTCGAGATTTTTTCATGAAATATCAAATTGCTGTTATTACTCATGTGGAGTTGTCGATCCTCTTCAAAGATGTATTCAACAAATGTAACTGGCGAACGTGATGAGTCAGATCGAGTGATGGAAATCGTATCAACTTACATTATCGCTGTCATAAAAAGCGGCTTGCCTAGCTCATAGAATCTCAACGTGAAAAAGAACACGTTGAAAAGAGAGTATTAATACGTATCGACTACGCGTAACCGGTGTGCTTTAGCGTCTATAAAAGACTAAGCTTGATGGAAGTAGAGCTTGATGGAAGTAGAGCTTGATGGAAGTAGAGAGTAGGCGTTTTAGCATTCGAAGGGATAAGATTATTGTGCGATAAAAACTGATATTTAAAACAGTGTCGATGGAGAAAGGTTCAGTACGCGTTTATAGTCAAGTGACAAATGTTTTCACATTGAACACGTCGTTGTCAGAAAACGCCTACGTGATAAAAATTCAAGTAGTAAACACGTTTTTGCATTGAATACAGAGCAAAGTACACCACGCAACGAAGTTTCAGTGGCTAGCCTGCTGTTTCCGTCTTTTCTCTTTTTTTTTCCTTTTTTATTCCCTCACCAGATTTGAATGAATTCATGCATCATTTGATTATTTAGAGAAGTATGGTACTCCTGTCTCCATCACTATTACAATATCTGCTGATCAATGCGGAGCATACATGAGAAATGATCAATTAATCAGTAGAAAAAACATTGCTAAGGACAGATACATGAAAACTAGATGTTTGTTGATCATTGATCATTTAGACTTGGAACTTCCATATATTTTTTACTTCCTAAAATGCCCAGCCGCAGAGATATCTCTCTTCAAAATCCAAAAGTAATTGGCCATTATGACTGCATACCTGGTCTTTATCTCTTTCATATCTTTATGAAATATCCCCTCTTCTCGTCGCTCATTGCCCCAGATTAGGAAACCGATCCATATGTGAGAATAGGTAGTGTATTTTGGTATTAATGTTGCATCCAAGGTTTTTTTTTTAGTGAGGAGTTCTGCATAGTTGCTGGCCTTGTTGTTGTCAAAGGAGTTTCTAACGACTAAGACAAATGCTTTCCATGCTTCCAGTTCGATTTTGTTTATTGAATTTTTAAGCTCTGGATCTGATGAGCTGACGTAGTTGAGATCAGTCAAAGATGCCAGCTTTCAACTTCTGCATGGTCACTCCTGGAAAAGCATGACATAGATGAGTCAAACAGTCGCCATCCTTGTCCAGAGCTTTCGTGAACTGATTCCTCAATCCAAGCTCATATGTCCACCAAAGGTATATTGATGTCCTTTGATCTGCTAATCCAAATTCCTTCCGCACAGACCACTTCTTCGTGTAATGCTGAACTTGATCCAGAACGCGCGGGTACTTGGTGAATCCGGATGTTGTCCAAATAAATGGTTCACTATTCTTAAGTCAAGACGGATAATCCATTCATACTGACAATAATGTTCTCCAGCAGATACTTCACCGCTTCATACTTCTCCTCTTGTGTAGTAGAGTAAACTGGTTGATTGGCCAAATAAAGACTTTCATGGATAATAACCATCGTGTATCAGAACGGTTTTTAATGATCTCTTGCTGCTGTCAATAAAGTTTCCAATCTTCAGGCTGGTACTGTGGAAATTCAAGAATGTACAGAAGCTGTGCAATATCTGTACAGTACACTGAGTATTTCTCTTCAGAGAAAAACACGGTATTTTTTATGTCTGTTTCATAGGTGACGAGAACACCGTTAGAAAGGAATTTTTTTCAGTCTTGATGCCAACAGTTCGGCGGATTACTTTGGCAAGCTGAGGTTGCGTACAAGCTTATTTAGCTTCTTCTGGGAAAAGAGATGCGGAGCGTCATTGGTATCATCGCTAGGATTCACCTCTTTTAAAATTGTTTTTCACACTGGGTAATTCTTTGTCACTTATCTATTCTACAAAGACAAGTACTGCGATTTCATTACAGTTGCAGGACGACGTGCTGATTCAAAATAACTTATGGCTGCTTTGTTTTTGTTGTTGATCTCAGTCAAATTAAAATAATGATCACTAACAGATTTTTTCGTCTCTCTTCAAACCATAGGAATTCCTAACTTCAGTCTGTTCTTCTTTTTATAGATTCAGCGATGAAGATACTCGATGCATTTCTTGCAGTCAATATGAGGCTCCTAAGTTTTATCCTGATAACCAAGTTTTATGCGTAGGACCCACAGTGTATTCGCCAGAAATAAAGCAGAATACATCCGCTTTATTTCTGCGAGATCTTCTGGACGAATCCATATAATTTATCTGAAAATAGAAAATAAAATGTTAGTCAGTTCTTGCAAGCCCGTTATATATCATAAAGAAACAAGGAATCATCATATAAGTATCGCAGGCGACGAAAGCAACAGTAAAAACAATATTTGGCAATAGAACACAAAGTTGACCTGATTAAACAAAATAAATATTATTTTTTATTCAATGCATCAAAATTGTCTAAAATGGGTTAAAATGTTTTTTGGTTGATTATCTGTGTTATGATTTCTGTTTTGATTTCTCTTCAGATGAGATCCATAGAAAGGCAAGCTATGTTCAAAACCTCTAAAAATGGACAAAATATATAACGTACTAGCAACAGTATGATACACAAGGAAATTAACAATAAAATAGTACAGAATATATTTGCTGAAGACTCGCTTCGTGTACAATTGCCAAGAAGACGATCATTAGTCAGTTCATCCCCAAACCCTCAAATTCTCTCAATACAGACCAATAAGTCTTCTCTGTGTTATGAGTAAGTTACTGGAATCAATATTAAATAGAGAAATAGTCAACCACCTCAGCAGGAATAACCTTCTTAGTGACACACAATATGGTTTCCGCTCTGCAAGATCTACCGCAGATGTGCTGACGGTTATATCCCACAGGATTAGTGAATCTCTTGACAAAGGCTTCCTTTCTAGGGCAATTGCTCTTGACATATCAAAGGCCTTTGACAAAGTATGGCATAAGGGTCTACTTCACAAGATTTCCAGCTACGGTATAACTGAAAATGTTTTCTCAATCATTAAATCATTTCTCTCCGATAGGCTCATAAGAGTAGTGGTCGATGGACAAAAATCGGAGGCCTGCAATATAAATGCTGGAGTCCCTCAGGGGTCAATCCTGGGCCCAACTCTTTTCCTGATCTACATCAATGACCTCCCTAAACACATACTTAAATCATTCGTTGACATCTATGCTGATGACACGACCATCTACGGCAACACATCAAAGGCTGTAAATGACGAAGTTCTCTCGGATTCTCTCTCCTCTGATCTCGAGCGCGTGGTTCAGTGGGGGAAGATGTGGCTAGTTACCTTTAATGCATCTAAAACCAAACTCCTATCCTTACATCATCAACGCTCTGATCCCCAGCTGGCATCAATTGTGATGGATGGCTCTCGTCTGGGTGAGGCCCCGTGTTTTGACAAGCTTCTGGGTTTGACCTTTACTCCTGATCTGAAATGGAACACGTACATCAAGTCTGTTGCCAAGGTCGCAGGAAAGATGATGGGATCCTGCTACCGCTCCAGAAGATATCTCACTACTGATGCAATTCTCTATCTATATAAAAGCCAAGTACGGCCAAGGATGGAATACTGTTGCCATATCTGGGCAGGAGCTGCCAAAAACAGCCTATCATGCCTTGACAGAGTACAAAATAGACTTCGTGGTTTAGTGGGGGATGCCCTTTTCTCTACCCTGCAACCCCTCTCCCACAGAAGAGACGTTGCGAGCCTATCCTTGTTTTATCGTTATTTTTATGGCAGGTGCTCGTCTGAACTCCAATCCCTGGTCCCCCCTCGCCAAACTTTCACGAAAAACACCCGTCTAGCTGAATCCACTGTGAAAAATTTCCCCCACTCTATATCTGTGCCTAAATCAAAACGCGGATTTCATGAGCAAAGCTTCTTTCTTAAAACTGCACGCCTGTGGAACTCTGTTCCGTCTGCCTGCTTCCCTCCGGACTACAACTTGGATGTCTTCAAGTCTAATGTTAACAAATTCCTAATGAACCGCCCCCCTAATTAAACACTTCATAAAATCTCCTCACTAACGTGATGTACTTGCAATAACCCTTATCTCTGAGTGGCTTCCGGGCCTTGATAAGTGGTGATCACTGTGTAAAAAAAAAAAAAAAAAACCCAACTTAATGGGTTAAAGTGAAAAATATACTATATCACGATTTCCGATTTTCAAACCGGAAGACGGCTCAACAAGTATTTGTTCACATTGGGCTTGAAACGACTATGTTGCAATCAGCTAGGAAGCAGTTCCGCGGCACTGTGTTCTACAGATAGATAGTTTTTGGAAAGAAACCTTGCTCATGAACGTTTCTGTTTATTTTAGGTACACAAACGAAGAAAGGAGACTTATTTTTAGTGGTTGCAGGAACACGAGATTTTGTTGTAAATATTTTGCAAGGAGAAACCATCGATTATTGCTCAGTCGAGCATCCAACATCGAAATAACGACAGAGCATAGAAAGACTAGCAACCTCTCTTCTGTGAGAAAGAGGTTTTAGGGTAAAAGAAGAAGACACCTCCGCTGAGGCGCTGTCAGCTGGAACAGAAACACGAACTGAGAATGCCTTTCTTCTATTCATACGAAAGCTACAGTGGTACATTTTTGCTGGTGTTGCAATAACTGACTTCTCCCTGGAATGAAAACCTCCTCAAAAGATAGACTTAAATTATGTGGTACTTCAGAATCAAGTCTCCTCTCATGCGACGTTGTTAAAGTGAGAGCACATTTAGACTTTAAGACCATTGTCTGTAGGTAACTCACTCATATCCTTCACTCATTGACTAAACTTGCTTTACTGTGTCAATTCAGTATTTTGTAAATCTATTATTAAACGCTCAGGTCGATTTACCTTGGTGGATTTCTATGTTAGAGACACATACTTTTTAGTTTGTCTTTATATATAACATCAGCTACATCTCTCAATGCTATTGTACAACTGGAGAAATGATAAAGATAATCCACTAAGATTTTTCAATGAATTCTACAATTCGTATAGACGTTAGACAAGGATCCCACATAAAATCTAAACTATTACTTGACGTCCTTTTGGTCTTTATTTTTCTTTGTGACGGCATATCTACAGGGATATTGGCTGAACAAATGATACTGCACTGATCATTTTGGCAACGAATTTTCTGAACTTATCCACCACAAAGACATGAAAGGACGACAAACATTGCTAATGTAGCAAGAAACAACATTACTATCTATCTCAAACCATCTTACAACATGTGGAACAAGCCGCGCGTGCGTAGTCCTCCTCTGGTGCTGTCTTTGACATGATGCCACAAAAATAGTGAAGAAATGATGAATGTGAGAAGTGTGCCGGGCCAACGTTGCCTTCACATTTTCGCCAAGTTTCAGAAAAATCTAATGGATGGGGCAAAAGTTATGGGGTAAAAAGTGCCATTTTTTCAATTTTGAGGCATTTGTGATCCTCTTTTGAGCACTAGGAACGCCAAATCCTAGTGAAAATGGACAAACAGTGCAGTTTCACGCCTTAAGACATATATATTTGAATTCAGCACTATGGGAAACCACTATATGAACATACATATCAAGTTTTTGAGTAATATGAAAAAAGGGCCCCAAAAAGGCATGTTTTTTAGCCCTAAAAGTCCTAGAGAAATGCGAACCAGAATTTTGCCAGGGTCATCCATACTGGATTTATATTAAGAACAATGGCATCCACATGCTGGACAAGTTTCAGGAAAATCTAATGGATGGATCAAACGCTATGGAGCAGAAAGTGTCATTTTGGACCATTTTGGGGCATTGTTGACCTCTTTGGAGCCCCCCGGACGCCGAATTCGACTGTAAATATAAAGCGGTGCAATTTCAGGCGTTGACACATGTATATTTGAGTTGACCAACCTGAAAAAACACTATATAGTCAGACATATCAAGTTTTTGTTGAGAAATATGAAAAAAATAGCCACAAAAAGGAGCTTTTTTAGCATTGAAAGTCCCCGGGGACTCGAACCAGAATACTGGATTCATATTAAAAACAATGGGCTCCACATTTTGGCCAAGGTTCAGAAAAATCTAATGGATCGATCAAAAGTTATGGGGAAAAAGTGTAACTTTTGGCCATTTTGGGGGCATTTTTGACCTTTTTTGAGCCCCTGGAGACGCAACGGGAATTTTAGCATAAAAATTGTTTTACGGTGCACATCTATTTAATAAAATACAATTTGTGGCAGAATTTCAGGAAAAACTAATGGATGGTTATCTGGCAATCGTCCGCAATAACGAACGGACGCACGGACGCACGGACGCCATTGAAAACACAGGTCCCTCTCCGATAAATCGGATGATTAATACAAGGTTTTTCAATATCAAATTCTTCAATGAGTGTTAAGCTAACACTTAAAAAAATAAGAGCTGCTGTAAGTCTCAGTTGGGATATTGTACTAGATTAGCTAAAATTAAATATGCCCTCTTTGATTACGGTCGACCAAACGCAAGTATGGACGTTGTACATATTTCATAGTGCTTGCATCAAATAAATGGTCTATTTCGGTTGTAACGAACTCATCAAAGTTTACTGGTTTCAAACGCCTGCTGATGTCAATGAAATTTTAATCTTTGACTTCCTCCTTCCATCATCGCCGTTTCTGGAATTCAACATTTTCAAATTGCAAGTTTCGAATTCAAATCATGGGATTCACGCATTACATCTGATCTTACAACGTATTTAATGCAGACACACATTTTAAGTGCAAATCCAATAGAATAAAAATATATTACATGTTTTAACTAATGATTATTAGATCACAATGTACCACATAGAAAATATACTTTATAGTTTTCTATAAAGAACATATCTAGCTCTTAATGCACCTTTCTTAAAAAGTTGATTGAATCTCTGGATTAATTTCGCCAATAAGATGCAGTGCTCTATTAGGGAATCAGACAATATCAGACAAGAGCAAAGAATTTACCAGTAAATTGAAACATCCCCTTTATTTCTAAATAGAAATAATACTACTGCCACATTTAGGAATATGCAGCACAGAACAAGTTGCCTTCACTCATTTAACAGAGTAAAAAATCGATTACGAAATCTAGTTGGCTGATCTCTTTTTCTTTTCTTTCCCACAACCCCTTTCTTACAAAACATTCGCAGCAAGAACTCGTTTACTACTACAAGTCTTTCCTTTCTCCTAGTATTGTAAAATGATAAAAAATGGGATCGAACTCATTCATGGACATTCAGATTTTGCAAAATTTAAAAACTCAAACAATAAATATAAATGAACAATAATTATTCTCTAAATTTTAGTTTATTAGAAATATTGTAAAGGGATTTAATAAGCATAATATGAACCTAACATCCAATATGCAAATTCAAATATTTCAGATTTATATTGAATTTGGTCGATAATTATTAGACACTAATTACGCAAGATTCTCTGAACTTATATTTCTTAATAATAAGTAATAAGAAGTGTAAGCCTTTAATTTTAGACAATTTCTAGAATAAAATAACACAATAAAATTTGATCAAAATTTATATAAGGATTCTAGACATAAGGTTTCGTAGCATTATATCCTGATATTAATCTTCGTTACAGGACATAAAAGTGGTGCAAAGTTGTCATGTTCAGGGAAGTTTACTCGTAATGGGACGAGTATACTTTTAGTTTGCAAATAAAATAAAACAAGGAAGGACTAAAAAGATATTTTATCGGGAAATCATAAAGTAATTCCTACTTCAGGACCGTTTAATAACAACGCATGTTTTTTTTTTTTTAATTATAACATTTTAGAAGTGAACCGAGTTTTACTTTAAATGCTTCACGGTAATATGAAGAAAGAGGTTGAGCAAACATTGAAGAAATTTCCACTTGTTAAGTTGGCTGTGGGTGTTCAACTCCTACACAGATCGCAAAATACCGATCAAGCTACATTTGACCCATTTTATATAAGCAGACATTTTTTTTGTATTTTCGTTACAGCGAAAAGAACACACAAATTCTTCAAATAGTTCTTTTAATACACACCTTTTCACAGATATGATACATAATAGAAGTGTCTGTTTATGTATTTAACAGAAGAGAAAGAAATGAAATGTTAATGTTTGGCAGTTAACGTTGTATTTTTTGTATTAATATTTCAATGCAATGAAGGTACAAGCGAGCAAAAACGAAGGCATATCGATGGAAAGTAACAAGTTTAAAACGAGAATATATATATAAGACTAGCATATATATGCTTTTCACGCTCGCATGGTTTAGTAAGGAAGGATAGGATCGTGAGGGAACGAACACAAAGTACACTACCGCTAAAAAAGGGAAATAATACTCGGAAAGATGGTACCATGACAACGAACATATACTTCACCAGTCTTCTCAATAAAGAAGGTACCGCATAGAAATATGGTATCATGACCACAGAAAAGATACTAAACTACACTCTCTCCGAATTCAGCATTAAAGGTAGCAAAATTAATGGAAGAAAACCCAATCTCCATTAATAAAAAGGTACAATAGTACATTTAAATGAAATAATAGTATAGTTTTGGGACCTACAAGTATACCAAATCTCCATTAATAGTAGCGAAGGACAATCGTACACTAAACAGACGAGATTGTATAGTTTCGAGTTCAAATAGACAGAACCCAATCCTCATTAATAATAAATAAGAACAATAGTACAATTAAGAGAAGTCATAATATGGTTTCTAGTTTAGTCAGACAAGTTTCTAAATGCCATCCTAACCTAAGTGAGCTATGAAGTCAAAATCTCCTTTAAAATTTTATGATGAAATTTATATCATATGTATAGAAATTAATATATAAATATATTATCATAAACCCCGAACTTTTACCTTACCCTCTACGAGCCGAATATCTACATGCACCCACCTCTAAGTGGCTCGTGAGAACAAACCCCCCTAAATACTTCAAATACGTATAATCGATTTTTCTTTAAATAAAATTTTATAAAATTAAAAAATAAATTTTTCTTTTCTTTTGATATAACAAAAGTAAAGTAAGTAAAGAAATTTGGTACATTTAGTACGCACCCTCTTTTCGTTTGTCTATCTCTCCCTCTATAACTCTCTTTATACGTAGATCTCTCTCCTTGTTTTTCACCACTTATCAAGGCCCGAAAGCTACTCGAGGATAAGAGTTAATAAATGTAAAATATCTATCTGTATGTGTGCATGCCTATCTCTAAAACCAACGACAAACAAAAGGGTGTACCTTAAATATAAACGTATTCATATGTACAATTTGTCTGTGAACGCAGTGAAAGTAATTCTGTGTCTTTAGCTGCTTTTTAAAGAAGCTGACACATTTCTGATATATGATACAATAAAATTAATTATAAGTGTTAGTTTCAGAGTATTAGCTTATATGAGTAGCTAAGTTTGTAAGACGTTTAAATAATATCATCAAGATTGCTTTTAAAATTGACTCTACTTAATATGATGCTATCCCACACTCCAAGCCCGGCAACAACGGATAGTAGTGCAAATATATTGTCTATATAAGACTAAATGTCTGCGGGTATATGTGTGTAAATGATGTTTGTATGTTCCCTAAAAAATAAGTTACACAATTTACATAAAATCTACTGAGAAAAACAATAGAAATCTTATCGAATCTTTAAGTGCCCCCTTAAGGAGGTTTTGAGGGATAACATCTTTACAACTGCTAATATATCTTATATTTATGAAATTTAAAGCTATATATGTAAATAATTAGGGGAAAGACAATGGAAGTAGTCGAAATGTCCAATCTTACCAAAGGGATCTATGGCGGCCGAACTTTCTTTAAAATTTAACATATATCACAGTTTGATGAAATTTATATCATATGTATAAAATTATTTTAGGAAAATAATAGAAGTCTCGAATCTCTACCCCTCCATATATGCGTAATATGTACGTAAATAAGTTATCTACAGAAAAAATATTTAAAACTTCAAATACCTGTATCTGATTTTTAGAAGAGTTATTGTAAAAGTCAACCGAATAAATGTATGAATTGTTTAGTTGGAAAAATATCAGCTAAAAACAAAGTGTGATATGAAATCAAAGAATATATATATGTATATAATAAAACGTAAACGAAAACTTTTGGTATATTTGGTACAGGAAACCTCACTATCTATCTGTCTGCGTTTGTTTTTCTCTCTCTCTTTCTCTGCTTCGCTCTCTATCGCTGTATATATACCTAGAGTGCCTCAAAATTTATTTTTCTACGTAATCACTACTAATCTTAATACACTTTTACCAAGAATCCAATGATGCGTCTCCGCTTCTGACAAGGGGTTGCTTTCTTAGATTTTAACACCGTAACTATCTGCAACAAAGAGATAAAACTTTCAAGTGAAGAATGCATAAGTTCAGTCATCATAACAATGCAATTTGTAATCCCCTCTGATTCATTCAGGCGGAATAGAAACATAAGATGTATAACTTTTGGAACGACCTTTGTACAATAAAGGAGAACACTAGACCTCTTCAAAATTGACCTTTTTCTTCAAACATATGGAAACTGATATTATTCCTATTCTCCAAGGTCTAAATTAGCTAAATATACCAGTTATTGTGATCTCGGACCTTGGCTATGCCTGCCTCAAGAGCCATGTAATTTTATTGTTGACGTTTTTCAAAAACGCTGCAAAATTTGGGATATTATGTCCTTATTTTCATTGTAGCTTTCCAGAGGTTGATGCTATAGCATTGAAAGTGGTACCAAATGAAAGCTAATAAAATTTTCTTGCATATGGTAGTAAACAGATGAACATCTGTGTTAATTTTAACTAATTTTAATGCACAAACATATATATTTTTTATGCTTGGAAAGGATGCCATCATATAATACATATCTTTATCTAAAAATGTTACTCTTAATGCATGTATATAATTTATTATCACTAAGTATGTTTTATCTCTTCATTTCAGATTGTAAGTTAAAGCTGATTTGTTAAGATTTGTGAACTGCTGACAACATGGCATCTGGAAGGCAACTACGCTGTGGAAAAGTGGTCAGCGATACAAGTGAACGGGATGAACCAACTGAAAAGAGAAGAAAGGTGGCAACTCCTGTCACAAGGTCATTCAGTTATGTGTATCTCATTGGGCAACCCAGCTCCAGCATCAGGGGCTCTCAACTTCCTACTAATCGCCATGTATTCCAGTATTTCCTGCATTTGAGGAATGATAATCCCAACAGTGACAATAGGTCTTTAGTCCATGATACAGTGGATGTCGTTTTGCCATTCTGGAATATGGCAAGGATTAAAACACTAACTAGACCAAATGCAGTCAACCGTTTCATGATCCTCCATGAAAAGTACAGGAAAATTATTAAAAACAAGGGAAGGAATAACAAACCAGAGGAAGAGAAACAAGCTAACTTTCTGAAGGACTTAGACAAGTTATTTGATATTGGAGCAAAGGATGTTGTGGAGGAGATAAGAAGCAACAGGCTGCTCACAAAGGAGACCAAGGAAGAGGACGTCAATTTCTACTTGGACCAACAGACCATTCGCCTGGCACACATGTCAGATCATGATAAGGTGTTTGAGAAGAATTCTAGAGAGAAAAGCTTCCGAGAAGAAAGAGAAGAGAGAATGTCATCATCAGTGACTGCTGCAGCAGCAGAAGTTGGGAAAATTTCAAGTGATGAAGACCCAGAGAACAGTCAAGGCTCTGGTAATGGTGAGGGTTCAGAATACACTGAGACAACACCAAGCTGTTCATCAAAACTAAGTACGATAACCTTACACTTTCCACACTCAGTTATGACCAGTGAAGAGATTTGTAGCACTGCAGATCGGTTGTCACTCTCTGACAACCAGACTACAGCCATGGTGTCTGCAGTGTTGAAGGCAGGAGGCGCAGATCTTGATGACTTTGTTATATCAGCCTCTACTACAAGACGAAATAGGATAAACACTCGTCATAACTTGTGCCAAAGTTACATGAATAACTTCAAGGAAAGTCCGCCAGATTACTGCACACTACACTGGGATGGAAAACTTCTACGGTATGTTCTTGGTGAAAGATACCCAGTGGAAAGTCTTGCAGTGCTCGTCTCTGATACTCCACAGTATGAAGAAGGGAAGCTGCTTGGTGTGCCCTTCATAGAAAGTTCCACAGGAATCCAACAGTGTAATGCTACATTGGAACTGATAGAAGCATAGGGTCTCACAGACAATATTGTAGGCTTGGTATTTGATACCACAGCAAGCAACAGTGGCATCAACAAGGGTGCAGCGAAGCTTATTGAAGAAAAACTAGGCAAAAAGGTATTCTACTTCGCTTGTCGCCATCACATATCAGAGGTAATAATTGGAAGTGTATGGAAGGCTGTGTTCAGCAAGGTCAAGAGTCCTGACAATCAAATGTTCAGCAATGTGAAAGAGAAGTGGGACAAGTTGGTTAAGGACTGCCCAAGAGTTCTGGGCCTAGTTGAACAAGACTTGAAACAGAAGAAGACAAGCACAATTGCAGTCTTAAGCAATTTCCTTGAGGAAGCAAGTCCGAGGGCAGATTACAGAGAGGTGGCAGAGCTGTGCCTGATCCTGCTTGGTGAGGAACCTCCTCGAGGTATCTACTGGGCCAAGCCAGGTGCCATTCACCAAGCCCGCTGGATGGCCAGGAACATTTACTGTATGAAGATGCTCATGTTTTCCAAGGAACTAAAATACAACACGGACACTATCTTCAAGCCGGAAAGGATGAACAAGTTCCTGGCCTTATTCTACACCAGCCACTGGGTGACAACCACATCTGCAGCTGATGCACCTATCCATGACCTCCAGCTTATGAAGAACATGCTACAATACAAGCAGTATGACTATGAACTGGCAACCTCTGTTCTCAAGAAAATGAACAACCACCGCTGGTATCTGACCCAGGAACTAGTGCCATTCACCTTGTTCAGTTCACATGCCAGCATGACCAAGTCTGCAAAACAGAAGATCGCAGTCAAGCTGTCAGAAACAGAGAAACCTGAGAGTTACAGGAAAGGCAAGTCAGTGTTTCCTGTCATCAATGCAGCTACAGTTCTCACAGACCTGGTAGGGCCAGAGTCTCACTTTTTGTTTGATGCTCTTCGAGTGAAATGTGACTGGCTCACTACTCCTGCTGACACCTGGGAAGACAATGACAGCTACAGGAATGCACAGAAGTTTGTGAGGTCAGTGAAAATGACCCATGATGTGGCTGAGAGAGGTGTGAAACTAATGAGTGACTTTGAAACTCAGATCACAAGTGACCCAGAGCAAAGAAGCTGCTTACTACAAGTTGTGGAGTACCACAGGAAAAAATTTGACAGTTTTAAAAAAGCCACATTGAATAAGTGATAATACATGTATTAGTAACATCCTATCTGACAGTCTCTTATGCAATATATGTGTCAGTGCAGTGCTACCATACTACCAAACTGATTTTTTGTAGTGTCCCAGCTGTTTGTGCATTAAAATTAGTTAAAATTAACACAGATGTTCATCTGTTTTATTGTGCTTACTACCATATGCAAGAAAATTTTATTAGCTTTCATTTGGTACCACTTTCAATGCTATAGCATCAACCTCTGGAAAGCTACAATGAAAATAAGGACATAATATCCCAAATTTTGCAGCGTTTTTGAAAAACGTCAACAATAAAATTACATGGCTCTTGAGGCAGGCATAGCCAAGGTCCGAGATCACAATAACTGGTATATTTAGCTAATTTAGACCTTGGAGAATGGGAATAATATCAGTTTCCATATGTTTGAAGAAAAAGGTCAATTTTGAAGAGGTCTAGAGAACACTTTTTTGTCTGTGTGCTTATCTGTCCATAAAACGAGATATTAGGGAGTGTACGGTAAATATAAGTGTATTCACATGTACAATTTGCATGTGAACACAATTGAAGTTGTTCTGTGTCCCTATCTTCTACTTAAAGAGTTAATGACACTTTTCCAACATATTTCACAACGAAATTTATCTATTTATTTAGATAGTTTAAAAGTAGCATATATCTCATTAGCTCAGTGAGTAAGCTATTTAGCTTACAACCCGTTGATATTAAAATCAATTCCTTTTGACAGGATGTTGCATTTAATTCTATCCTATATACTAATCTGGGCAACGCCAAATAACCTTTTTAGTAATATATAAAATATTGTGTTCATTTCTTTACATCAGCTCCGTATTATTAGATCCTTCTCATAAACTCTCTCAGTCTATTTTTCCTTTTCTCTGTCTCTCTCGCTTTATCTCTCTCTTTGCTTATATATATATATATATATATATATATATATATATATATATATATATATATATATATATGTATATATATATATATATATATATACTTTTGTCATGAACAGACAGCCTTCCTCTTTTGATTTTATGTGCCATTTTCAAATTTGCATTGACGTTGGTGACGTTTTATAAAACCCGCCTCACAAATCCACCGCACAGTCTTGTTCAAACACACAAAACGCCCTTTCTCTACTAGTGAATGTCATTTTTATATCCGTAAAGATAAACAAATAAAACATTAAACAGATGCTATTAAAAGTCATTTAAACTGTAACCGGCAAATGGAAATGGTACTGAATATTTTCAAACAGAAAGAAAATGTAGGTTTATCCTCCGCGGCAAGAAAAGTAAAATCGCTATACAAATACTCCGTTTTTATAAATCTTTCTATTTCCATAGCTTTTTACTTTCCAAGAACTGCAAACTTATGGAACTTTATATCTGCTGACTTCTTTCCTCCAACATATACCTTTAGCTTTTTTTAAAACTAGGGTCAATAGGCGTCTTATGTCTTTCCGTTAACCATCTTTCGTTCAATATTAATTCCTTACTTCAAGTGACTTCTTGCTTTGTCTGAAACGACTTTTATAAATACGATATATAGACCCGTCATATAAATTAAGATATTGAGACTGAAAATGGAAACAATTTAAAATATGCTGCTTTTCATAAAATAAATTATTTTCATTTTTGAAAACAAATATCAATTATCTTCGTCACTTTATGTTAAAATGTCATTATGGTATCAGCAAAAATAAAGAATCTATTCCAATCAAAGCGATCCTCCAGTGATTTCTTTGCTGCTTTGTACTTAATAAAATTAATTCTCTTTAAAAAACAAAAAACAAAACAAACTAAAATGAGATAATAGATTTTATTATATACGTTTAAATGATACGGTGGTGATGTTTTGTGCTTAAATTCTGTCACTACTTCAGTTATAAATAATGAAAGTTAATGCTACATATGAAACCATAATGAATGAAAACAGTAAATGCGAGACCAAGAGCATCGATAGATCACAAGATTTGATTGGCCCAGAGCATTTAAAAAGAGACAATTAGTAAGAAGAAATATTAAAACATAGTCAGACGGGGTTTTGCCCTCGGTCCCCAAACTACCAGATTCTGGCCCATTGTTTAAGTGTTTTATTCTCTGTCGCAATTCTATGGAGATCGACTCTCCAAGGATTTACCTTTGAGAAAAGAGTACCCCTACCGGGGTATGCCGATGGGGCTGCACAGAGTACTCTTCCTCTAAGGCATTGGATTTTCAAATCCTACTTTTCTGACTTTTTGCCACATCTCCTCGTCGTAGAAAGAAGATAAACACAAAGAAAAGAAAATAGTAAAATATTTCAGGAGATTATAAAGCAACTAGCGATCAATGAGAATGGTGCTCATAAAAATTGTCTCCTTTAGTCGTTTATGCCATTTCATCACCACATTGTGGCATCCTATATAGGCCGTGATATATAATCTCATATATTAATACTACGCTTTGTAAATATCTATAAAGAGGCAGACGAGGTATAATATTTGGGATAATTTTTGTTTTTTAAAAGTACATGCAAATTAGTCATACATGGGCTCTCTCACGGCCGAGATAGTTTCGTATAGTTGCAAACCTGATAAGTGGTTGATAAGTGTCCCTCTATAAAGTTTAAGCAAGACATTCTACACGATACGCTAAAGGCTTCTCACTACCAGTAAGTCCTTTTATCTGCTGAGCAAATATTTCAGAAATGCATGACATAATTGTATGCATCATAAAGCCACAAAAGAAAACTTTTTAGACTCGCGTCAAATGAATATGACCTTTAAAAATGTACATTAAATATGAGACGAGACAATTTTGCTTGACAAAAACCCCTCTTTTTCATTCATTAATTTCAATAAAAGCAAAACATTTACGAGTTTAGTAACAAAAGCTTTCATCGCTAGGTGTTGCAAAAATAAGTTTATATTGTTTCCTTTTATCAACATTTCAGATCAACCGAGGTTAGGTCCTTGACATAATTCTGAGAAATAGAGAATGCCTTTTTTCAGAATGAGATATAGTTTGGTTTGATGCCCCAGGCATTATCTCCTTTTTAAGAAGAATAGTGTATTAGTTTATTGCCGATCGTCTGGGGTGCGTCTATCGAGGAATACCTGCTGGTCCATTTTCGGATATTTTTATAATCTGCTAGAGTGGTCCGTCGAGAGAGCTATTTTGTCCACTTCTTTGACGTGTCACATTTTTCACTTGTGAGGAGCAATTAAATCGTAACACACTGTTTCATAAGTTAATTCGTATACCATTATAGTTAAAACTATTAATACTTTATAGTATACTACTATTATATTATTATAGTTAAAACTGTTAATACTATTTATAGTATACTATCATCATACTATTATAATTAAAACTGTTAATTTTCTCTAAATAAGTAAACGCTACTTCATTATTTTTTATGGATTTGAAAATCTTCTTGGTCGTGTGCGTTTTGCTTTACAACATTTGATTAGTTACACACTAGTTACCCATTTGATTAGTTACATTTTCGTAAATTTTACTTTTTTACTCACAACTTATTCAGGCGTAAAGCTACTCGTGTATAAGGGTTAATGCGATGGATAGGTTGTCCATTTAATGAGAAAGAATATCTTAATCGGCTTGAAAATCATTGATGCAAGGGGAAAATGTGTTTTATAGATAGTAAGTTCTGGGAAATAAACGCTGTTCATGGAAATTCCATCTGCTTTACAAATTCCCCTTTCCCACCCTTGTGCCACATCACACCACTGTGAAAGGGAGGTAATTTACTACTGGCACCATATCTGGAGGGGGGTCACTATTTCCTGTCTTACCAAACTAAAAGATTAAATTCGCGAACTACATTACCACGGCATGGAACGAGCGTAAAAGGACGGGGTAGTCTACAGAATATCCAAATGGTAGAACATCCAATCATATTTAAACTATCTAATTATTTCAGTACTAGGACTTATACTTAAGTCTTTGGGGCATACAATTTAGGAGTTGATTCTGAGCATCACCCCTGCATGCCATTGTGGGGGCAGCGTTGTTGTTTTCATCAGATCAAACAGTCTTGCTAAAAACTGCTTAAATATATTATTATTTTTTTTTTAATTTGCGCCAACTCATACGAAGCTTCAAATAACTGCTATACCACTTTTCTGCTATTTGCCAGCAAGTTAGCTATACATTTAAAAAATTAATATCCAATAAATATTTAACCCTACATTTTGTACATTTGTTCACAAACTTTGCCAATTTACATCTCCTTATTGGTTCGCCAATACGGCATAATCACGTTTGACACAGCGGTTCCGGTCAGATCACCGAAGTTAAGCAGCGATGAGGCTGGTCAGTACTAGATGGGTGACCATTGGGGACTTCCAGGTGCTGTATGTAGTCTCCGTTTATCTCGGCATTGTTTCCAGTCGTCCCGGACTTCTCCTTACCACTGGACTCAAGCAGTGCCGATTCAGGAGAAGTGTGACTGGAGATTGCACAACCCTTGCCACACAATTACATGCACAGCTGCCCTTATAGGTGTATCCTGTGTCTCTCGAGATTGGTTCGCCAAGACATTTGGAAGAACTTACTTTTTTCTCATATATTTTGTATTGCATGTTAAACAATATTTCTTTTTGAAAACAATTAAAAAAACAGTTCATTTGTTTTATAGGCGAAGTTCCCCATTTTTATCTGTTACTTGACATATTTTAAATAATCTTTTTTACAAATGAGTCACTCTTTATTAAAGATCAAAGAGCACTCAAGTATAAGGGTTAGCTGAGTGTCAGGTAGACGGCGAGACAACACCGTGATTGTTAATGATGGTAATGATTGGGCAGACTTTGATTATTTAAAAAGGCGTTCCAACAAGAATTTATTTACATTCCATTTGGGAACGACCACTCTGTAGTTAGTTGGGAAATAGCTCCGTGGCACTGTTTTCCACAAATGGGAAGTTATGGAAAATAAACTTTGCTTATGGAATTTTCATTTAGTTTTAGGTAGAGAGATGAAGCAAGAAAGGAAAACTATTGACAGTGGTTGTAGCTAGACGAGTTTTTGAAGTGAATGTTTTCAGTGAGGGACTACCGATCGAAGCTCAGACGAGCACTTGAAACTAAATACGATGGAGTAAAGAAAGACAACCAACGTCTTTTCTGCGAGAAAGAGGTATTGGGAATAGAAAAAAAAGCATCATCCTCTAGTTTTCTTGTGCACATACGGGATTATATATAACTTTTATGTGTATTGTCTTTGTAACTTTAAAGCAAGTTCATTTTTGCGTTGTTGATTCTATCCTCTCGCTCTTTCATTTTTTTCATTGTGGAAATTCATTGGTTTTTATTTGGAAATGATAAAATTCAAAATACGCTTGCTCTCGTACACACACACGCACACACATAGACATTCAAAACAGCTACATGGTAAACAACTGATGATAATCGTTTTCTATTATAATTTAAGTTAAGGATGCTGACTTGTTTTTGTTTTCACTGTAATATAGTTGAATCTCATTTTGTAATCTTGAATTTTCTAGCAGTAATCTAGCTTACGCAAGGCTATCTGTGATATGTTTAACGTAGTTAGTATTCCTAGAAATTTAAGCAGCACTTATTTATCTTATTTAATTATATTCATTGTAAAGTAATCAATTGTTATTTAATTATAATTATCAAGCCTTTTTAAGAATACTTAAGGATGGGCACTGTTTGGGAAATATAAACTAAGAGACAGTCAACTAGCGTTTATCCAGTTTTGCGACTTCTGTTCGTTCGAACCCTCCGTATTGTCTTATGTATGTGCTCGAATTGTGCGTTTATTGTTAATTTTTTAAAATTTCCGGTAGTTGTTTGGTGGTCTGGACGTAAAGGCTTAGTAAATGGAGTCAAAGGTGGCTTCGTGGCTGGGTTCGAATTTTCCGACCGGCAGAAATAGTTACCCCCTACACTGATGATTGCGTAAACATGAAGCACTAGTGTCTGTGAGTATAAAAGAATAATAATTATTAATTATAATTCAAGAATACTTAAAGATAGGCATTGTATGGGAAATATAAACTAAGAGACAGTCAACTAGCGTTTATGCAACGTTCACCTCCTACACTGATAATTTCGTAAGCATGAAACATTAGTGTTTGTAGGCATAAAAGAGTAATTACTACTTTTATGTATACAATTGTTTTCTTCGTGGTCTTTTAAAAAGAATCAAATGAGGTTAGAAAATGTCCACAACGATGTAGGCTACAGGCATCATTTTCCAAACTGTTGACCTCTGTGAACAGTTTGTGTCGCTTATGCTATTATGAGAGAATTCTTCCCAGAACCTGGCTACTTTTTACCACTGCATATTATACGGTTTACTATCACAGACTATCGCAACGAATTAAGCACAAAATTAAAAAGCTCGTTTCCAATTTTTCTGCACATTTACTTGGTTGATGACATTCAACATCGGGCATTTCTGTATGTCGGTTGTGAATAATAAAAGGTAATTTGCGAGAAAGTTTAGGAAAAAAAAAAAAAAAAAAAAAAAATGACAACAACGCCCAAGTCGCTTAAATACATACAAAAGTATTCGGCTCAGTGTGATGACGTTTTAGTTGTGAAGCATAAATAAACTAATGGAGTCTACGTGGAAGGCAGCGAGAGCGCAGCTAATAAAAGAATCACTCTTTCAGGGAGTGGACACTTGTTGCCGTTAGAAAGACCGCCAGCCGGTCGAGTGTGAGGTTTTATATATCACACAACCGTAGATGAATAGGAAGAACAACACAAAGAAGAAAGCTATTTGGCTATTTCGAATTTGCAATTAAAAACAAAGTCTGAAATAAATTATAGAATTCAAATACAAAAGTGATATTTTTTTGTTTTATTGTCGGTCAAAGTATCCGTTTATTCGGAATGTGGGATAGTGCACGTGTGGGTGAGAAAGGAAAGAAAGCAGGAAAAAAAAAGAAAGAAAAAAGAAAGGAGAGGTTATATAAAAGAGAACAAAGCTTTCTTATCATAATGACTAACTGATTTCAACCGTAGGGGTTATACTGCCCCGGATGCCGAAAAGAGGTCAACTTATTTGGAACAGCTATGTTTTAATATTTTAATATGCATTTTGAGGTCTGTGGTATAAGAGGTGACCGGCTTATACAACACTATCTATTGAGATATTATCTACAGAGTGTTTCACAAATGTACTCACACTTCAACTGTTATCAGCGTTGTCTGGACAATAATGGCCATCAATTTAAAACATTTGCAAACATGATTCTTCAATTACATTTGTCTTCTGTATTCAAAGTTATTCCATTTCACTCCATGTTCATAAATAAACGTTTTATCGTCATTCGAAGTGTGACCACATTTTACATTTTTGAGACAACGTATATATACTACTAATACTTTGGTGACATTGTTACCATGCTTGCTTTTCACCGCGCACACTTGACTTGTACACAAATATTAGTGAATAAATAACGTAAATAAAAGATGAATTATGAAAGGAGTCTTGTGAATAATTAAAAGAGAGATAAAAATGAAGAAAGAGAGAGAAGGGAGGGAAAGGAGAGAGTAACTGATAAAGAAAGTGAGGAGAAAACAAAAGAGAAGGTCTATCACGACATCACAATGCATTATGACTGTGATAAGAGAAGTGGTGAAAGAAATTCCGTAATATAAAAAATTAAATGATAGAGAGATGGACAGAGAAAAGGTGAAAGGGGGAAAAAGATAAAAGAGAACACCCGTGAGGGGGAGGAGAGAGAGAGAGAGAGAGAGAGAGAAAGAGATAGCGAGGGGGTTCTATTATGACGTAGTGTTTTGACTTTTTTTCCGTAAAAATATTTGTTTTTGTAAGCCTTGTACAAACATGATAATCAACCAATGTCAATAATAAGAAATTATATACTAGGGCCGTTCCAAACGTAAAGCCTTCTTATTTTAACTTAAAAAGTTGAAGAACTATGAAGACGGGAATGGTACCACTAAAACGAGCGACCTTTAGTGCTCCAGAATGTATTTCTCTACGTAGTAAGGTTCATTCTCAATGCACTTTTGCCAGGAAATACATGACACATCTCTGCTTCTGGGGTACTTCCATGACAAGGGTTGCTTTCTTAGAGTCTCACAATGTCAGTATCTGCGGGAGAGTTATGAAACTTTCAGGTGAAGAATGCATATGTTCAGTCATATTAGCAATTTGCAAGTCCCTCCGATGTATTTGGACGGAATAAAAATAGGAGGCATTATTTTTGAAACGCCCTTGTCTTATAATAATAATAATAATAATAATAATAATAATAATAATAATAATAATAATAATAATAATAATCATTATATATATATATATATATATATATATATATATATATATATATATATATATATATATATATATATATATATATATATACTAGCTGTACCCGGCCACGCGTTGCTGTGGCTCATTTTGTTAAAATGGAACACATTCCTCAAGAAAAATTGCATTTTGTTCGTTTATTTACTTTTATTATTTTTTGCAATTTTTTAATCAATAAAAGTTGTTATTTCCCCCCCCCAAAAGATTAATTTTTTACCATAAATTGTTAGGTGAAAGTTTTTTTTTCAGGAAAACTTGCACTTTTTTTTTAAAAAGAAATTTATCAGTAAACGTTTCTCTTTGAAAATGAAATTTTTATTATAAAAAGAACAGATGAATGCTTTATATCAACACTGTAAATAGTTATGTGAATGCAGGGAAAAGTTTGATTCTTTTCTTCAAGAGAATGTACAAATTTTTTTTTAACAGATGTTCAGAAAATAAACAGAAAATGCTTCCATCATTAATTATGCAGAAAAATAAATAAAATGTTGATTTAGTGTTTCAACATTATGCTTATAAATTACGATAAAACTTGCTGAGTATGAACTGTTTTACGGTTGTTGTAAAAATGGAACGGAAACTTAAATTTCGCTCCGTTTTAATCTTTCTTAATTTTTTAATTGAATATAATCAAAACAGTAACATTCAACAATTGTACTTTATGTATATAAAACACAAAATATTAAAAAAAAAAGAAGTTAATAACGACAGGGAAATAATTCCATTTTTAATCGAAAAAGTCAGTTTGGTATATCTTATATCTTTTTGTTATTTTTTACATATGTCCAGCTTACCATTCATATTGGAAATGTTGACATTTATAGGTTTTCGGGTACGTTTACAACGAATAAACATTCCAATCTAGTAGATGTATCAGAATTTTTGTAGGAATTTTTGACACCCCTATCACGAAACTGCGAATAAAATATAAAAAACTCGTAATTTCTCTTTTAAAAGTGGGTTGTTTATTTTCTTTATGCATTATACTTCCAAAATAAACTATTAAAGTTGTTTTAAAAGTAATAGAATATTTGTTTTTATTTAAAAAAAAAACAGTAATGAATTTTACGAACTCAATATTTTTCAATTTTTAAAATTTAAAAATATATAAAATTTTTTCTATTGATCCTATTTTTACAATATTTTCAGGATCAATGTGAAATTCTATGCTCTTTCCAATAAACCGAATATAATATTTTAGACAAACGTTTTTTAATGCACACCCCCTATTTTAAAGTGTCTATTAAAAAGTAAATAATTAATTTAATCACCAAAGTTTTATATATCACAAATTGAAAAGAAAAGGTCAATAAATAATATATTCAAATTTAAAACAAAAAAGTAGTGTTTTTTAGAAATTTACCTGTAAAGTTCGAAGTTTTTTTTTTAAACCACGTTGTTTTTTTTTAATGAAACCTTGGTCCTTGCTCCTTTAATTGAAAAAAAATTAGGACTTGAATTATATTTTTCGAGTAGTTATGAGCTTGGAAAGACAGGGGGTCGAATAATTCACGCCTCCCATTTTGAAATGTCTATTAAAAAGTAAATAATTAATTTACTCACCAAAGTGTTATATATCACAAATGTAAGAGAAAATGTCAATAAATAATATATTCAAATTTAAAACAAAAAAAGTAGTGCTTTTAGAAATTTACCGAAGTTTAAAACCTTTAAAAAAAAAACACACGTTTTTTTAATGAAACCTTGGTCCTTGATCCTTTAATTGAAAAAAAAATTAGGGCTTGAGTTACATTTTTCGAGGAGTCATAAGCTTGGAAAGACGGGGTGGAATTATTCACTATTTTTCACGAAATTTCTGACACACCTACCAATCTACCCATGTTAGAATGGCTTTCGGAATAGACACCCCTAACCTTGCCAGCATACCCGAAAAGCTATAAAAGTTGACGTGTCGAATGTGAACGATGAGTTGGACGTAATGTAAAAATGTACCGTATTTAAAAGGGAACGAAATTCAAATTTCCGTTCCATTTTTATAACAACCGTAAAGCAGAGCATTCTATGCAAATTGTACCTAACTTACTGTATTAATGCTATTTTTTTAAGCAAAAAAATATTTAGGTTTGGCTATAAATTCCTAAACTCATTTCACCCTAAATAATTTAGGTGACTGAAATAGGAATCTAATTGAATCTTTAATTTCCTGAATAGTGTGTGAGAAATTGATTTTTATTCGAGTTATATCGAATTCATTAATACGGACTTTAGGGGCTTTTTTCGGAATGTTCCTGTAAAAATTATTTTTTATTGTTACAAATTACGATGCTTTATTTATATAAAAAAGCAAAAATAAATTCTTGCGTTTTTTATTTACTACTGAAAACCATAACTTTAGTAAAGGTATTTTTTGTTTAAACAAAATAAAACATTTTCACAAAGAGTTAAGTAAAAATAATTAGTTCATTATATTCTGCGATCATTATTTGATAAACACTGAAATTTTCAGTAAAATTGGTTAATTTCCTGATTTTTGGTGAATTTTTAAGTAAAGGGAGGAGTCAAAATGTTTATACACTTTGAGCGTCGGCATTCATTTTGTCTGTACCTACCATTTTTCGATGAATATTTGATAGGAAAGCGACCACGTGTGGTTAATTTAAATCAAAATTCAATCACATGGTAACATTATCAATGATCATGTGATTAAACCCATTGAAAATTTACCGATATTGTAAAGACATTCTGTTTACAGTAATCCTGTGAGACCAAAATATCCTTTTCTGAGATTTTAAAAAACCCGCGAGATCAGGAGAAAGAAATGTCCAGAAAATCGCTAGATTTTTAACTTTTATCATCTGAAATTTTCAAAAATCGCTAATTCGCCCCCCCCAACTCCATATTTTAACTTCCTACAATAAAAAAAATTATAAATATAGTATATTCAATATATAAAATGTTCCGTGTTTTCTCACTATATGTTTCTGGAATTATATTGAAGCGTTTATATTTTTTTAGAGGGTATATTTTTTTTTGCAAGAAACAAATCATAAACTCAAACTTTTTATAATAAAAGTTAAATTGAAATATACTACAAATTAAACATCACAATAATGATGCAACATATTTTGAAATAAGAAAAATAAAAAACAAAAAAACTTTGTTTTAGCATATTAAAAGTATTTAGGTTGGTAGATAATTAAATTCTACTGTATTGGTATTTTTTTGCTGTGGTTTCTTGCTTTTTACAATTTTCGACCAAATACTTCTAAATTAAGCAGGGTTGCTTAGATCGTATTTTAAACTAAACTTCGGAGGTTGGAATGACCCCCCCACCTAAAATGTAATTGAAAAAATCGATTTTATAGCGAGATTTAAGAATGGTTAGCCGAAAAAAAGGTGAAAACAAAACAAATAATCAATAAATAATTGTTACCAAAGGCAATAAATGCTACTTTTTTTTTACTTACATAGATGAGCTTATTTTATGTTTTAAAGTATTTTCAAGCGCTTTTCTTTATTTTTTAATCTAAAATTGCGGGTGTGTGGATGCGAAATATCTCCAGATTTTCTAGAATTCCCCACTAGATTGCAAACGAAATCTCCAGATCTAGCAGGAAAACCGCTGAATTAGGAACCACTGGTCACGTGACGGGAAGCGGTAATAAATCATTGTCCATAAATAAAAAAATGACCTATCGGTACAAAGAAAACCACCTATTTATCATAGAAAAATTAAGTATAATGTTATAATTAAAAAGAAATATATAAAAACACACATGGATATAGTAAACATATTATACCAAAACGTGGAAGCCACCCGTCCAGTGGTTTTTTAGACTATTAATTGCGAACGAACCAAGAGTTACATTTATATATATATATATATATATATATATATATATATATATATATATATATATATATATATATATATATATACACATTTAATAAATTGATAAAACTGTTTTTAGAAAACGTTAAAAATGCAAAAGTTTTATTAAAAGAGGGAAGAAAATACGATTCAATCCCTGTCTTTCTCTTTTTGTCTTTTTTTTTTAAAGTGAAATATTTTTTATATGTTTCGGACCATTACAAGTTAATTTTCAGAGTGAAAGAGTTCTATTGCGTTTCTTTTTCCTTACAAATAAAATCCTAAAACTGAATAAATAAAGGATAAAACTGTTCCAGAACACGTTAAAAATGCAAAATATTTTACACACACACACACACACACACACACACACACACACACACACACACACACACACACACACACACACACACACACACACACACATAAATATATATATACTAAACGAATTATGTTAAAAAATAGAAATATTTATGTTTTTCTCATTTGTTGGAATACAAAATGTTTTAAAATATCTTACACAGCACCCCCACTTCGAATTTTCGACCACTTTCTACAGCTATCCTTAGTGCCATAATGTGTGTGCACTGTGGATCGTGTTAGGTAGGGGAAAAAGTTATAGCCAATGAGATAAGATACGCTTACATGTGACAAGTATGTGTCCATACACATCTTTGTCTTCCTCTTTAATTTTCACGATAAAAATCGGGCAGTAGCGTGGGTGGTCTCCCTCTCTCTCTCTTTCTCTCTCTCTTTCTCTCTATCTTTCTCTCTCTCTCTATATATATATATATGTATATATATATATATATATATATATATGTGTGTGTGTGTGTGTGTGTGTGTGTGTGTGTGTGTGTGTGTATGTGTGTGTGTTTTTGTGTGAGTGTTTTTTGTGTGTGTGTGTGCAAAATTCAAAATTTAACGGTTTGGAAACAAAGACAAGAGTAAAATATTTATTTATTAAAATTAAATTCGATATTTCGATTCATAACAGAATCTTATTCAGGAGATACAAATTTTTTTCACGTACCATAATGCTAAACCTTTAAAAGTAGGTTTTTAACGGCTGATTTTCAAGGCAGAACCACCACATATAAAATTCAAACTAGAGATCCATTTACTGTACGAACTACTATATTGAATATGAATTCCACTTCGTATGAAAAAAATGAAGATTTGATTAAGGGTGTAATATATGAGAATCAAATCAAATCTTAGTTAAAACAGATAATCTCTGTAAAACATAGCAAAAACTCTTCTTTCTACTACCACTGCAAAAAACTTCCCCTTTTCTTCCGTGTACTTAAAACTAAACGGAATTTCCATGAGCAGATTTTTTCCAAGAACCCCACATCCATGGGACACAATACCACTTGAATGCTGCTCTGTTTGTTACAACATACTCATATTCAAATCTAACGTCAACAATACTTGTCGAACAGTTAACCCAAGTAACACAGTTTCCAATCCTCTCAAATCGTGTATCCTATCATTATCCAACTGGCAATCTCGTTGATCATTATTTTTGAATAGCTTTTGACCAAGGTAAATGGTAACTCATTAGTATAAAAAGGTATTGTAGCTTCGATTAAAAGTAGATAGACACCCAATTACTATTATAATAAGATATTACGGAAAAATATTGAGATGTTTAGTTTTGTTGTTGGTATCTGTCTCAGAAGATAGGGAAGTTCTACGCCTCAGATTAGTCTCTTGCTTAATTACAGCGTCTGCTGTGACTGTGCAGGCATATCCTGCATCGGCAGCGTCTATTACAGTTGTCACAAGTTAAATAACGTTGTTTCAGAAAGCTCTGTTGCAACCTTATGCCATAAGTGCTCTCCTCCCCTTCCACTGCATATCCCTCCGTTCCTCACCCATCTTGGAGCATGTCATTACAGCGCTTCTCCAGCGGCTGCGGTATTCAGCCACGAACTCACAGCCGACCTTATTGTAAAGGAACAGAAAACAAAGAGTTGTTCTCTTGCATAAAAATAGTATTTTTTTTTTTTACTTTGGGTCGAAATAATAGACGATTCTTATTGATATAGAACACGCAAAAGTGTTGTTATTCGTAACTGACCGAGCAAGGAGCACCCTTTACCACAAATACATTTTCTCACACTGCCCATTGAAAGAAATTTTACTGAATGGTCGGGTGAGAATCCCAACCATTTTTTTTCTACGCCCATATTTTCCTTTATTCTAATTTATTAGTTGCGTTCATGCATCTTTTTCAAGATCCTGACTCCCTGGCGTAAAATTCACCAAAAATTGATGCAATTATATTTCTGTAAGTTACAATTATATAGAAATATATAATTATGTATGTATATATATGTAAGTACTCGTAATTTTTAGCTTCTTCGGACTACTCTTCTCATATTAAGTGTTATTTTCACAACGTTTCAGACGATGTAACATTCTACAGGTGTATCTTGTTGAACTCGGCAATCTTTCTCAAGAACTCAGGAATCTAAACGGGATTTCGAACGGAACACTTTATTTAACATATGGGGGCAGCATGCTCTCGTTTTGCCAAATATAACTAGGTAGAAGTCCGACGTAATTCACAATTGAATTTTAAGTGTCGCTTGCACTGAAGATTGAACCGTTAATTTCCAGAAGAGTGTAACTTACAGCTGAACTAAGTACTTTTAAATTAATAGATGTAATAAAGGGTTCCGTTCAGAATTCCGTTCAGACTATCGAGTTGGATAGAAAAGTACCCGCGTTCGACAAAGTTCACACAAAGAAGGTCGGAGGTTGCATCGACAAAAAAGTTGTGAAAATAATACTAAAAAAGAGAACAGTATTCCGAAGAATTCAAATAATATATGTAATTTTTTCTTTTCTCTTTGCCAAACTCAATCATGTCCCGCAAAGCCCCAAGAGAAACACAACAAGGTTCCGCTCGCTCCATCTTTTCTTTTTTCTCCCGCTTTCCCTATTTTCCCCAATGGGGCTAACAGTTTGCCGTGATTGGCAACCCGTGATGCTGAAGGCGAAATTTTAGTGGATGAGCAGTCCATAATCCGGAAACTGGATATGAGCATTGTAACACTTCACTGTGGCTCTAACCTGGGCGAGATGGGTGGTCGGTAACTGGTTTTACGTCAATCTCACCATATATAAACCACGCCGATCTATGCACAACAATTAACATTTCTATTCCAAATCCAACTAATAACTACTGATAATAACTCACCTAAAATATGGTGAAAAGCGGTTATTGAAGGTCACTTGGTTATTTGGAGATATAAAAAACTTGAAGCATGACCGGATTCGGCATACAATTTTGGAAAAGTTTTATGCTTCAACTGCTTTATATCTCTGAAAAAGGTTTATATATCGTAAAGCAAGACAACCAGACCTGACCAAAACCAAAACAAACTAAACACGATGAATAAATATTTGAAGATATAAAAATCTTCAAGCAGAAAACTTTTACCAAAATGACAGAATTCAGCATTAAAAAATCCTAAAAAAAAGAGTTGATATGCCTAAAACCAAAACAACCAAACAGTCTTTATCAAAACGTCTGAAATATTTCCTGTTCTGATAGATTCTTTCCCCGAATTGCTTGCCTTTAAAATTCTCTCCCTGCTCATTTTTTCCCCGGTTATACAAATATGTAAATATGTAATGTGGACAAATATGTTTCTGCCTAGCTACCTACACAGATTACACTTCCCTAAATCTGTCTTCTATCATGGTAGCCTTTTGCGCTTCAGTGGCAATCTTCTTTGTTTAGAGTAAATAAAAATTAAAAAACAACAACAAAGAACAAAGAACAAAAACAAAAGAATGTGGTAATTAATGGTCGTTTGAAAAAAGAAGACATATTTCTTCGCTGTTGTTTGCTCGAAGAGTTTTTCTTAAATGCCGTTTTTTGTTTCTAAATATATGAAAGCAGATTTTTTCAACTACAATTTATAAATGTATATATAACTATATTAATAGCCTCACCTCCCCCCCTTTTTTTTAGAGCAGAACAGGTTATTCCACTTCAAGTTAATTACTGACAAAAAGTCGCCGTAGTATTCCTATTAATCTTATCTTTAAATTAGAGCTACTCCCCCCGGTATATTTGTAATCAACAACTTTTTAAAGCAAAGTATATAAAATATGTATCGTAAGTAATATTCGTATGTTTTTTGAATAAATGTATTTCCGATCGATTTAAATATTAAATCCAGGTCGATATGTTTTTTTAATAAACTATAAATAAAAGAAGTTATTATCACAATCAAATTCTTAACATTTCTATCCATAATATCGGAGCAGATTTAATAATACTATCTTTATATCCACTATTTTTCTTACATTCAACTATAAAGAGAGAAAGAAAGAGAGAGAAAGAGGAAGAAACAGGGAGAGAAGAGAGAGAAAGTAAAGTAAAAGAAGAGGAAACGTTAAAATGCGTTGGTTAATATAGAAGGGGAAACAGTAGACAGAGAGAAAGCGAGATAGAGAGATAGATAGATAGATAGATAGATAGAGAGAGAGAGAGAGAGAGAGAGAGAGAGAGACAGACAGACAGACAGACAGACAGACAGACAGAGACGGGGTGGAGTGGGGAGGGAGTGAGAAAAGAGAAGGAGAGGGAATGTAGCAGAAAAGCAGCTGTTCCCGGTCTATGTCGCCATTTTCCCACTGATTAATATGGCTATATCGGTTAGCGTACTGTACTTATAAATGTAACGTTACTCACGTTTACACACGTGACACACATACTGTTTTGTTGTACAACATTTATTTCCCCATTCTCTCGCCACCAGTGACTTCTCGTTATGGCTGTGATGTCTCTCACGCAATCGTCTTTTCGAATGTGTTCTCGAACGTGATCCACGTTTCTAACGTGCTCTCTCCTTTTTATACTCTTCTTTTTCCTTACTGTGACATCATTTCGCTCATGGCTTGTTATTTGCATATAGACGTCCGCGCTATGTTACATTGACAGAAGTTGTAAATTCGAAATCACCTGAGATATTTTTACTTTTATTTTTCCCTCAAAATAAACTTAAACATATCAAATTATAAAATTAAGCAGGTCGTTCAGTTTTACTTTTACTTTTTCAATAATCTACAAAATTTACAGAAATTAGGAAACCGGGCAGTACCGGGTAAACCCTGCTATATCTTAATAATCGTTTCAAAGCATAAGGTTTGGAGACAGGTGTCTTTAGGTTATTCTTATTTTATGTCACAATTAAATTCTCTTCTCTATCTATTTTAAAATACTTGTTAATTTCTGTTTATTAAACTTAACAAATCGACTTGATAGTTTTGTTCGTACAAAACTCTGCTTTCTCTGGACGATTGCATCAGATAGTGGATGATTTTCTCTTCCCTCTATATGAGTATCTCATTCGCCATTGTTAGTCTAGTTTTGCTCGGTATTTGTCGAATATTTAATTACTTTTTTTTCCATTCCTTTTGCCAGAAATTCCATAACGCATCTCCGCTTCTGACGCACATCTATGACAGAGATTGCTTTCTTAAAGTGTTACATCGTAAATATATGCAGCATATAGATGAAACTGTCATGTCATGAATGCACAAGTTCAGATATACAGTTACTTTGGTCCATTCGGGTAGAATGAAAATAGGAGACATTACTTTTGGAACACGAAACAGGTCTCTCAGGCGATGATCCTATATAAAAAAAAATGACCAGTCCACCTTATTGAGGGGCAATCTCAAATGTAGTGGCAATTGTTTCAGCCACGAATAGAAAGGAAGAATACGTGTTGACAATTGCTGAAATAAGTTTTTTCTGTTAGATTTTATCCTGAAAATATAACTGAATAGTTTCATTTGTTTCAATTAATATACATATATCCTCAACTGCATAAGGACAGATATATCAGAAGATTGTTCTAGAAGAAAAGCCAGTTGAGGAGCAATCTCAAATTTAGAGACATTCTTTTCAACCATAAATACAATGGAAGTATCTGTCATAATAATTGCCGAGATAACTGTTGTAGACTTGCATGCCAATAATAAACAAGACAAGCATGGTGGTATAATTAACAAAAAAGTGTATTAGTAAAAGTATGTTAAAGATGTACACGTTATGATTCTAGGTGCCTTGAGTGCCATTAATCGCTACCCACGACATCTTAGACGTAACTGTAATTAAGACCATTATTCCTAAAATAGGTTGATGAGCTTACCCCATAACAGTAGCTAAGCCTTTTATGTTAGATTTTGAAAGCGGGAAAAAGAATCTTTTCAGAAAAAAAGTAGTTGCCCACTGAGTTGAAAACAAACATAATTATTGTTCGTAGTAGTGCAGGCTTATTGTAAGAAACTGGTTGATTTATAAATGGCTTCAGTCATTCCAGTTCTGGTGATATAGAGTCATTATTTACAACGTACCCTATCCTTGGCGTTGTTCACACTTAAATAACATTTGTAGTTCAACGAGATATTATATTTGCTAACAGTTGTCATAAACGATCTTAAGATTGGGGTCATGATCAGAGTGACTGCACGCAGACTGTGAAGATTTCACTGTATACGAATTTGCCTTGTAACTACTTGCCATAATTTTATCGATGATTTTTTTATGGAAGTCGCTCCCGACAAGGCATGAAGTCACTTAATATAAGGAATTATAAAAATACAAATAACACTTCAAGGTGAAAAACTAGCTAACGATAAATGTTAGATAGATTTCGACTTAGAGAACAGCAATTTCCCTCGTTTAGCAGAAACATCACTTATAAGATTGTCGAAAGTAAACCCAAGTTCCACTTTTTTCCTACCTTTGTTGGGAGTGTGTTATAATGTAGATTAAATGTAATACGATGAAATTCGTATAAACGATCGTTCACCTCAACCAATGTACAAAGAAAAATATATTTTTCAGCGAAGACAATAGAAGTGATTCCGAATCTCGAAGTACATCCCTAAAGAAGACAACCGCTTTCTAAACATCAAATATATTTTGATGAAATCTAAATCACCTGATAATATTTTCCGAGAAAAACAATGGAAGCGGTCCTGAAACTACGGTTTTAAAGGAAGACATATCATAGCTTTCTTAAGGTGAGACCCTTCCTAAAGGGAGCTATGAGACAGACCTTTCCTTAAAAATTCAAACATATCTTATTTTTATCAAATTAAACTCCTATATGTATAAATTTATCCGTGGAAGATAATGGAAGTGGTTTCGAATCTTTATTTGCCGGCCTGTTTGCCGAATTCTTACGTGACTACGCAAGGTATACATGGGGCAGAATCCACTTAGAATTTTAAAAATATTTAATTAATTTTAATTTAATTCAAACTATAAGATATTTATTCAGAAAGTTTTTCTAAATTTCAGCTTGTTTCGACAATAAGAGTATAAAATGTAATATGAATGTAATTAGCATAGACAAAAAGGACATAATAGTAATAAGGGATAAAATGATGACTGTAAAAAGGAAAAAAATGTAAGTAATATGGTATCAGAAGTATAGTTGAAACAGAATAGTTTCCTCGTTTAATACTGAGTAACGTCGAGTCTTCCTGATAGTGCTTTATAAAACCAAAAGATATTCTGAAAAAATGGATGGATAAATTTAGATAGATAGATGGATAGATAGATAGATAGATAGATAGACGCATGTTTAGTTAGTTATGATTTAAAGGAAATAATGGGCGACGAAAATCCCAGCTTGGAGCACGAAATAATCTCAGTTTCACGTTAATAGTTTAGACCATCTAATGATTCAAATATTTGTATGTGAGTAGGAAATGAGGTGTGCGCACTTGTGCGTTTGTGTGCGCACGCGCGTGTGTGAAAGAATGTTTGAATCAATCCACAAGTGTTGAGAATGTCACTTAAACGGACCTGTCGAACCGGCCCGAAGGACATTCTAAAATTAGCTTGTCTACTCTGCTCCTGGCATTCTCCATCATTTACGTTCCTTGACAAAAATCATCTCACCTTTCTAGACGCCAACCAGAGAAATCAGAATTCTTAAGTCAACATTCTGACCATTTTTGTTTTTACTTCTCTCTCAACAAGTCACCAGTCAAAGGGGCTCGGGGGAGAAGGGAAGGGGTTCATTTTGTTTGTTTCTTTTACTTCATTCCTCTAGTTTGTAAATGGCGACAAAAAATTCAAATCATGTTGGCAGAAAGATTATCGTTTTTCCATCAAGTTAGATCCGATAAAAAAAGCTATATACAGAAACGCTGGATTTTTTTCGAATGAAATACAGGAGATAAAAATATACAAAAAATACGTAACTCATGTTATCACGCGAAAGATAATTTAAGAATATATATATATATATATATATATATACATATATATATATATATATATATATATATATATATATATATATATATATATTACTAGAGTTTTTAGCCGGTTAAAACTAGGCAAAACTTATAGCCCGTTGATTTAGAATGAGTGTTTTATACATAATTGATGGTTGAATATGGCTAAATTGGTGCTCATTTTTGCCTTAAATACTAATTTGTATTAATCCCTATTAATTCTTAATTATGCATTGAACAGATATCACAATACTTAGTTCGCTGCACCTTTCATAGCAAAAGTTCATAAAAAATTTCAGCCAGAGAGGCCGAGTAGTTTCTGATAAATGTTCTACAGTAAATATTGGTATTGTGGTGACTAATCCTATTTATCCCTACTTGTGCATCAGACGAATACCATAATACATCATTTGTTGCACCTTATCACGACAAAGGCCCACAAAAAATGTCAGCCTAATCAGCTAAGTAATTATCTGAGAAAATGCGGAACAGACAGATAGAAATACTAAGAGAAATCTAATTTATAAAACTCACTGTGTGTGTGTATAACTGTCTTCTTTTTTCAAAGTGCATCTCATCCGAGACACAAGGTCGCAAATCGGCGCGAGGCGTATCAAATGATTGCATTTTTTCTGGACCATTGTTTTATAATTTTTTAGCGCGTAAAAGTAGCTGCATTGGGGTCAAAATCGAAAAAAAAAAACTTGGAACTTGGCAGACGTAAGTCGATTTAAAGGCATTGTACGAATGTACAGATACACATTTATATATTATAGACGGTTAATTTTTAACTATTTCTTTTCCATCTGACAACAGGTTAAATACTAATGACTAAGGCTAGAGAGCTATATGTTTTGGTTTCGATTCCAGCTGATGGCACACACACACACACACACACACATATATATATATATATATATATGTGTGTGTGTGTGTGTGTGTGTGTGTGTTGGAGCACTGTTGCGACGAGTGGGTGTGGATTTAATACACACTCAAGGAGAAATATTTACGGCATTGATTCGTAGCCTGTAAGGCGAGGAAAATACCATAACCAGCATCGGAAAATATCGTATTGCGCATCGTAACCTGAAAAAAAGAGTATCCCGGGAACATCGTATCCCGGGGTCACAATATCATGGGGCTACACAATCCCGAACCCATCGTATCCCGGGGGTCTACTGTACTGTGAACAGACATCTCACTATTCAACTATCCAAAACCTCCTGTGAGACATGATTCTATTACGTCCATATGGCAATATGCCTTGCTTGGGGTGAAGAAGACTAACAAAAATTGATGCCTCATACTGATTGCTAAAATTTAAAAAGAATCAGAGATATCTGAATTTTTACGAAAGGCTTTCATCCCCCTTTTAATCCCTTTGTATGAAACTAAATTAAGCTAAATATAGCGCACATTTGGACACTTACACCTAACAACTGTGTTCCAAATCTCATAATAATACGTTGATTAGTTTAGTAGTGAATCTTTAACGTTATATCTTAACATGTAGACTTCGTCGCCAAGAAACAAGAAAGGAAGAGAAAAAAAATCTACTTGCTGTTTCAGTTTTTAATAAAAGACGTTTATTCCTGGTATTTCTAGCAACGCATTGCATTTTGCTTTAAATAATTCATTTCTCGTGTCGACATGCCATTTTTAAGACGCTCTTGTTACCACGTGTCGCTCGCTGTTATTTTCGGGCCAAGCAACCCTTGAACACATAATTCTCCGTCTTTCTTCGTCTATGTCTCCTTTTGTCTCTGCCGCGACGTCACATCGCATGCTGGCTCGGTTATTTGCATATGTATTATGCGGCTGTCGTTGCTGCTACCAGCGTCAGATATGTTAAAAATCCTATATACAAAATATATAAACGTATAAAAATACCTAACTTTATATAGATAGGGATCAAACCAGCCGTGTTAATGGCATATGAATATATTTTCAAATATATTTTCGGTCTTTTTCACTTGTAAGTTTTCGCATTTTATCCTTGTCGTTTCTTTTCAATAAACACTGTTTGCTTATGTCCCAGATTTAAGCTTTAGTTATTAAAATCTGTAATTTATATCTTACGCCCATACTCGATCGTTACGTTGGTTTAGTGTCATTAGACCAGAAAAACGAATAGGCCGTCGGCCCAGAGTGAAAATTCTTAATTTTAATGAGATGTAAAAGGGGTGGGCATGATTTTTGGATATAATATGTATAAAATCATAAGAAACATGGAAAAAAATTTCACAAGCAAGATTATGGTGCATTAATAAATAATTTTAATTTTAATGCACAAAAAAATGCTAACTGTTAAGTTGCCTTCGTACAAAAAAGTAGCCATTCAGAATACTTCTTTTATTTACTCCTTACAATCTACCAATCACAATCATCGTAGTGCGAGTTAAAAATTCAATATGGCTGCCTCCAGTGAAGAAGAAATGTTTGTAAACAAAGACAAAAAAGAGTGCGTTATGTGCATATTTCCAACTAAAACATTGAATGTTAGATCTTTTTCAGTGAAGACATGGACGCGCTTTTTAGAATATGTTAAAAAATGGAAAGGTTTACATGGACCACAAGCAGAAATTGCGAAAAACTTTGACTTAAGCTGTGATTCAACTGAAATACCACCTATTGGGTTTCACCAAACTTGTTATGCACGTTTCACGGATTATCAGAAAATTGAAAGAATTCAGAAAAAACTAGAAAAGAATACTGATAACGTTTTCGAAGGTAAGTTTAAGCTTTTAATAATTTTTATTTTTATTGATACGTATTTGGAAAGAGACAATTTTTCTTATACTCCCTCTATTCACTTAGGCAAGTACGTGTGAACTGAACAGCATGAAAAATTTTATGGTAGGAAAAAATGGATTTAGAGTAACATTTCGTATATAAATTTAATGGAAAATCATCCTCCATTTCCTGGAGACTATTGTTAATTTTTTTTTTACCATTAACCCTAAGTCTGAGTGCCAAGATTGTAATTTACCCCCTCCTCTCCCAATAAAAAAACGCACAGAATTTATCTTCACTAGAAAAAAGGTCAACACCTCTAAATTCTAAAATATATTTATTCAATTTAACTGATTTTTAATTTTTTTTTTTTTTGTAAACTTCTAAGTTGTACAATCTTTTTTCTTCTCGGGGGAGGGAGCGATTTAAATGAGGGTGTTAATCTACATTAATATCTTTTCAAACAATTGAATATGTACATAAAAGTTGGCATCTGTTTTAGAAAATTTCACTTGTAAAGAAAACAAAAAAAAAAAAACTAGAGTTTATTTCTATTTACTTGCCTCCCCCACGAGAACATAGATACAAAACAGGGTTTTATTGTGGGTAAAATTTAGTTCACCAAAAATGTATTCTGATTGGAACAAAAATTACAATTGCCTCAGTTTAGAAAGATTTCTCCTTCACAAATCTGAAACAAAAGATAACCTGTATTATCAGAATAAAGGGTACACTTTGCTCTTAGCCAAATGCTGTTACTATTTAACAGTTTTCATAATTTCAATAATTTTAGCTATTGGTTTTAATCTGGAAATGTTTCATTTCTTTTATGATTCTAAATATAGATACAACTGTCTATGGTACCATTTCTTGATTCTAGCACTTCCACAATCAGTCACTTGACAATCTATTCCATTAACCTTTATCCTCGTGTGGCTTTTAGCCTTGATAAGTGGTAACTCACTAGTAAAATAAAGTGCATTGCATATTGAATTTACCTACCAATTCCAATGATAAATATATTGCATGATTTTGTAAACATCCCTTGGTCCGATTAATAATGAGTCACCAGACGATTTAATTGTAGAATGTAAATTAATAACATACAATTTTTTCACAGAAGTTTTATCAGCACTATACAAAAAAAATCTTAAATTTTTAATGAAATGTTTTGGATTTATGAAATAATGATTGGATATTTTTAATTTGAACTTTTCCATATACTTTGTTATTTCAAATGCATATTAAACTCCTAAATATATTTATTTTTACAGGGTCCCTATCTCAAGAAAACATTGATGCGACTACTGCCGAAAATGATGATCCACCAGCTAAAAAAAGACGGGTTCTTCGTTCCAATTTTGATCGACCATCTTTGCCAGCTAGATCAGAGCATATTTTACCAGATGTTTGCATACTATGCCAAAAAGTAAAAACTATAGTGTGCAAAGGATCTGGCAAAAGAAACAGGGAAAAACTTGTCAGATGTTCGACAATAGAAGCTGCTAATTTAAAACGAGCAGCAGAAGAAAATGAAAATTAATCACTCCTCATGCAAATAAGGAATAAAGATTGTGTAGCAATCGAAGTGAAATATCATAACTCATGTTACCGTGACTTCACTCGATATTTAACCAAACCAACCAAAACCGAACACTCTGAGCAAACTTCATATGCTAAAGCATTTGAGGTCTTTGCGAAATTAGTCCAAACAAGGATTATCGAAAACAAGGAAATCATGAGACTTAAAAAATTGAAAGATTTGTTTGTCAAACAGATTAAAGAAACACATGGAGTTGATGCGCATTTATATAAAACAGGATATTTAAAACAAAGATCAATGAAAAAATTTCCTCAATTATGCTTCATCACTCCTAAAATGAGATCACAAGGTGACATCGTGTATGTAAATGACATTACAGTGTCTTCTCTTGTAGAGGAAAAAACAGTACTCCATGAGGAAACACATACCACAACTCCAAGTGAAACAGAGTCGTCAGAAAATGACACAAACCAACAAACAAGTCATGTACGCTCAGATCCAAATCCTCTTTCTAACTTGTACATAACAGCTATGGATCTGAGAAATATTATTCAACAAGTAAAACCTCCTTCGTTATGGCCGCCAACAGCAGAAACATTAAATTTGCAGGAGGCTGAAAAGATGGTGCCCCATATTTTATTTAACTTTCTTGCATGGATAGTTGGGGCATCTGAAGATTTGTGCACAGAAAAAATAATGGACATATCTGCATCCGTCTATAGAAAGATTTTGTCTATTTCACAAGACATTATATTTTTGTCTTCTAACGGACGTACATTAATGCCAAAACATTTATCACTTGGTATGGCTGTACGCCATCTGTCTGGATCTGCCCAAGTGATTGGTTTATTGAATGGTTTGGGACATTGTGTTTCTCATTCGGTGGTTTTAAATCATGATACAGCACTAGCTGAACTTGAAATCAATCGTGGAGAAAATTCTATTCCATCCACCATCCAGGCAGGTATTCCAACAACTTTGGTCTGGGACAATAATGATTTTGGTGAGGAAACTTTATCTGGACATGGAACAACACACAACACAACTGGGATAATAATACAAAATATGTTAGTCGAACCGTGTGCATCTAAGATTGCAGTAGAAGGACTCAAAAGAACACGGAAAAGAACATTGGAACCACCAGAAGTAAATTTGGCTACATACACCGGTGGAAGAAAAGATGGCCCACTACCATTTGCTGAACATGTTTCACTTCATTCAGATCGTGTATTTCTGCAAAATTCTCTAAAACTTGATATAGCGTACTATATCACAAAATTCGGCAGTGAAATTATATTACCATCTTGGACTGGGTTTAACCAACTCCTGTGCAAAAGGGAGATTGCATCAAAATCTACCATAGGTTATTTACCCGTAATTGATGTTAGCCCCACAGAAATGGATACAGTCCTTACAATTCTAAAAAAAAGCATTGACATTGCAGATCAACTCAAGTTAGAGTCTCTTGTTATTGTAATGGATCAAGCAATCTATTCAAAGGCACAATTAATTAGATGGAGAAATCCATATTTCATGAAGAGATTGGTGATTCGACTTGGTGCTTTTCATACAGCAATGTCCTTTCTTGGGTGTTTGGGAAAGCGTTTTCGTGATGCCGGGCTTCAAGATATTCTAATAGAATCAGAAGTTGTTGCTGTAGGCTCAATAAATGGAGTTTTCACAGGTAGACACTATAACAGAGCAGTTAGAGCCCATAAATTAGTGGCCGAAGCAATGCAGCATATGCGTTTGACAACCTATTTAAACAGCATTCCTGAAGAAAAGGCAGAAAAAGTGAAGCATTTAATGACATCCTTGTCACAATCATTCCCAGGACCTCAGTATGAAGAAATTCTGAAGGGAGAACATTTTCAAAGTTTTCTATCATCCTATGAAGAATTTATACAGGTTGGCAACAAAAAGCAAACTTTTGCATTCTGGAGTTCTTATATTGACATTGTAGAAATTCTTTTACTTTTCCTTAGAGGTATTCGAGAGTCAAACTGGGAACTTCACTTGGCAAGTGTTAGACAGATGTTACCTTGGGTGTTTGCATATGACCATGTAAATTATAGCAGATACCTTCCAGTTTACTGGTTGGAGATGTCTAATCTCGCTAATACTCATCCAGTGATATATACACAATGCATTGGAGGAGATTTTGCTGTTCAAAGAAGCTCAAATGCCTTTGCTAAAATTCCTTGTGACCAAACCATCGAACAAACTGCTAATCGTGATTCAAAAACAAAAGGTGGTATGACAGGCTTCAGCACAAACAAGAGAGCCGTCAACAGGTGGATATGGTCCCATCATGCGAGAGGGTCTATTACCCATGAATGTGAAACTATGGCTGGCAAAGGAGAACGAAGTGGAACACGATCAGATCTTTTACACAGTCGGATGAAACATGATAAGCTTGCTATTGGAAAGATAATAGACACAGTAAACAGTATGTTTAATCCATTTGAGTATGAACCAGCTGAGTTGATCCATATTGCATCAGGATTAGTTGCGACACAAGATGTTCAAAATGATCTGCAATTTGCTAAGGCAAGGGGCGAATCAGAATTTGAAAATTTCTGTGGGCAGCGTCTACAAACGGGAGAAGTTGATTTTTTTGCCCCGATGAAAAGAATGAATTTAAAAACATTCTCCAGTATGTCTAAAAAATCAAATCATCATGTCCACGGAAAGGATATCACTTTGGAAGCAGATAGAAATCTCCTAGCAAGATTGGTTGTGATTGGTAGAATCCGGAACATTAATCTTCAAGAATTACTGTCATATTCCTTAGGTCCATTACCATTGTCCCTTGCAAATTCACATGGATCGTTGGTTAAAACTAATAAAGCAAACTTACTTCATGCTTTAGAAAGCCATGCTAACAATCCTATTGTTGAGAACCCTATAGTAGGTGGCATATATATAGTGGATGGTATGTCGCTGATACACCAATTAAATTTGAACAAATTACAAGGAGAGAAAACATTTCTTAATCTTGCTCTTGTTATTTTGAAAAGTTTAGTGAACAGGGCAAAATCGAATCATTCTAAAGAAATTCATTTTGTTACTGATACATACCAGCAGATCTCTATAAAAAATATCGAGAGGGATAAAAGAGCTGCTACTAGCTCTCAGATAAGAATCCATGGTCAGCTCCTTCCTCAGCAATGGAAGAAATTTCTTTCAAATGGAGAGAATAAAAAGTCCTTAATAGAATTCTTGGATGAAACATGGTCTAATGTTTCAACATCAGAGCTTAGAGGAGTGAAGGTATTCTTGGCGCATAACAAGAAATGTCATTCCTTCTCACCTGGAAAAGAGGCAAGTGATATTGTCATCCGGTTAGAAGAGACAAAACTTTGTAGTTCACAAGAAGAAGCTGATACACGGATTTATTTGCATGCTTCTTTTGCAGCCAACACTAGTACGGATGTAATCATTATGAGTCCTGATACCGATGTGTTTGTAATTGGAGTTTCTTTACAAAATCTTATTCCCGCACATTTATACTTCCACACAGGAAGAGGAACAAATTTGCGAACAATAGACATCAAGATGATAAAAGACAACATTGGAGAGTCTGTCAGTCAAGCCTTGATTGGTCTACATTGTTTTACAGGATGTGATAGTGTCAGTTCATTTTACGGAAAGGGCAAAAAGAAAGCACTTAGTTTATTACTGAGAGAGAATGAGTTTTGTTACGCATTCAGTGATCTTGGTAATGAATTTTATGTGAAACCAGACACAGCAAAATCATTGGAAATGTTTGTTTGCAGGTTGTATGGCCAACAAAATGTCACAAGTGTTAATGAAGCCAGATACAACATGTTTAGATTCCAAAGAAAATTGGAAATCACAATGCCTCCAAATCAAGATGCCCTGAGTGAACACATCAAGCGAGCTAACTATCAAGCAGGTACGTTTTATAAATATTTAATTTCCAATTATATGTAAAAATTAAATATATGGAGTTTCATTGTTATTTGCTTATTAGAAAGGATGAAAATTATTCAATATTAATGTTAATTTCTTTCTTTTTTCAGGTGTCTATAAAAGGAGCCTCCATGCAAATCCTGATATACCATCTCCTGATTGTCATGGATGGAAGATAGAAAATGGAGATTTAGTAATCCATTGGATGAATCTTCTTCCTGCTCCAGACAGTTTAATAGATTTAATTAACTGCTCTGCCAAATGTAAAAAAAATCATTGTAAAGACGTTAACATTTGTACATGTCTCCAAAACAGGGTCCCATGCACAGATATGTGCAAGTGTGCAAGAGATTCTTGTTATAAAATTAGTAAAAACATTGGACATGATGATGATGACACTGATGATGGTGATGACGACGACGATGATGATGAAGTGGCATAAGCAGTGATCAGTTTTAAATAAAAGCATATATGATCTTATTTACTAACATGTTGTTTGTTTAACTTTCATTAAAAATGCCTTTTTGTCCTTTAAATCTGTGTTATTATTCATAGATTCAAAAAAATACTTTTTAATGAAAATTGACAAACATTGTATATTTTACCAAGTTGATGTGTATAAAAAATGACACAAAATCGCAGCTCTACCTCAGGTTTAAACGACCTTGTTACATACAAAATATAGCAATAGATTTGTATGACTAATAATATTGGTAGACTATAGGTGTCTCTACATGAGAAATATCAAAATGTAAATCTATTTCTTTAGTTATCCACAGAAAAGATTGAAGTTGTTTCAAATAAGATGTTTGAAAAAAGCTTTTTTAGAAAAATATTCCCTATTTTGAAGCATAGTAAATATATTAAGTCCAATATTTATGTATTAAATGATGAAGAAATAAATTGGGAATAAAATGTGCTAAACTAGATGTCTGTATTGTTATCGGTTTGTGTGCTACTAAGGTTTAAGCAAGTCATAATGTTCTATTTGATGATTGTCGGCCATCTTTAAATATGGCCGCCGTTTTCATTAATGCGCAACATTTGTGCTTGTGAAAAAAAATATGATGTCCAGGAGTCTATTGGCATTCATTTGACACCATTTTTTCTTCCACCCCCAACCGAGGTCACAGAATCAAAAATCTAGAGGGATTTTGACCTTTGGGCCCATAGCCTAGAAGGCGGCGATCAGAGAATAAAATGAATCAAATGGTTGGTTAGTTATTGGGTTTTACAACATGTCAACCATCGTTGTTGAGTTATTTTATGTCGAAACATACGTATGTTTTCCATACGATTGTCTTGTAGATGTATTTGTTTCGTAAACGCATATTTTGTATTCAAAAAGTCTGTAAACAGTAAGTTTATAAGCTAGTAGATCTAAATGAAACGGAAAATGACTAAGACGAAGCAAATGGAAGTTAGTTTTGCGAAGACAACAAAAAGCATGCTGTGAAACAAACATTTTTTTTTATAAACCTTTTAATGAATTCATTTTTATTTAATTATTTTTGACAACTAGAAGATAATGATAATAGTCCGCGACGGGGATAGCTTCACATGCGGAACCATTTAACCAGTATCGGACCACACTTTGATGATCATCTCATTAGTAGAAAATATGATCTAAAATGTTCTTCACACTAACTGGACTTTAAACACCAGATTTTATCGCTGGGGTTATCTCCAGGAGAGTAGAAAATGGATTTGTTCGCTTTGTAATTATCGCTTCTCTTATTTTGCCTGTCATTCCTCCATGAATGATGTTTCTGGTAAAGGCGGAAGAAATGCTGTTTTCTAGGTCGGAATTTATCAATCTAACTCTTATCGTTGGCTAATATTTGAATTAAATTAGTATTTTTTGCTCCTTACATCAAGTTGCTTCATGCCGTTTCTGTGTCAATTTTCAAAATAAATTAATAAAATGTCTATCAAAACGATCACAGGTGATTCATAAACAGAAAAAGGACACCATAGCTGTAACTAGTCAAATCCAGGTGTGGTTTGCAATATACAAAAGCACATTTGGAGCACACCATTGAATGGTGATAAAAGAAATACTGCTGGATATTATAACTGAAAATTGGTAGAAAGGTCACGTATAGACTGAAGTTTATTTGTACTAAATATGATTGAATCACACAAAATGTTTTAACTTTTATTAACAATTCCATAGATATATGACACTTCATTTATGTTTCCATGTAATATATTTCGTGAAACAATGGGGTAATTATACTAATCAATTAGAGCATTTGTTTATCATTTCATTTTTTGACAGACCCATTTGACATCATGATAAGAGTCTTGGCTAATGAGTAGGATATCGGGGTTCAACCTCAGTTGAGTCATACCAAAAACTAAAAAAAATGGTATTTGATGCCAAACACTCAGCAAATGATATTGGATAATAAACACTCATCATTACTTGGGGAGGATCAAGAGTAAGTGGAGTAATCCTTGGAATGGAGTGGCACCCCTTATAATTTTCTATGGACGTATACACTATTGTCTAGATTCCAAGATGAACTCTGATACTCGGAAATTCATATTCTAAGTAAAGTTAACATAAAATAACATTTAATATCATTAGCTTTAAAAAATAAGATCCCAAATGTAATTATAAAAATAATCTGATATTGAAAATTTTTATAAATATATAAATGCTCTTAGCTACCTAAAAATAAGGGAACGGAATACTCACCTGGTTTATGATATTAACATAAATATACAGAGTGGAACGATAAAAATGTTGCCCTAGAAAAGACGACATGATTCCATTTTCGTTTGATGAAATCCGGTTTTCTTTTTTTGTTGCAGACCATCTACTAGTTAGAAAGTTATGTACAAATCTAAAAAGTGATAGGAGCCTTCTATCATGCCTGAAAGTTACACAATGTTCAACGAGTGAGATCAGAGATGCGCCGCTGTGCAACTCATGCTCTTTACCGATCCATGTTATGAAAACATGACCATTGCTCGCCCCCTCAAAATGCAAATCCGGACGGTTTAACGCTTGAGGTCACAGCTCAACAAAGTTTCCGGCTACGGTTATGGTTTTTGTTGTGGTTTCAAGTGAGGGCCACATCATGCAATCTCACATCTCCGAAGTTGGCTTGAAAGTCAACACCAATGTGTACCTGAATGTGCTGAAGAGTGTGGTGATCCCCTGATGCAATCAAGTGGCCACTGGCAGACCCTGGGTGTGGCAGCAAGACTCGGCGTCGGCCCATAAGTCCAAAAGAGACTCAGGCTTGGCTTCAGAAGGAG